>NC_133424.1:40668333-40976666 GCF_049350105.2 Macaca mulatta
TGCCACCATGCCTGGCTTTTTTTTTTTTTTTTTTTTTTTTTGTAGAGCTGAGGATCTCACTATGTTGTCTAGGCTGGCCTCAAACTCCTGGGCTCAAGTGATCCTCCCGCCTAGGACTTCCAAAAAATTCAAGTCTATTTTAATGTTCTTTAAATAGACTTGAGGGAAAAACCAGCCCCTGGGAAAATCAGGGGCTGAAAGCCCTGTCCTCAGTGGGACAGCCTCGGCATTCTTACAGCCAGGTCCTTAAACATGTGGCTTCAAGGGTGCCTTCCTCTCCTCTCCAGGAATGACCTCCTCAATGTGCCTGTTCAGTATTCCATAAACAGAGAGCTTGGGATGCAAAAGCTGCCTTGGTTCAACTGGGGAAAAAATGCCTTTGAGAATTTTATCAACAAGTACCTGAGACAGCCCCTTTATAAGAAGTATGCGGAACAGGCACCCCATTGTCTGAGAACAGGGCCCATGCAGAGATGAGACCAGGGAAGCCGGGGTACAGGCATCTCCACTGGCACAGCTACCTGGACCACTTGAGGTCGTGGGACCTGGGGGACCAGGGAAATTACCCATGGTCTGTGCTAGGCTGAGCCAACCGCATCCTCCCATTTGAGAACTTGAGGCTGGAATCAATCCCTCGTCGGTCTTTCTTGTGCTTGAGCTGGGAGGGACGAAGGGCTGAGATAGTCATTTCCACCTTGAAGAAGGAGCAGCGAAGCCCAGACTGCAGTGACAGAAGAGGAGAGACAGAGAAGGGAAGATGGAGACAGCGGCTGCTTTGCCAAGTCCCACCTGGGGAGGTTGGCTTTGCGTCCAGCTCACAGGGTCCCCGAACTGCCCCTGTGTCCTTTTCCCAATTAAACCGGCCTGGGCAGGTTCTGTCCTCCGCCCCCAATTATCCCAAAGACGAATCCCAGCCACTTCCACAGCCTTCAGCAGATCCCGGGGAATACTCAACAGGACAGGAACTGAGCTTCTACCCCTTAAGCAATTCTGCAGTCTTTTCTTCATTGGCTGCCTCCCCAAAGACCCCAAGTTTGACACCACTTGGGCTGGACATGGTGCAAGGCCAAGGGAACCAAACCCAGCCCTCTGCCAGCGCAGAATGTGAGATGCTTAAGAAAATGTTCACGCCGTGGGTGCTGCTGGCTCCTCGATGAGCGCTGGACTGAGCTATTACCATAGTTCACTGCCATTTACAGAGCACAGCTGTGTGTGCCTTAGTCTAATAAACAGCCATGGTTTGTTTTCTGGGCCAATATTTCTTTTGTATTTACTGGGCTTGGTTTTTGTATCTTGGTTTAAAAGATTGGCTCATGGGTCTGCCTTGTGTCCGTCACCTTATTTCTACTGAATTCCGCACTCCCGGCAGCCCCTTCTTCCTGAGTGTTCAGCGTGCATCCCCATACTGGAAGGAGAAGCCATTCTGACACCCCACCCCCACTGTGGTTTTCTCCTCTGCCTCCACCTGGTTTCTGTATCTGCCAGGAGTCGCTTCTGCTGGGCACTCCGTTGGAAAGATAGCATTGCAGAGTGAAAAACTCTAGGCACCCCCATGCCCTGTGACTCACTACGGGACCATCACCTGTAGCTCACCATGTGATCCTGAGCATGTCACTTTCTCCCCTCGGCCCTGGTTTCATGGTGCATTGGAGGAAGGCACTGGCCCGGAGCTCCTCCGGCCTCCTGCAGGTTGGACCAGCCATGTGGCTGTCTCCCTGCACTCCTGCAGCTCCTCAGGGCTGGGCTCAGCAAGGGCAGGTGCCTTTCCTGCAACTCACCTGTAGCTCAGCTACAGATGTGCCCTTGTCAGTGCCTGGTTCAGGATGCAGCCAAGCCTCTCAGGCCAGGCGCAGCCTTTCCAGATGCACGGCCCTGCTGGAGTCCTCAACTTTGTACAGCATCCACATATGCTGCCAGGGGTCTCCCAAGTATCTGCCACTTTCCTGCACTGGTGGGTCCCTGTGGGCTGTGCTTCACCTCCCAAGGCTTCTGCTGGGCCCTAGGACCTCTGTGTTGCAGATTGGAGTTGGGGAGCAAGAAGGTGTAAAGATTGGGACAGATAGACACAGATGCTAAAAGCTATTTATTTTTGTCCACTATATGGTAATTTGTAAATATCCTCATGAAGAGTTTGGCCTTCCTCCCTTTTCAAGGTGAGCTAACCCCCTCCCCATGTGTGGGCCATGCGTAATGATCCTTATTAGGAGAATGTGATGGGAGTGAATGCTGTATGGCTCATGCTGTATGTATGGGAGTAATGCTGCTCATAAAAAGCATAGCTTCTGCTGGGAGCCCTCTCTCTGGGATTACTTACTTTGAGAGAAACCAGCTGCCAGGTCAGGGGGACACTCAAGCAGCTCGGAGACTAGAGTCATGAATGGAGACTTCCTTCCCACCAGCACCCAACACCAACTCGCCATATGGGTAAGCCTCAGGTGGCTTTCCCCCGAGCCTCAAGTGTATCTTCCAGCCTTAGGTGAGGGTATGTGACTGCTACTTCACAAGAAACCCTGGGCCAGAACCCCATGGCCAAGCCACTGAATCCTTGACCCACAAACTCTTCACTCAGAAAGGCTGATAATCAGTGTTCATTGTTTAACCCAGGTGCCCATCAGCAATGGACTGGATAAGGAAAATGTGGCACATTTACACCATGGAATACTACACAGCCATCAAAAAGAATGAAATCATATCCTTTGCAGCAACATGGATGCAGCTGGAGACCATTGTCTTAAGAGAACTAATGCAGGATCAGAAAACCAAATACCACATGTTCTCACTTATAAGTGGGAGCTAAACCGTGAGTACACATGGACATAAAGATGGGAACCATAGACACTAGGGACTACTAGAGAGGGGAAAGGAGGAGGGAGAGCATGGGCTGAAAAACACCTATTGGGTACTATACTCACTACCTGGATGACGGGAACATTTGTCAGAAAGAGAAAGAAAAAGCCAAAAAAAAAAAAATAAATAAATAAATATTGATTGTTGTTTTAAGTCATTAACTTTGGGTGATGCATTATACAGCAATGGATGACTAATACAACCCGAGTCCCCCCAGAAGCTAAGTCTGTGTCACGCGTTTCTCTCTGTGCATGGAGGAAGCAGGAGAGTCCTCCTATGACTGCTGAGTTGTCTTTAGTAAGATACTGAGCAGGTGAGTCTTCACTGCATTGCTGTCCAGCAACCTCACATTTTGCCCAACTCTCGTGCATGTGGTTCAGATGCATACATGCATCTATAGCCTTTAGCTGACCAAGGTCTCATAGGGCCTAAGTAGCCACCACTGTCCAGGGCTGGTCCGGGAACCACTCACTTTAGGAGGAGCATGGCTGAGCCCAGAAAAGCTCCTGTCACCAGGTCCACAAATGCCAACACTGAGGCAGCCTCAAGCATCATGTTGTGAAAAACATTTCCCTATAGCACAGGACCAGAACTCCAGCTCCAACCTGTGCTCTGAGAACCACAGTAGGAGCATGATGCTGGCAGTCAGAGGTCTTTGCTAATGCAGCCTGCTGGCTTCTCCAAGGTATGTCTGGACCAAGGTGTATGAGGTTGCATCATTCCCTCCTGACACAGGCTCTGGATGCCAAGAGCTTGGGGAGAGTGAGAGGGATCACGTTTGTGCTAAGCCAGGCCTCCAGCCAAGAGTGCTGGAGGCAGCCCAGCCTCTCTCATCCTCGTGGGCAATGACAGATCCATCATCAAAGCTCTAAGCATGGAGCCCGGTGCTGCCAGGGATGCCTGCCAGCTCTCGATGTGCCCTTATGGGCCTCGCATTATAAAGGGACAGACATTCAAGTCAATCCAGTTTAGCAAACATTGTCTGACCATCTACTGCCTGTGGGGCACAGGAGTAGTGGCTAGAGGAAAGAGGAAGCCAGTGCAGCTCCTGCCTCCAAAAGCTGCACTCTCTAGCAAGTGAAGAAATACAGGATCATTCAGGCAAAATGTGGACAAAGCTGGAGCTCAAGTATTGGCTATCTCTGCCCCTTCTGAGACCCTAAGAACTGTGAACATTAAGAGAAGTTCTGTCAAAGGGTCCATCTTTGGCATGGACTTTGAAGAGATCATAAAGAAAGGCTTTGGCCAGGTACAGTGGCTCATGTCTATAATCCCAGCACTTTGGGAGGCTGAGGTGGAAGGATTGCTTGAGGCTAGCAATGGACCCACTAATGTAGGAAAATTTGAGACCAGCCTGGGCAACATAATAAGACCCCCATCTCTACAAAAAAAATTACAAATTAGCCAGGCATGGTGGTACACGCCTGTAGTCCCAGCTACTCAGGAGGCTGAGGCAGGAGAATTACTTGAGCCCAAGTGTTTGAGGCTGCAGTGAGCTAGGATCTAGGAGCATCACTGTACTCCAGTCTGAGCAACAGAGCAAGACCCTGTTTCTCAAGGAAAGAGAGAGAACAAGAGAAAGAGAGAGAAGGAAGGAAGGAAGGAGAGAGAAAGAGAAGAAAGAAAGATAGAAAGAAAGAAAGAGAGAAGGGAAGGAAGGAAGGAATGGAGGAAGGAAGGAAGGAAAAGAAAGAGAGAGAGAAAAGAAGGAAGGAAAGAAAGAAAAAGAGAGAAAGAAGAGAGGAAAGAAAGAAAGAAAGAAAGAAAGAAAGAAAGAAAGAAAGAAAGAAAGAAAGAAAGAAAGAAAGAAAGAAAGAGCGAAAAGGGCAACAGTGCAACAGAAGACGTCATCACGGAAGTGACATCATGGAGGTGCAGGAGATCAGGGTGTGCTCAGGGACTATGGCCATAACGCTATCATGCCAGTAGGTTATTCAGGTTAGCTAATGCCAATGTTTCGTAACAAACAACTCCTAACAGTAGCAGCCTACAACAATAAGGATTCATTTCTTTGCTCACAGGTTGTCTGGTTGCTGAGATGTCTCTATGCTAGACTGCTGGCCAAAGTAAGGTCTGCTGGCATGTCTTTCATTTCAGGACTCAGTCTGGAGGAGCAGTATTTACCTGAAGTACATTCTTCTCTAAGTGCAAGGCAAGAGGGCAAGAGTCCAGGTTCAACTACATTGAAAGCCTCTGGCTGGATGTGACATACATATCTGCATGCATTCCATTGGTTGCAGCAAGTCACGTAGCTCAGACTAAAGTCAGTAGGGCAGGGAAGTACTCTCTGCTTACAGTGAGCCAGGGAAAGGGTGGGGAGGGGAGGAAAACAACGAACAAATAATACAATACAATACAATACAATATAATAGATAGTGACAGAGAAGTCATAGGATGTGAGACTGAAAACACACACTAAGCCTCCTGTGGAAGAGACCAGAAGGTTGTTCACAATTTCTCTTTTCCTCTGGGCACAAAACTAGGTATTTCCCAGTCTCCTTTGCCATTAGTGTCTGAATTCTGGACAATGGAGTATAGCAGAAGTGATGGACTCTGCTTGCACGCCCAGCCTGCTACAACTTTCCAGTTGACCCTCCACTGTCTCCTTGTCTGCTGGGTAGATATACAAACCCAGCAGAGGAACCTGTGGCCCAAGGTGATGGCAGAGCCACAATGTGGAAGGAGGCTGGGTCCCTGAGTCACTGCCTGGAAGATCCACCTGGAAGATCTACTTGACCCACATTAGTCTGTTTCAGGAGTTGTAAGTAAACTTGTGTTGTGCTAAGCTACAAGGATTTGGGGGTTATTTGTTATAGCAGTTAATCTACCTTACTATTCCCCTATGTCACAGACGCCCTTGGTGTGGGGCTAAGTGAAACATACTGAGAAACGAAGTCAAGCAGGCTTGGATTGAAATATCAGCACCAGCACTGTTTAGCAGGATGACCTTGAACAAATTGCTTTACCTCTCTAGGTCTTAGTTTTTCATGTTTAAATGGGATTCATAGTTCGTGCCTTAATATATATATATATCAGTGACAAACTCTGTTACTTAAACAGGCGGGGTATCTTGCTGAGCCCTGGCAGAGCTGCGCTATTGATCCAGAGACTTACAAGAGGCTTTTGAGAGGAGGCAGCACGGTGTATCAAGGCTTCAGTCTTCCTGGGGTTCACTCTACTGGGGGCAGGGAAGTGGGTGGGGAGCAGGATGGCCCTCCATGGGGCAGGCCTGGGGAGACCCCAGCTGCAAGGTAGGTGGGACCCTCTGCTTTGCCAGGGGTTTCTCCACACATCAGCTAGAATCTTGCAGAAAAGGGGCTGGTGATTCTCACCTCTTAGCCTGCCACCTGCCTCTGACTCCCCAGACCTCCCCCCACCAAACCTGCAAAGGCTCTCTGCACCCCAAATGCTGAGGCTGAAGTTTAGCCAGGTAGACAGATGATCTCCCAGAGTAAGATGAGCAGAGGGGGCTGAAAGGGCTTTGGAGGCCTCAGGACAAACACCAGTGCAAAGGCCTGCCGCAGCCTTGAGTCTGGGTGGCCAGGCGTTACTTACTGAGATTTTATTATTTTATTATTTTAGTGGGATTTGCTGCTGCTGCTGTTGTTGTTTGTAGAGACAGGGGTCTCACTATGTTGCCCAGGCTGATCCTGAACTCCTAGCCTCAAGCAATCCTTCTGCCTCAGTCTCCCAAAGTGCTGGACTTAACAGGCGTGAGCTACCCTACCCAGTCTAGTTTTGTTCTGTTCTGTTTTTTTCTTTTCTTTTTTTTTCTGAAAGACACAGAGGAAGAGAGCATAGACTTGGGAGATTTTAAACTCTGAGCTCTGCCACTTGCTTGCTGTGGAACTTTCAGCAAGCTGCTTACACTTCTGTCCCTCAGTTTCCTCAACTGCAAAATTAAGTCAATTGCAGTTATATTTGTGTGGTTTTTTGTTTTTGTTCTTTTTTTTTTTTATGAGAATGACATGAGTTAATATTTGTAAAGTACATAAAGCTATGCCTGGGACGCATGAAGGGCTGTGTCAGTGTTTGTTCAATGAATAAAGCAGACAAGAGAGTGAGACAGAGGGAGAGACAGGCAATGAGAGGGGAAGGTGGGGAGACTCAAGACAGAGAGAAAGGGACAGAAGTCAGATGGCACAGATGGAGAGGCCACCAGGTTCACAGACAGACAGGAACAGACAAGCAGGAAGGAGGGGGCAAAAGCAAAAGCCTTTAAAATTAGAGAAAGACCCAGTGAAAAAGAAAAAGGAAGGCCAAAATCACAAAAATCCAACTAGAAGGGAGCACAAACAGCATTCTCATTTAATTGCAAACTGCCAGTTCACCAGGTGGTCTTCTGAAGGTATCTCAGGTCAAAAACAAGCACCCGTCCCTGATAAAGCCATTTGCCTACACTCCCTGAACAGAGGGAACAGTGGCCACCCTCTGACAATGGTCCAGCTGTGAAAGCCCAGAAACTCAAAGCCGTTTTTGCAGCAAGTGTGCACAGGAAAACGGCAGGTCCCACACGTCCCCTGGCACTGGACACTCAGATCCTATCTCCTCCCGGGGCATCCTGGTTCTACCCTTGGCCCAGACCCTCAACCTATCAAAAGTCCCTAGGACGAGGCTTGACACAAATTAAGAATTTTATTGAAATTTTTATTTCCCAATGCAGCCAAGCTGACAACTTCTCTCAAGTTTCAGCCTAATGTGATTTCAAATGGCAGCCTTATACGCCTCTGAAAAACGGTGTTTATAATCAAAGCACCAGCAGCTCCTTAACTCTAGGGGCACTCCTGGGCTCAGCAGTAACGACATTAGCATGTTTAGAGCTGTCAGAAGCAATGTCACTAATCTGTGTCTAGGAGGGCAGAGGCAACGATAAATAAATGGCGTCTCACGCCGTAACGGGTGTCCCTGGTCCACGAGCTGCCTGCCTGGCAAACAGCTATGACTCAGTCCCTGCTGAGCAGAACACTAGCCCTCTCCCTGGGGTCTGGGTCTGCCTGGTGGGCTTGGACAATCACAGTAACCAGGGAGAGAAGGAGTGAATCACAAGCACCGTGGCGATGTGGAAAGCACTGCAGCTAAGAAACATGGCAGCACTTGGTGAGAATTCAAGAAAAAGGCCTGCCTCTACCCACAGACACAACAGAGCCCAAGCCCCAAGCTGACTGCCAACACCTGCTGTCCCATATCACACTCAATTTTTTTTTTTTTTTTTTGATAGAGTCTTGCTCTGTCACCCAAGCTGGAGTAGAGTCACGCAATCTGGGTCATTGCAATTTTTTTTTTTTTTTGAGATGGAATCTTGCTCTGTTGCCCAGGCTGGAGTGCAGTGGCATGATCTGGGCTCACTACAATCTCTGCCTCCCGGGCTTAAGTGATTCTCCTGCCTCAGCCTGCTGAGCAGCTGGGACTACAGGTGCCCGCCACCATGCCTGGCTAATTTTTGTAGGTTTAGTAGAGACGGGTTTCACCATATTGATCAGGCTGGTCTTGAACTTCTGACCTCAGGTGATCCACCTGCCTCGGCCTCTCAAAGTTCTGGGATTACAGGCGTGAGCCACCACACCTGGCCACACATTCGCTCTTGACTTCCTCTTATAAATGATGGAGCACATAGGCAGACGTACAGCTCCATTTTCCAGCACGTAAAACAAGGGCATGACAATCCAATTCGTGGGGGTGTCACAGGGACGCTGGGGACTGACCGATTACAGTGACGCAGATGGCTCAGAGGGTGGCACACGGCAAGCCCTCAGCAGGTGTGACCTGCTGTCATCTGGCTGCTATCATCTCTCATCACTTTTATTAGCTTCTGTTAATATCATAATAAAATTAAGTGACATGGCATGTTCTCCCATGCGGACTGAATTCCCCAGGGCCTGAGTCCATTCCAGCTTTTGTCTCTGACCCCAGATGCAACTAGAAATGCACTCAAAATGTATGTCTCCCCAGCACATCCGCCAGAACAAACATCAGTGTGCTGTCCCTGAGGGACCAAAACAGACATCCCCAGAGCCTCTGCCCCGTGTCTCACCTGCAGCTGGGGCTAAACAGTCATCGTTGCAATGAATCAGCACAGGACTTTGACTATGGAACCATCAGCATCCCCATTTCACGGAGGAGAAACCACAGGATCAGAAAGATTCAGCAGGAGAAGAGGCAGGAGGCTGACCTGGGTCTGGAAGTCAGGAAGTCTGGGTCTTCACACTTCACTCCCATGCCTGGCCTTCCATGCCCGTCCCACAACTCACAAGATGCTTCTGCAGGCAACACCGGACTCCCTTGGAAACCGAAGGGCCACCACAGGGCACGCATTTCCGTGTTGGATGGAGCTCGTGGGGAAAAGATAAATTAGCAAAGTGGGGGAAGAAAAACAACTTCCTGAGGAGAGAGCAGCGGTGCTCAGTTTTCTGGGAACACACACACGCGGACTCAGAGAGATACACACAACACAAGCACACACACACAACATGAGCACACACAAGGACACACACAGATGTGAGTGCACACAGCATCCACACAGGCATGAGCACACACAGAATACACACAAAAAACCCCACAGATACAAGTGCACACACACACCCACATGCACACACACAGGCACACCTGTCTGTCAGCTCCTGGCATGAAGCTAACACAGGCTCACACAGAATCACAGGCACACACACGCGTGCACACACACCCACATGCTCCAGTAATCCCGAACCCCAGCATAGAAGCATTAGGCCCGTGGGCACAGCCTTCCTAGAGGAAGCAGAACTTGCCCAGAGCTCACTCCCACAACTCCTCCCTCCCTCCCCACCCGCTGTTCCCCTGCTTCAGACCTGGGCAGCCCCTAAGTTCTCTGTGGGTTCTTGAGCCTCCTTAGTCCTGGCAGCTGCAGTCCCCGGCCTGTAGGGTGGCACCCAGGGAACAGCCATCCACCCCAACTGGAGAGGATGGAAATCCACCCTAGGGCCAGCCCAGCTCCTAAAACAGCCCTTGGGGCAGGTGCTCCCTGAAGCCCATGGGACTCTGTCTCCTTGGCTTCTCTCCCTGCCTCTCCCTAGGCCTTTCTGTAGAATTTCACAGACAAACTCATCAGTGTCCAGCCACTGATGTGCAGGACACAGGCAATACCTGTTTTCAAAAAGGGAAGCCGTGCTCAGGAGCCTGAACGCAGGAGGCCCGAAACAGGTGGCATGGACCTGAAGCCAGAGGTGAGGGAGATTAGCAAATTCTTTCCCACATCAGGGGAAGGATGCTGTTGAAATGGGAGGCCCAGGGCATCTCTGCAGGGCAGAGACTGGACGTATGCCCAGAGAGGCTCAGGTCCGTGAGTCTGGACCATCCTCCTCCTCCTCCTCCTCCCCAGGGACAGGGGAGCAGGTCTGGGGCAGGCCCATTGGTTGGAGGATGGGGAAATGAGCAGTAGGTGTGCCCCTTTGACCCTCTGATCCATCTTCCTGTGCCACAGTCTGACCACCAACGCTAGGATCACATAGTTCATGCAGGTTCTCGGAAATTCATTCCTTCACTCTTGACCGTGAACAAATCGGCTGCTGCCTTCATGTCGCTGATAACCTCGCCCACCCTGGCTGCTTCTGCTCCATGCCCGCCTGTCTGCACAGTGGAGTGCCCTGTCCTGGGGGAAACCAGGCACTCCTCTGGGTCAGACAGTCTCCTGGAAATGAGGAAGGGAGAGAACTGTCTAAAACTGCTGGAACGTTGAAGAGTACACCACATAGACACAGAAGCATTTACCTTTTCAACACACTTTCTCTCCCCGTCAGAGGGACCAGGGCTGAAACCTGGGCTGATTCAGCCCAAAGGAGCTTGGTGACAGCAGGGAGTGCACTATCAACAGCCTCCTCCTTCCTCGACCCCAGGAGCCCAGAGTTTCACCTGCCCAGAATGTGTCAATCACTCATTCATTCAACAAACATCCTGGATCAGCCGGGCCCTGGGCACCCTGGTGCCGAGATGAAAGGCTGGCCTCCACCCCGGGGACACACTCTGGAGAGAGAGATAAGACTCCACCAGCCACTCCACATATGACTAGAAGATCTGTATTTTAAGAGAAATGTGAACCAGAACTTGCTTAACCCCAAGGGTAGAATTTCAAACACGGAATTGGAGGCATCGGTGAGCAAGCTATGTACACACATGGCATCATGCAGCCTGCTTTCTAAGCACAAGGGGAAGGGGAAAAGGTGGTTCCTGCCACATTCTGGGCCCCCGCTGGCTTACTCTGGCCTGGCATGGTGAGCTGAGGACCAGTCACTGCCCTCAGCACAGCAGGGTCCTCTGCCTTTCCCCCACAGAGTGGCCTGGCCTGCCTCATGCTTCCTGCAGAACTGGAGGCTGATGGACTCCAGACCCAGCACTTCTGCTGTGACTTCAGCCATTCTCCCAGCTCCTCCCCATCTGGAGGTCGTGGGTAGCCCTGTGAGGATGTGGGCTTGGGAGCCAGCTAGGCTTGGGTTCAAATCCTGCCTCAGTTCCTCTCTTCTCTGAGTGGGAATCCTCACCTACAGTGGGGGAGCTGGTAGTATTCCTGGAGGGCTGCGGGGATGAAGCACGGGTGCAGGCAGACGCCCTGCTCAACACCTCGGGAGGCCCCTCCCATCTGCAGAGCCCCCAGGGGAGGGCATGTGGCCCAACACAACCAGGCTGGAGATGCAGGGAAGGCGGGGATGGGGAGGCCCCAGGAACCCCCTGCACACAGGAGGCTCTGCCCTGAGACTGCTTCCTCCTGCCAAGCCCCGGCAATTACTCAAGTGCAACAAGCGCTCGTGGTAATGAAGTTGGATGACTCTGAGTCCATTTAATGATATTTAATTATGCACCGCTTTCAGCTGACAGGCTGAGGGAGATCTACACCCAGCTCCTGACCCTGGGCAGGCCGCACTCATACATAGGTCTCGTGCAGACTTTAGGACTGTTTGTTGGAGACTGTGCTTTTGCCTGGAGAAAAATGACTCAGAAGAAAGAGAGCTGGAGAGCCTACAGGCACAGCGTTTAGGCACCTTCCAGAGGAAACTGAGAAGGGTCTCTAGGCCTGGCCTCCTAATTCAGCAATGTCTCCTGGGTACCTACTACAGGCCAGACGTTGTGCCAAGCTCTGGGAATAAAGCCATACACAAGACAGTTGTGCAGTAAAACCTCCACCCATGGGGTTTCCAGCAATGTCCAGATGGAAACAGGAGAACGGAGGGCACAGGAGAAGGGAGGGCTTTGGAGTGGAGAATAAATGGGGGCAGGCTCCAGAGGCCTGTGTGCTTTGAGGCCTCTGTCAGAGAGAGCCCCCCTTCTCCCCAAGCGCTGTGCACCTCCCACCCACACTTGCCTGGGTGCCGCCTGTCCCAGCCCCTGGGCTCCGGACAATGGAAGCTTAGCTCGTTCTCCAAGTTGACTTCTCAAGGTCTGCATCCAGGAACTACTAGAGCTGTAAAGATTAGCCTTACCACAGTGCACAGATCTGTGCACACTCGGCCAAGCTGTTGGTGGGATAAAACACTGAAGACCCCACAAGTTCCCTTCAGGAGGAAGACCCCAATCCCACTGCCCAGATAGAACTTCATCGTTCCATGCCCGAGTTCCAGCCTTCCTGAGATTTATTGTTGTAATCCATTTTTCCATTTTTCTTCATGAGAAAGGAAAGGAAGAAGGTGGGAAAGAAAGAAGAAAGGAAGGGAAAAGCAAGGAAAGGAAGAAGAAAGAAGGGAGGGGTGGTGGGAGGGAAGCAGGGAGCCGAGATGGAGACAGATGCTGTGGGCGCCTGTAGATCAGCCTTGTGCAGGCTTCTGCTCTTCTTGGAGGATGGCAGCGATTCTCTCTGTATTTAGAAAACTGTGAGTTTGGCCTCCTCCAGCTCCCTGGGGCTTGCGGCTGTTTTCCGAGCCGGTGTTAAGGGACTGAGGACAGGCTGTGCCCTCCACGAATGGGACTTGCTAGACGACATCAAGACACAAATTCCCCTCTCCACAGGCAGAGGTATTGGCATCCGCTTAGTCAATCTAATTGAAAATGCATCTGCAATTCCTGTTTTGTTTGGTTTTGTTTCTAAGGATTGCTTTCGCTTGCCTATCGATCTCCAAGCCTGAGGTAGCCTTCTGTAATTGTACCTGAGCCCATCCACCAGAATGATGAAATGCCTGGAGTGTCACCTGCCAATAGTGATACGATTTACCCCCCCAGAATTCACCCCAGTGGAGGCAGCACAGCCAGGCTCACTGTCATCCGTGATTCCCTGGGGAAGATAGTTTCTAAAACAAGATGACTGTGTTCTCCCCAAAAGACACCAGGTTTCTAGAATACTTGCATGGACAGAACAGAGGACAAAGCCAACCCCCGCAGTTGCTGGGGACAACCGAGAAGGCTGCTGTGCATCTGTGCTCAGACATCAGCACACGCCCCAGTCAGAGGGGCCTCCTGAGGCTGAAGAGGACCTCGTGCACAGGAGAAGGGCCATCCTCCACCGGCCCCATAGAGCAAGAACTTCTTCAAGGTGCCTGTAAACCATAAAGCATCTGAGACAGGTCTCAGTCAACTCAGAGTGTATTCTGCTGAGGTTGAGGACACACCCAGGAAAAAGAGACGCAAGTAGGATCTGTGCTTTTTCCAAAGAGGGTTTGGAGGACTTCGATCTTTAAAGGGGAAAGAGCAGCAGGAGGGGAAGGAGGAAAGAAAGAAAAAGGGCTGGTAGGTAGTGAGGGGAGTTGTCACGTGCTTCTGAGGCTTTGATTAGTGCTCACTGAGTCCACTTGTTGCAGTGGCAGGAGGGTAGAGGAACGGTCAATTATGCATTCATTTTGTGCTCAGTAAATCTGCACCTTACATAAAGTAAAATAAGGTAAAGCATGGAGCAGAGGAAGAAGCCAGACGCGTTCGTCTCATGGTGGGTGGAGGAATGTCACAGCCCGTCTTTGTCCCATAACTGTGAAGGTGAGCCGGTCATTGACGTTGTCAGGGTGAGATTCCACAGAACTCATTTGAGGGCTAGTTTAGAGGGGGCGTATGGATTCTGGAAGGTCTGGGGGCCCACAAGGAATTTTCTTGTGAGTAATCTGTGAGGGAAGCCACCTGGGGAGACGTGTGGCCTTCCATCACTGCAGCTGTGTCTTCAGAGAAAAAAAAAAGCACTCAGTTCCCAAGCTTCCCTTTGCCCTTGGCATAGTGAGTCTGGGACCCTGAGATCGGATTTTCCTTTCACATGCCTGTCCCTTGAGCCCCACACTCATCCCCCAGCATTCTGCAAATTTCCCCAGGCCAGACCCTGAGGTAAGGACTTGGATCCAAGCAGGCGGTATAGACGGTGAAACACCCACGTGGGAGGAAAGCGACAGCAGCCAGGATACGTGTGATAATGAGCAGGCTGCTGCTGAGGGCATACTGGGGAGGTGGGCAGGGCAGGCCTTAGGCTGTCTCCCCAGGGGCAGGCGGGCTGGAGGACGCATGGACCCGCTCTGGTCCATCCTTGGCTCCTGGGGACATGGAGTCACCAAAACTCCTGGGTTGCCCCACACAAACCAAGCCCACTCTTGCTCCAAAGGAGGCCCTTGGGAGAGAGGGCCACAGTGAGCATGGGAACGACGGGTGCCAAGTAGATGTGGGCATGGTGGGGACAGGGTCTGCAGTGTGCTGAGTGCTTGACCCTGGGGTTATAATGAGTCACACAGTCTCTGCTCTCAAGGAGCTCCCAGTAGGCCCAAGGGGAAAAAGGACAGGAGACACAGCCCCTGAGAGGCTCTCATGGCCTCCTACAGCAGCACTGGTAACCACACAGCATGGCCTGGAAGTCCGCCTGGCCTCCGGGCATGGGAGATGGGCAGAATTCCATGCTGCTGGCCTCGGATCCTGTCACCAGCAGGAGACAGTCACAGTAACAAAACCACACCACAAACTGAGTCCACACGCCTGTGCCTCCCACACACCAAACCCCGTCTCTGGGGATGACAGAGTAGGAGGAAAAACGTGTTTCTCACATCGGGAGACGGAAACAGGAGGCAGGGCACTGCTCTGTCATCTCTCTGGCGATGCATGGTCATCACAGACAGAGCCCGGGGGAGCGGGAGCAGCTTCAAGTCTCTCTAAGGTGGGAGCTCGCCTCTGGCTTTGGTCTTAGCAGGCTGTGTGACCTTGCACAGGTCACGCAACCTCTCTGGGTTCCAGATTCCCCATGGGGAAGCCCCATGCCCATTAAGCTTCCAGACAGCCCAGAGTGGGAGGCAGCAGAGTGGAGGAGAGGAGGTGGCGCCCAGCTCACGCTCTGCATGGTCACCAGGACCCCGAGCCAGATATACCTCTCTCTGCTCCCCCCAACCCCCACCCCACAGGGGCCTCCAGCTGCGTCACCGTGTGTCCAGAACACAGAACTCACAGGGGGCCTCCGGAGCCTGCTGCCAGGCCTGGTGTTAACAGACTCTCCTCCCAGGACCCCCCCATATCCTGCGTGATAAAATAGAGGACTTCAGGAATCCCATGATGGAGTGCCTAAGGGGTGCGGGGCCACAGTACAGGTGCCCACTGGCTGAGCGCCTGCTCCGGAGGCTGACTCAGCTCTCTGGAGCTCACTTTGCTCTAGACCAGCCAGCTTGTCCACCCCGCCCTCCTCCCACTCCCCTTGGTTGAGAGACCTCCAAAAGCCTCATCTCCACCCTCGAGCCTGGCCAGCTTCTGCAGGGTGGGGGCACAGCTGGAGCCAAATAGGAGCTGACCCTCCTCAAATGCCCTCCTGTCCCAGCCAAGACAAAGGGGCCTCCAGGGAGCTGCCCAGACCCTGAGCGCATCTCACCTCTCCCACTGAGGAGGACCTGGTGTAGAAAGGGGTGCTGGGTGTTGGGGGGGTACACCTTGATCATTTTGGCCTTCCTCCCACCATGACCCCCCTTGCATTCAAAGAGCTCTGGATGGGATCTTTCTTAGAGGGCCACCCCGTCAGAAAGTCCCCTACGTATCTAACCTCCATCCATCACGCTGTAAGGCAGCCTCTTTCCTCTCCTTCTGCTGTTAGTTAAGATGGGCTGGAGCCAAACTTGTGTCCAAATGAGAGCTGCTGTGGACCCAGCGGTGGCTCTGTCAGTGCCCAGCGAGAGCCTTTAGTGAGAATATCAATGACAGGGATGGCAGTTGTTTGCTGAGCGCTTCCTGTGGGCCTGGCGTGGCTAAGTGAAGGGTCTCACTTATGATGTCATGGTCAGCCTCTCATAGGTCAGGAGGAGGCCAAGGCAGTTAAACAACTTGGCCAAGACCCGACCATGGATGAGCACAGAGCCGAGGTGCAGAGCGGCCCCTGCCCTGTGCCTGCAGGACACCCGCCACCCCTGGGAGGCCTCAGCATCAGGTGTCAGGAGGTACCCACCGAGTCCCCGCAAGAGCCCCTCGGCTCTGGTCCCCTCCCCCTTCACTTAGGCACTGGCCCCTCCAGCAGATCCCTCAGAAACCCAGTGACATCGAGGGAGCACTGATTTACAGTGACAGATTGAGCAGCTGGAACTCTGCCCACCCATCCTCAGAACTGCCTTTTGCTCCCAGCCACCCCACAGCCAAATCGCAGCAAAAGAGGCTACCCTCCAGCACAGCCATCACCGGATCCCTCCATCCCATCCAGCTCTCCAGGCTTGCACCTGGACACGTGCCCACTCCGAGCCTCAGCCCCTCTGTCTGTGATGGAGGCCAGAGGCCCCCTCCCACTCATAACAGGGCTGGTAGATAAGAGGCAACATTGCCTTCCTGTGGAGTTGCACGGTCCCCAGAAGCAGGTGGTGATCTAAACACCCCGATTCACAACTCAGGCCCTGTGGGGCACCAGGAAGTGGCAGGTAACAGGTGGCCCCTGGAAGAGGTGAGTGCCCTGGAGAAGGAAGGCTGGGCCTAGTGCACCCTGGGCTGCCCCCTGCCCAAGCCACAGCCCCAGAGACTCTTCCTGCCCAAGCCAGAAGTGGTGGGTCCCGTCTCTGGTGAGTCTCAGCCCTGCCAAAGGCAGCGTCTCTTTCACCAGAAACTCAGCGTCCTGCATCTTCGAGTGTCTACGTAAATAAAACAAACTTCTGTCTGTCTGCCGCCGGCCCCGCCCTGTCACAAAGCAGCCAGCGGGTCTTAGATCAGGGTTGCATCTGCGGTGCTCCCACTCAAAGCAGCCTGCGCGCTCTGTGGTGCCCACACTGCCCTCCATGAGGCCTTTGAAGGCACCTCAGGGGGAGGCAGGCCCTCTCAGAGTGGCTGAAACTCATCAGAGAGCATCACACCGTTCATTCAGAGATGCCACGCATGAACAGAGCTAGGGTTGGTTCAGCTACAAGCCCCAGATGGAAGGGCCCAGGGGCAGGGTCGGGCTGCATGAGCCACTCCCCTGGGCAGCCCTCCCAGGCGGCTGCAGCTGAGTGCCCGTTGCTGGTGAGGCGCATAGCTTTCCTTAGCAGCACAGGTAAGTTGGTGAGCTGCGCTGGAGGGAATGAGGCCCGCCTTCCACGCGCTCCCCTTTCAGCCGGCAGCAGGAGGCTGGGCCCCCGTGACCCCCCAGGAGTGCCTCCAGCCCTGGGCTTCTGCCGTGTTTCATTCCTGCCTCTTGGGGCCTGTTGGAATCTGTGCATCCACTGAACGGGGGTCATTATTTCAGCCAGGGCACCCACGCGCCTCCTCAGCAGGGAGCTGTCTTTGTGCAGGACGATGCTGGATACACTGCTGTGCACTCAGAGGGAGAGGCAGGTGCTGCTGGGTGGGTGCTGCAGGGTGGCAGGTGCCGCTGGGCGGGTGCACAGGCCCCCTCCTCAGAGCCTGGCATGTTGGCCCTGCCAGAAGGATGCCAGGAAGCAAGAAGTGGGGGCACAGAAATGTGTGAATGTGGACAAGGCAGAGAGGAGTGGGAGGGTGTTCAGGGCCAGCAAAGGTTGGAAGCAGGAATGTGCCGGTGGGGAGAGGCCCATGGACATGCTGCGGGGGAGGGCTGAGTGGATAGGGCTTGGAAGCCAGGCTGGGACTTAGAAAGGAGGACTTTCTCCAGGAAGGAGAAAACAATGGGCCTGGATTGGCCTGAAGCTACAGAGACTGGGAGAGGCAGAGAAAAGGAAGCAGCAATGGGGGCAAAGAGTAATGGAAATAGAGGCAGAAGAGAGATCCTGAGAGGAAAGACAGGAAGGGGCAACCCAGGAACAAGGAGGAGAAGAAAATGGGGGTCCAGGGCAGAGAGGACCAAGCCTGTGGGCGAGGAGGCCACTCACAGTTCTGCCGAGGAGTGCCCACTCTCCTCCCTGACCACACTCGCACCTCCTGGAAACCCTCTAGGTCCCAGCCATGGCTTTTGATGTCCCCTGAGCCCAGGACCAAGATACTATGCTGCAGCTTTCCCTCTCTAGGGCTGCCGAGTGGACAGCCTTCTCCCTGTCCTGGGTAGTGGCTGGGGGTCCCTGGGAGGCAGGTCCAGCCTGGGGAGGGGTCGGTGCCGGGAGGCTGCGGTCTGCGCAGCAGAGGTCACTAAGAGGCTCCCTGCTGTGTGACAATGGCCCCAGAGCATTGGAGCACAGTGGCGCAGGCCCTCCCAGCCTGACCTTCTGGGAGACCCCAGGGCGTGCCGGAGGTCTGGACGGTCTTCCTGTCCTGGGTCTGAGACTGGGACCAGGCCCGGGACTGAGAGCTCCGCACAGTGAGGCGCGGCACCGCTTGAGCCCAGCGGTCAGGGGAATGGACCTCCGCTCTCCCTCTGCGAGGAGCGGGTAAGGCCTAACAATGTGACCATCTGCTTCACCCCTTTCCACTCTCTGGATGCTCCTCTGTAAACGATCTCCACAACATTCCAGACCGCACGCCAAATCGGAAAACTCTGGACTCACAACCACGGGCTTAAATGCCTAATTAAGCTCATTCTTTGAACCGAGCCATATTTAAATGCATCTGTCAGCCCTCCTCCAGCTCTCCGCCCAGCGGGGTGGGACAGCGCTAACGGGAGGGGGAGAGGCAGCGCAGCCTGGCAGGCAGGTCCCTGAGCCATCCCCAGCCTTTCCCGGTCCCCGATCTGCCATGGCGGGGCTGTTCGAACGCTTGTTCCCTGAGGTTTTTCAGTCACCAGATTCATCTGTAGCCTTTGCTCCTAGGCCTGCAGTGCCCCGCACCCCAGCCCCCCACCCACCTGCCCCATCCCTGGAAGGCCTGGCGGGTGCCTGCCTCAGCTTCAGACTCCTCTGGTGCCGCACCTGCCAAGCCTAGGCCCTGCCTTGCTGGGGAAACTGCCTCACTTTCCTCTATCCCGGACCAGAGGTGGAGGCTCCCTCCCTTCCCCGCACCCTCCATTCAAGCCACTTGCGACAGCCGCGCCACACCAGAGGGTGCAGGTCGCAGCCCAGTACTCTCAAGAGGGGGCCACGGGGAGCCAGGAGACCACAGGCGTGGGTTCTGAGCCCGCCTCCGCTGCTGCCTCCCCCATACCGGCATCAATTCCCCACCCTCTCACCTCCCCGAGCCTGCAACAGGAGGATTTGGATGAAGTGTTCCACTCTGTGTGTATATTAATACCACGTTTTATCTATCCGCTCACCTCTTCGTGCTCATTCTTGGTAGCAAGGATGTTTAGAGCATGTTATGCTAAGTGAAATAAACCAGGAACAGAAAGACAAATAGCGCAGGATCTCACTCATGTGGGAGCTGAAAAAGTTGATTGCATACAAGTAGCAAGCTGGGGGTGCTGTGGCTCACACCTGTAACCCCAGCACTTTGAGAGGTCGAGGTAGGAGGTCCCTTGAGCCCAGGAGTTCGAGATCAGCCAGGGCAACATAGCAGGACCCCGTCTCTACAAAAAGTTTTTTTTTTTTTTAATTTGCTGGTAGTGGTGGGATGCATGCCTGTAGTCACAGCTACTGGGGAGGCCGAGGCGGGAGGATCGCAGGAGCCTGGGAGTTGGAGGCTGCAATGAGCCATGATCACATCACTGCACTCCAACCTGGGTAACCAAGAAAGACCTTGTTTCTAACAACAACAACAACAACAACAACAACAACAACAGGTAAAATAGTGATGACTAGAAGCAGGGAAGGGTGGGAGGACAGCCAGAGATGGCTTAATGGCTATAGAACTACAGCTAGACAGGGGGAATAAGTTCTAGAGTTCTACAACACTGTAAGATGACTATCATTAACAACAATGTATCGTATATTTTCAAATAGCTGCAAGAGCGAATTTTGAATGTTCCCAACCCAAAGAAATAATAAATGTTTGAGGTGATGGATACGCTAATTACCCTGATTTGATTATTACACATTTCTACATGTATTAAAATATCACTGTACCTAATGAATGTGTAGAATTACTATGGTCAACTAAAAATAATAATAAATGCAAAAAAAAAAGGATTTGAGCAATAACTTGGCTCACGGCCCTCCCTGGGGTGCACCTCCTCTGTGTACCTGACCACACATCAGAGGAAGGCACAGAGCCAGGACAGAAGCTCAAAGGTGTCCTGTTGTCAACCCCCCGCTGCAGGCTGTCAGCCCCTCCTCATCACTTGCAGGGCCCAGACAAGGCAGCCCACCTGCCACAGGTGATGGGACCCCCAGCCACCTCTCCAGCCCCCAACCCTGGGCCCCTCTCCCCAGCACCCCTCTGGTCCTGATGCAACAAGCCTTCTACAGGACCGGTGGCCACACTGCTCCCACCCTGGCCTTCACTCTCTCTGCCTTCTCTTCCAGAAATACTTGCCCCTTCCTCCTTGTTACCTGGCTCCCCCCATCCCTTAGGCCTCCCCTAACCCTCAACTGGCACCCCCAGCCCCTGTGTGGCCCCTTCCATCCTGACATTTGTCTCTCCTGCTGGCCTGGGAGCTCTGCAGCAGCAAGGACCTCAGCTGTTTCCCTGATCCTTGGGTTCCCAGCACCCAGGGCCGGGCCAGGCTTGAGCTGTTACCTGCTCTGCTGTTACCCGTAGAGTGAGTGGATGGGTGGACTTTATAACCACGGCCCACCAGCCTTGACTTTTCATATAGTTCGACAGACCTCCTGCTTCCCCAGGCAGCCCCACGGCCCCAAAGGCAAAGGTACCCCTGCAGCACATTCCAGGGGCAGAGCCAGCCCCTACCACCCCCACGCCCCGCAACACCATTTCTTTCCTGCCCTTCCCTGTTGCAAGCAGATTCGAATGTTTAAATTCTGTTTGGGGAACAATTAGCCTAACATATGGTCTAATCACGTTTTGTCTTCTGATGGAAAAATCCAGGGGAAACTTGGAAAATGATGACTGGCGAGGCTTTAACATGTTTCTCCTTTTTTTGATGGTCACAAGCAAGTCACAGATGAAAAGCCTGCTACCGTCTGGTCCAACCCTCTCATCTGACTCAGGGGGCAACTGAGGCCCAGTGAGAAGAAGGTACCAGCCCAAGGTCTCCCAGATGCAAAATCCAGAGCCCTTGGCACTTGCCTCTCTTTCTCAATAACCTTCAGAGAGTTGGACTTAATCTTCGCAGCGGGGTGGTGGTGCAGGGGGAGGCTTTTAGGACCAATACGGTAGAGTTCTGTCCTTGAGATTGGGTGGCTGGAAGGCTTCATACCCCTGGACCATAAGAAGATGGCAGAATAGGGAGGAGCCGCAGTTCCCTGTCTAGAGGCCCCTTTTTGGTATCCCCATCAGGCAATGGCTTGGCTGACCAGGCCCCCCCTCACTGCACAGTGATGTCCAGACCTTGTTGCCATCCATCCTGCAGCCCCTAAGGATCCAGATGGCATCTGCCAAGGAGATACAGCAAGCCTACCTGGAATCAGAACCCACTCCTGTGACTCGCAGAGACAGCCCACTCCCTGCGTCTTGCCCTGCTGTGGCCTCATCTTTCCTGGGGGTGGGAGTGAAATACCCAGCCACTTTCTGGCCCCTAGAGGCCTGAAATGCATATAGACTGGCTGAATGACATGTGCCTGGGATCACTTATGGAGCGTCTGTCCCCTCCCTCACCACAACATCAAATCCCGTGAGCAGAGCGGGAGGAAGTTTATCTCCACCTGCCTGTGGTGGTCGGCACATCCCTGGTGCTCCATGCAGTGGGTGCCCGGCCACTCGCCTCTACAAGGACAGTGCTGTGTGCTGACAGAGTTTTTCCATTCTGCATAATGGTTTTGTTTGGTTTTTGTTGTTATTCACAAGAACCCGGGCAAGTGTGATTATTATCATGCTGACTTTGTGAATGAGACAACTGAGACTCAGAGAGTGAAGACATACATTCATTAAGGGGCAGAGCCAGGATATCCCCCTGTGTCATAGGCTCTAGGGAGCCCAGGCACTCCTAGAGGGGAGATGTGAAGGCATCTCACTGGGCTGGAGTTGAATGAGGATAATTCCCCTCCCTTTGTTCTGTAAGGAGTGGAGTCCCTGGAGCTACACCCAGTGCCATGGTCCAGAAAGGGCAGACCTGTAGCCAAAAGATGTCCCCCAAGCACCGTCACATGCCTGAGGTCCTGAGGATGCTGTGGAGGGGCCGCCGTCAGTGCACGCCTGAGCCCACACTGCAGAGCCTGGCTGTGTAGAGGCTCCCAGGAAGGACCTCCTCCGGCAAAGGCAGGGCAAGACCCCTCCTGCCCGCAGGGAGGGAGGAGCACAGGTGGGGAGAGCACAGATGCTCTTTCCTTCCCGATGTCTCTGCTGGGGGCCTAGTGCACAGGCCTTCTGCCAGGAGTGGAGACTGTTTGGGCACTCCGCAGGTCACCCCGTCGCCCCAGAAGCCCTACCACAGGCAGTCACGGGCTGAGCTTCCAGCTGACAGGGCACAGCCCTGACAACAGTGAGCAGCTGGGGAACCACACTCGTTAGCTCCCATTTAGGAGAAAAGACATGCCTTGTCCTTCCTCCTTGAGCTGGGTTCCTGCAGGGCCTGGCCAGTGGCACTTAAAGCATCTGGATGCTTTTGGACTCCCTGCTGCAGGAGAGGCTGCCCGACCAGGGCTAGCGGGTGACCATGTTGTGTTGAGCGCCCACAGAAAGGGCTGGGCCCTACAGACTAACCCATTGTGGGGGCATGGGTGGGAGTCGGGAGGCTCCTGTTGCTACACAATGACAGTCCATCCATCCACTGTTCACTGCTGCCAGCTCCGTGGGCCCTCAAGAGCCACACGGCCTCCGACCTGGGGAGCACACAGGGAAGAGAAGCCAGCCCGGAGGCAGATGGCTCAACCTGCACATGTGGCCCATGGAGGGCCAGATAGGCTTTCTAGAAGAAGAGGCATCTGACATCTGGGTCTTGAAGGATGAATAGGAGTTTGCTTCCAAGGGCGGAGGGGAGAGAAATAGTCCAGACAGAAAGCACAGGCCGTGTCCAGTCACAGAGCTAGAATTCTTCAAGCCCAGGTCTCTCTGCTGTCAAAGCTGGTACTCTTAGACCCTGCATTCTGCTGCTCAGTGCAGGGGGAGCCACAAACACCAAGCCAAGACTCGGAGAAGGGCCTAGGAACGGGCTCATTCAGATGTTGTCTTCATCCATTTGGGCTGCTAGAACAAAATGCCAGAGACTAGGAGACACTTGTAAACAACAGAAGTTCATTGCTCACACCTGGAGGCTGGGAAGTCTAACATCAAGGCCCCAGCAGATTCGGTATTGCATGAGGGCTCCCCACTTCCTCACAGATGGCGGTCTTCTCACTCTAACCAAACAGCAAGGAGTCCCTCAGGCCTCTTCAAAACCGGCATTAATCCATTAATCCCATTCATGAGGGCTCCTCCCCAATGGCCTCATCACCCCCCAATTCCCCACCTCCTAAAACCATCACCTTAAGGACCAGGATGTCAGATTTTTTGTGTTTGTTTTAGAGACAGAGTCTTGTCCTGTCACCCAGACTGGAGTGCAGTGGCACAATCACAGCTCACTGCAGCCTCAACTTCCTGGGCTCAAAGGACCCTCCTGCTTCAGTCTCTGGAGTACCTGGGATCACAGGTACGCACCACCATGCCCAGTTAATTTTTTATCTTTATTTTTGGAGAGACGGGGTCTCACTATGTTGCCCAGGCTGGTCTTGAACTCTTGGGCTCAAACAATCCCCTTGCTCTGACTTCCCAAAGTGCTGGGATTACAGACCTGAGCCACCATGCCTGGCCTTAGCATATGAATTTTCAGGAGACCCAGAAACTCAGACTACAGGAGGTGGGTTTGTGAGGAAGCTCTGCTTGTGCTCTGGGAGATCTGGGAGACATTTCTGAGGTGGAATCCACAGAATATGGTGGCCCTAAACACAGAGGAAGCCACCTCACCTTTCTGACCCTCAGCTTCTTCACCTGTAAAAACGGGTTACAGGGATGTCTGCCACCATCTCCCTGCCCCCACCTGCAGGGTGGAATGTTCAGAAACAGGAAATGACAAGAAAAGAGAGAGAGAGAGAAAAAAAAAAGGGAAATTAACCTAGCCATGGTACAGTCAGAAAACTGCCAAGCATTCCAGGAAAAGGTTGGAGAGAGAAGGATTTCTAAAATTCTCGGAGTCTAAAATAAAACTGATTTTCTGGTCTCTAGGAGCTCTGGAGAAGCTCTGGAAGTTGCAGGACCGGTGCAGTCACCACATCTTTCAGCTTTCCAGCCAGGTCCTCTCTCCCCAAGTCCCAAATTGCGTGACTGTGACCACGAAGGTCTCAAGGTGAGGGGCAATCAGAAGGGCTTTCAAAGACATGAGGTGTGGGCTCAGAGGCATGCACCAACTCATACATTCATGCATACACACACACACACGCACTGTCACACTCATGCACACACACGCACACACATGCACGCTCACACACATGCACTCATGCACGCACGCGCACACACACACATACACACACACACACACAGAAGCTCAGTGGTGGTGCACATTTTCTGTTATCAATGGAGACAACAAAGGGACATCGTGAAATGCAGCCAGCAGATGGAAGCCCGCTGAAATGTCAGCCAGAAGAAATAGCCCACGTCAGAAAAACAAAATTTCAGTTTAGCAAAATCCTTCCCTCCTCCCCCACTCCTCAGAGAAAATTTCCCATGGAGGCCCCTGGAACTTTGGCAATCCAAGAAGAGTTATTTATTCTGGACCACCGCACCACCGTGCATGTTAAGTACAAAAAGGAAAAATGCTTTCGGATTTGGAAATGGGGTTGCAGTCGCAGATGGCGCCTGAACATGCATAAATTCGGTGACTGCGTGAACAGATGGAAACTTGAAGGGAAAAAAAAAAAAAAAAAAACCTAGCATTTATCTGCCAGACCACTGCAGAACTGGAGAAGGGGAATTTGTCACTTGACTAGGAGGGTCTCGGTCTTCCAATCTGTGGGGTGGGGGTAAGAAACTGCAGTACTCAGTGGTCACTCCCAGCTGAGTTTCAGCCCTGTCTCTGCCACTGAGGAGCTGGGGGACCTGGCCCCTTACTTAACCTACTTCTTCATGTGAGCCCGGGGATAATGCAGATGACCTGGCAGGGTTGCTGTGAGAATTGCCTGAAGTCATCCATGCACAGGACCCATCTGTACCTAGCCAGGGCGACAGCCCCATGAGTGGAGCCTCACTTGCCAGATAAAGCCTGGAGTAGCCCAAAGAAGAAGCTGGAGTACGCTGAAAGCTCCCCCGGTCGGTCTCACAGGAGAGGGGCTAGGGAGAGAGAGAAAGGAAATAGAGACAGACTCCTCCCAGCTTCCCCTTTTCAGAAGGTTTCTGGGCTCTGGGTAAGAGCCGCACAGGCATGCTGTTCAGGAGAAGCAGATAGTAGGCCAGGCTGCAATGGCTGTGCCGAGAAAGGGTCTGTGGGCAGGTTCAGTGGGAATGTAGGAAGAATGAAGACAATTTAGAGGGAAGGCTCTTTCTCTTTTTGTTTTTGAGACAGGGGCTCCCTCTGTCACCCAGGCTAGAGTGCCGGGGTGCATTCACGGCTCACTGCAGGCTCAACCTCCTGGGCTCAAGATCCTCCCACATCCATGCACCAACACACCTGGTGATATCGGTCAGGCTTTGTGTCCCCACCAAATCTCATCTTGAATTGTAATCTCCCTGTGTTGAGGGAGAGACCTGGTGGGAGGTGACTGGATCATGAGGATGGTTCCCCCATGCTGTCCTCATGATAGAGAGTGAGTTCTCATGAGATCTGATGGTTTTATAAGGGGCTCTTACCTTTTCACTTCCTACACACGCTCTCTCTCCTGCCGCCACGTAAGACGTGCCTGCTTCCCCTTCCACGACGACTATAAATTTCCTGAGGCCTTTCCTGCCATGAGGAACTGTGAGTCAGTTAAACCTCTTCTTATAAATTACCCAGTCTCAGGCAGTGTGAAAACAGACTAATACACTTGGGTAATTTTTTTAAATTTTTTTGTAGCAACAAGGTCTCGTTATGTTGCCTAGGCTGGTCTCAAACTCCTGGCCTCAAGCAATTCTCCCACCTCTGCCTTCCAAAGTGCTGGGATCTCAGGTGTGAGCCACCATGAGAGATTCTCAGCAAGTCAGTCCTCAGATTCTGCTTCACAGTGGGGAGTCCACTTGGTACGGTGAATGGACTGCAAAAATAGCCACAGTTCTCTACCCCTCCCTGCCTCCAGGCCCCCAAAGGCATTTTGCAGCTACTCCCTGAGGTGGCATCTATTCTCCAACCTAGCAGGGTGACCTGCTGTGGTTGACAGAACACAGTGGCAGTGAGTGTGTGTGCCGATGCAAGACCGAGCTGCCACTCTCTTTGGCGCCTCTGCCTCCACCAGGAGGACAGGCCCGGGCTGGCCTGCTGGAGGAGGAGATGCGTGGAGCAGAGCCACATCGGCCCCAGGGGCCCAGCCAAGGGCCCTACGTGGAAAAAGATCCCACAGCCATCTTGCCAACCTGCAGACAACCACAGGCCCATGAGTGAGCCCTGCCAGGCCTGGCTCAGATCCACAGAGCCACCAATGACCCACTGGCGCACAGGGGAAAAAAAAAAACAACAACATGTATTTACAATTGCATGCCACCAGGGCTCTGGTTTTTATGCAGCGATTTCGTGACAAGTGACACTGACCTACCTTCTTTCACCATACTGCCACTCCAAAGCAACCTCTGGCTCTGGAGAGAATGGGGGTTGGGGAGAGTCTCGGCACAAACCCAGAACTGCAGTTCAAAACTCAGAAACTCCTGGCTAACCCAGTGAAACCACGTCTCTACTAAAAAAATACAAAAAACTAGCCAGGCGAGGTGGCAGGCGCCTGTAGTCCCAGCTGCTCGGGAGGCTGAGGCAGGAGAATGGCGTAAACCCGGGAGGTGGAGCTTGCAGTGAGCTGAGATCTGGCCACTGCACTCCAGCCTGGGCGACAGAGCGAGACTCCGTCTCAAAAACAAAAAAAACAAACAAAAAAAAAAAACTCAGAAGCTGCTATTCAGAGGCAAGGGGCTCCCTCCCCACAGACCATGGCACCAGCTCCACCACTAAGGGCCAAATCACCAGGTTGTCTGAGAGTCCCTCCGCCGGCACCACTGGTTTCTCTGATGAAGGGCAGAAACACCAGCCATCTCTGACCGAGGCCATCTCTGCATAGGGAGCTTCTGGCCCTCAGCTGCGGGGTTGGCACCGCAGAGAGGGTATCCCCACCCCTGCAGGTGCCCATACGGGTGAAGGAAAGCCTGAGCAGCTGCTCCCAGCACAGGCTGGAAACCCCAGAGCTAGTCAGGAAGGCGGCCTCAGCAGATCTCTCCCCGGCCCCCGGAGGATGCCTCCAGGGAAACCCTCCTACCCACCAGCCCCACACAGCCTCACAGAGGCATAGATTCTGGATTGTTTTAGCTCCATGGGACCCAGCAGGCTCTGTCTAACACTTCCCTGAGTAGTCATGACCCACCAAGGTGATGGGGCATGTGCCCATCAGGGTGGCCGTGGCAGGCAGCATGGTGGCTTCTGTGATGCAGAGTCAGGGATCTGACCTCCACCTGCCCCTAGTCCTGGACAGACCCCAGATCAGCCTCCAGGTTCATCTGAGGCCTGAGTGCTGTAGGGGATGGTCCTGGGGGAGAGAGTTCCAGCAAGAAAGAAGGAGTCTGCCTGGGCACAGTGGCTCACACTTATAATCCTGGCACTTTGGGAGGCCGAAGCAGGTTGATCACCTGAGGACAGGAGTTCGAGACCAGCCTGGCCAACATGGTGAAACCCAGTCTCTACAAAAAATAGAAAAATTAGCCAGGCGTTGTAGCACATGCTTATAATCTCAGCTACCCAGGAGGCTGAGGCATGAGAGTCTCGAACCTGGGAGGTGGAGGTTGCAGCGAACCAAGATGGCGCCACTGCACTCCAGCCTGGAGAAAAAGAAAGGAAGAAAGACAGATTTGTCTTCTCCTGCCACCCATCTCTGCTTCTAAAACTACCCATAGCTTGTCTCATTTGAAAATACTTCCCGGAGAATCATCCCTCAATTTTCATTAATTATGAATGTAACTTTCCTCTTACTAAATTCAACTTTCGTTTTTCCGGTTTCTGTAAAGTCTCACTCCTCAGAGCCATCCAGGGTGCTCTCCTGGGTGCAGTCACCTCTGTCTGGAATGCCCTCCCCTGCTTTTCTACCCAGCAAACTCCTGCAAATCCTTCAAGACCTGCCCCTTTTCCATGAAGTCTTCTGTGATTTCCTTGAACAGAATTAATGGCACCATCTTCTGGGCTTTCTGAAACCCAGGCTGCATATTAATATCTCCGTGGGTTCTGAGCACAGATCAGCAAACTGCAGCTTAAAGGCCAAATCCAACTCACCTCTCATTTGGTAAATAAAGTTTAATTGCAACAGAGCCAAGCCTATTCATTTACTTATTGACTATGGCTACCATCAGGCTACAATACTGACAGAGACAATATGGCCCACGAAGCCAAAAATATGTGCTATCTAGTCCTTTATGAAAGTACTTTATATGCACTGAGTCCTGCCCTAGACTGTGCTCCCCTCTAGGGCTAGGACAAGGAAAAGGGCCGCTTGCCCTCTGGAAGAAAGCTTGCTGAATTAATGATTGGATGAATGAGTGAGTGATGGAGATGATACAGATGCCACAAATAAAGTCCATGTTTTCAATTCAATGCACAATTCCCTGGGCCAGTGTTTCCAGAGGGCCCCACAGACCTCTGCATGTGTCAGGGTTTCAGTGTATACAGTCGGCCCTCCATACCCATGCATTCTACATCTGCAGATTCAAAAATATCAAAAATCTTTGGGAAAAATCAATAAAAGCAATACAAAAATTAAAAACAATACAATTTTTAAAAATACCGCATAATACTTTGAATGTAGCATTTGCATCGTATTAGGTATCATAAGTAATCTAGAGATGATTTAAAGCACTTGACAAGATGTGTGTAGGCTATGTGCAAATGCAAGCCATTTTACATCACGGACTTGAACATCCTTGGAATTGGGGAACCAAGGCAGGTCCTGGAACCTATGCCCCATGGATGCCTAGGGATGACCAAAATTAGGTGTTACAGGCTTCAAGGCATGTGGGCAACCTGATATGCTGGACAGCACCTTCCACCACATCTCAGCTCATCTGTTTTCTCCAGCAGTTGCAGGAGCAACCAGAAGGAGGTGCTGGCAGTGCCTCTGTGGCCATCCACATGGCTTTCTCTGCTTCTGCCTCTGGGTTGCCCTGGATATCCAGGAAGCCACTCAGCCATCTGGTGCATATCCACCCTGGGAAATGCAGGGGAGTTAAAACTCACAGCAACTCAGGTGGGCAATTCTGATGCATGTTCTACACGCTACCCCAGAGGGTCTCCAGTCGCCCACCATGGTCTCCCTCCTCCCCTCTTCACCTTTCTTGAGGGTGCACTCCTGTTTCCCGGGACCATATCCCCCAAATCAGTTATCTACATATATGCCATTGTCTCAGGCTCTGCTTTGGCTCGGGGTATGGGATATCAGTCTCCAGCACCTCGGTTAAACCTAGTCTAACCCTTACGGTGGGACTTGTCAGCATCTTCTGTCTCTTTAATACTCTGTCAATCTCCAGCGAGGACATCTGGTAAATCTGTTTCCTGAGGCTGCAGCAACAAAGTGCCACACGCCAGGTGGCTTACAACAACAGCAATTCATCCTCTCGCAGATCTGGAGCCCAGAAGTCCAAGATCAAGGCGTCCACAGGTCCAAGCTCCCTCTGAAAGCTCCAAGGGAGGGAGGCCCTCTCCTTGGACACTTGTCAATCTCCCTCTCCTTCCTCTTCTGACACCACTAATTGGATTTGTGCCCGCCCCCAATCCAGAATGATCTCATCTGCAGATCATTTATTTAAATACATTTGCAAAAACCTTATTTCCAAGAAAAATCCTATTTATAAGTACCAGGAGTTGGGACTTAGAAATCCTTTTGGAGGAACACTAGTCTACATAGGACATTCAGTGAATGGCTTTTCTTACACTTCTTTGATTGTAAAACTTTTTTATCCACCAGAGTACCTCTGAGGACAGGTGCTCTTCAGGAAAATGTGGGTTCGCCAGTGTTCCCCAAGAGGACAAAGGCCACCTCTATCCTGTTCACTGCTGTAGCCCAGGACCTGGGGTGATACCTGTCATTGACACTGTGCCAGCAAGTAGGCTGGCAGCAAGCTGCCTGGACAGGGAGAAGCCGTGAGAGAAATCCCAGCACAGGAGCCAGAGGGACACCCAGGAGGCTCATCCACGGTCCCTTGAGAGCTCCTGGGCTGCCTACCTGGAGTTCCGGAGACCAGGCTGGACCGAGAGCTGAGCCAGCCCTGGACTGGCCTCCCCTCTTCCCCGAGGGCAGAGCCTCCTCCAGCCACAGCCTGGCTGCTGGCACCAGTGCCTTGCTGCCTAGGGTAATGCGTGGTTAGCCCTGACCGGGAATTCCATGGGGGCCTGCACCAAGCCCTCCACTCCACCAAGCCCTCCACTCCACCAAGCCCTCCACTCCGCCAAGCCCTCCACTCCGCCAAGCCCTCCACTCTGCCAAGCCCTCCACTCCATCAAACCCTCTACTCCACCAAACCCTCCACTCTATCAAGCCCTCTACTCCACCAAGCCCTCCACTCTGCCAAGCCCTCCACTCCACTTCCTGAACACTCAGAGAGGAGTCTGATGGGGACAAACCAGGTGCTCTGAGACTCCCTTGGCAGACAGGCATGAGGGATTAGAAACCTCCCCTCAGGTACACTCATGCCTGGCCACACAGTCCTCTCGGTGGGGCCAGACTGTTCTCGAAGCGCCCTCTAGGGAGTGGGGCACTATCCACACCTCTCCCAGCCCAAGGAGCTCCCGACCCTTGCCTTCTGGGTAGGTATCAGCATGACTTCAGCCTGTGGGAGGCCCCAGCTCTCCATTAATGCACTAGGGGGTCTTTAGGACCACCTTCCAAAGGCCAGAAGCCAGTGCCCCTGGAACTTGGCTTGTGTTTCTCTTGAGGTTCGGAATGAAGCTGTCCATGAACTTTTAAAATGGCTGCTGGGCGGTGAGCCCCCAGGCTGCAGGTGCTGGGCCTTCCAGAGCTCTGAAACTTCCAGGGGGGCCAACACCTTCAGCAAGTCGCTTCTGCAGCAGTGAGTGACTTACACCTGCACGTGGACCAGCTTCCTCCCAGGGCCCTTCCTGTGGAGGCCACTCCAGAATCTCTTCTCCTCATCTGACCCTCTGGACCCTGGACTTCCATTACAGCCTCCCCCGATTTCTGTGGACCCTCCAAAGAGAGGTGAGACCCTCCCCTCGCCTCCTCCAGCCGCTGACCAGCACAGGTCGCCTCGTATAGGAGCTTTGAGTGGGTTTGCTGACTCATTGGAAGGCAACCAGCGGGTAGGTTTTCCAGGCTCTGCCTCAGGAGGCAGCCTGAGATGGACCTATCAGTCATCTTCGTGGGCAGGGCAGAAGGGCAGAGGAAGCAGGCATTTGTATTTGATCGGGTTTTTATTCCTGGCTCAGCCTGCAAACAGTAAACATTTCACTGTTTGTCTCACAATTACATTAAAAGGTAGATAAACCCCTTCTAGCTTACATTTGGCATTTCAGCTTCTAATCCAACAAATCGCCCTTTATCCCCTCTTTCATACGCACGTGCACACACTCTGGGCTTCTGTGGCTGGCAGGGAGCTCCTGCCTCCCATCTTCAGCAGAGCAGCCCAGCTCCAGGCTGCAGGGCCACGTACAGCAGGGCCCCAGCTCTGGCCAGGCTCTGACCTGCAGAACTTCTCAGCACCTTCATATCCTATAGCAGCTTTTCCTAAATGCCCTGCATTGTAAAAGGCCCAGCCCATGTGAATCGGTAAAGGAGGAGACAAATAGGATCCCAGGACTGCTGGCACCCACGGTGTCATGTCTGTCCCGTCCTGGTGAGCAGCAGAGCCAGAGCTGAGCACAGCCTGGGGTCCTGTCACAGGGATCCAGGTCCTCCCCAGGGAGGGCCGGGGCTGAGGAAAGCCCTGAGCCACCGTGGAGGGGAGGGGCACAGGCTGGAAGCAGAACATCTTCTTTCTGAACCCGCTGGGACTTACAGTACTGTGTGAGCTCAGCCCGGTTCTCACCGCCTCTGGGCCTTCTCTCACATCTCTGGTGACACAAGCACAGCAAGGATCACACCTGGGGCCACATCCAGCCACTTCCCTGTCACCAGAGGCTGATGCCTTGGGAGATAACTCCACAGTCCTTCAAGCACACTCCCTGTTTGCAGGAGAAGCTGCACACGGTGAGGCCGCTGTGGCCTGCTGGTGGCAGCCTGCTGGCCCTGACCCGTGCCAGGCTGCCCGTGCTAGCTCAGGGCTCCCTTCTCCCCGCCCTACAGCTCACAAACACAGGCCTTGATTCTCTTCCACTAAATGCAAGGACCCTTTCTTCCCAGTGCCTCTCCCTCTGCCCTTCCTGCGTCTGGCCTTCCCCAGAATACCGGTTCAAAGCCAGGGAAATCTAGGCTCCTGCGGCCACACACGCCAGAGGAGACGTACACCCAGCTTTGGGGGCCTGTGTGCTCCAGGAACATGCATACCCAGGGAGGCAGTCAGCGTCCATCTGCCCCACACTCTTCCCTTGATCTGGGGGTAACTTCCCTCTCCAAATGAGGGGTGCCTTTTGGGACTTCCCACCATCATTCCCAAAAACCCTGTGACCTGAGCCAGACCAATTAGTGTCCTTCCCTGAAACTTTTCCCAGCCGAACTAGGGAAGAGAGGCCACCCATCCCTCCTGAGGGGTGGAGCCAGGCGCTCTCAGAGGTGGTATGCATTAAGGAGAGAGAGAGATGGGAAGCAGGGTGGGGAACTGATCCCTGAGATAGCCCGATGCTTCGTCCCACTGTTCCTGGGGCTCAATGGCCCTGGCCTGTGCACCCGAGCTTGCTTACATTGGGTTTGGCTGCTGCTGGGGAGCCCCAGTGGTTCCTGTGACCATCACCCCGCAGCCACCATCCTGCTTCCACTCAGTGGCACAGTGCAGGGAGGACCCTGGAGTGACAGCTGGGTGCCACTCCACCAGGAAACCCCAGTCACAGCTTGCCCCTCTTGGGCGCAGTTTCCCATCTGTGGCATGATCGTATTGCCTTGGGTGGTCTCAGTGGCCTCCCAAACTCAAAGGGTGGCAGAGCATGGTGGCTCCTGGCTGAGGTGCTTAACCTGCCCCGCTGCGTGGCCACAAGGAAGTAGCTCGACCTCTCTGAAGCTCTGTTTCCTCACCTAGGGACTTTGAATCATATCCCTCCTCCCCTCAGAGAGTCAGTAGGACACAGTGAGCTGGGGGTTTTCACACACCTAGCACAGTGCCTGGCACGTGGTGAGAGCTGGCTGTGGGAAGCCATCATCATCCCAGCATCTCAGCTCCCACCCACCCGAGCCTAAGATCCCCGGGAGCAGGCAGCAGCTACTGGCTGGGGCCTCCTCCTTCCCCAGTAAAGAGCCACACCCTGAACTGGGGCTTCTGCCTCATAAGTGAAATAGCCATGACGACCCCGATGACCCCAGCAAAAACGCATGAGCATCTCACACACACACACACACAAAATTCACATTCTTGTGCCTGGTCTCACACACAGGCTCACATATGCACACTCATACAAGTTCACACACATGCTTACAGATGCACATTCCCATACATCCACATGCATACATATACATGTGCACACACATACACGCACGGGTACAATTCACACATCTGTACATGGTCTCAACATGCTCTCATACATTGACACATGCCCATATGCTAACACAGATGCAACTCGCACACTTAAAAATGCTCACACACATGTACGCTCACACACACCTCCCCCAGTCTCCTCTCCACCCACACTCACACACACACACACACACACACCTCCCCCAGTCTCCTATCCTTTCACACTCACACATACACTCACACACACCTCCCCCGGTTTCCTCACACACACAGCTCCCCCGGCCTCCTCTCCACCCACACTCACACAAACACTCACACACACACACCTCCCCCGGTCTCCTCTCCACCCACACTCACACACACAATCACACACAGCTCCCCCGGCCTCCTCTCCTCTCACATTCACACACACACAATCACACACAGCTCACCCGGCCTCCTCTCCTCTCACATTCACACACACACAATCACACACAGCTCCCCCGGCCTCCTCTCCACCCATACTCACACAAACACTCACACACACCTCCCCTGGCCTCCTCTCCACCCACACTCACACATACACTCACACACACCTCTCCCCAGTCTCCTATCCTTTCACACTCACACAAACACTCACACACACCTCTCCCGGTCTCCTCTCCACCCACACTCACACACACACACACACACACACCTCCCCCAGTCTCCTATCCTTTCACACTCACACAAACACTCACACACACCTCCCCCGGCCTCCTCTCCACCCACACTCACACACACACTCACACACACCTCCCCCGGCCTCCTCTCCACCCACACTCACACACACACTCACACACACCTCCCCCGGCCTCCTCTCCACCCACACTCACACACACACTCACACTCAGCTCCCCCAGCCTCCTCTCCGCCCACACTCACACACACACACACACCTCCCCCGGCCTCCTCTCCACCCACTCTCACACACACACTCACACACACCTCCCCCGGTCTCCTCTCCACCCACACTCACACAAACACTCACACACACACCTCCCCCGGTCTCCTCTCCACCCACACTCACACACACAATCACACACAGCTCCCCCGGCCTCCTCTCCACCCACACTCACACACACAATCACACACAGCTCCCCCGGTCTCCTCTCCACCCACACTCACACACACTCACACACAGCTCCCCCAGTCTCCTATCCTCTCACACTCACACACACACCTCCCCAGCCTCCTCTCCTCTCACACTCACACACACTCACACACACCTCCCCTGGCCTCCTCTCCTCTCACACTCACACACACACTCACACACAGCTCCCCTGGCCTCCTCTCCACCCACACTCACACACACACTCACACACACACCTCCCCCGGTCTCCTCTCCTCTCACACTCACACACACACTCACACACACCTCCCCTGGCCTCCTATCCTCTCACACTCACACACACACTCACACACACCTCTCCCGGTCTCCTCTCCTCTCACACTCACACACACACTCACACACACCTCCCCCGGCCTCCTCTCCTCTCACACTCACACACACACTCACACACGGCTCCCCTGGCCTCCTCTCCGCCCACACTCTCACACACACTCACACACACACCTCCCCCGGTCTCCTCTCCTCTCTCACTCTCACACACACACACACACACACCTCCCCCGGCCTCCTCTCCTCTCACACTCACACACACTCACACACACCTCCCCCGGTCTCCTCTCCTCTCACACTCACACACACACTCACACACAGCTCCCCTGGCCTCCTCTCCACCCACACTCACACACACACTCACACACACACCTCCCCCGGTCTCCTCTCCTCTCACACTCACACACACCTCCCCCGGCCTCCTCTCCTCTCACACTCACACACACTCACACACAGCTCCCCTGGCCTCCTCTCTGCCCACTCTCACACACACACTCACACACACACCTCCCCCGGCCTCCTCTCCTCTCACACTCACACACACACACACCTCCCCCGACCTCCTATCCTCTCACACTCACACACACTCACACACACCTCCCCAGCGTCCTCTCCGCTCAGAACAGATTAGCTGTCTTTTCAGCCCAATCAATCCAGTTTTTAAGTCCCCAGCTGGACGGGGAAGGCCATGATCAGATTGAGACCTTACATGCCACGTCCCAGCCCTGGAGCCAGTTTTTATGGCCCAGTTTTAAACCTCTGATAATGGAGGTTTATGGTGCCAGTGCAGACATGGCCTGGACAGGGGAGGGGTGAGCGGGGCTGGAGTGGAGACAGACCGTGTGCAGGGAGGGAGCGAGCGTGTCAGTCCAGCCAGCCCATGACTCACAGGACGTGCAGCATTAGGGGAATTACCAGCGTCAGCCCTGATGATTTCCTGGCCCTCATATAAAAACCATCATATATTTTCCTAATATCTGGTCTCAATTTCCTCTCCAATTAATGGGATTTCCAACCTATAATACATGGATTTGGCTTTCCACTTGTGCTCTCTGAAAGCACAAAAGGGCCCACAGACACCAACTTTCTCCATCACGGGGGGGCTAGATCCGCCCCCGCCTTGCCTTTATTGTTTAAATCACCACTTGATGAATCATTGATTTCTGATTCTTCCAGCTACCTGTGGAAGTGCCAGATGCACTAAGAAGATGGGAACAGGAAGGCTCAGCGTCCCCTTCTGAGGGGAAGGCAGGACTCCCTAATCCCCACAGCACGGATTTGGTGCCCAGGAGCAGTCCACTTGAGCAAGGCGGGGTGCTAAGGTGATGATGTGGCTGAGAAGCGTCTCCCCGGGTCTGTGTCCTCAGAAGAGCCAGGCTGTCACAGTTCCTCTCTAGTGCAGATACCAGAGGAAGCTGTCTAACGCTGGGGCCAGAGCACTTAGGGACTAGCAGGGGACATAATTTGTAGGAAGAAGGCCTGCCCTTGGCTGCTGCAGAGCTACCCTGTTGGGTTAAGCATTGCCCTACTGGTTCTGCTTTTTAAAGTTCCAGAGAAGACCCAGGCTGACCATTCTGGCACCTGGCTGAGGCTGAGTGCAGGGCGGGGTAGGTGGGTCCCTCGGCAGTGGGAGGACAGGACAGCAGGAGTAATGAGACTGCCTACTCAGATGGCATCTGCCACTCACAAAGACTCAGCCTCCTGGCCCACAGGTGTTGGATCCAGCCCATTGCTGGAGTGATGGAGAAACAGGCCTGCAGGCCTGGGGTCAGGGCCCCAGAGGAAGTGATCTGGCTGCCCCCAGGCCCCCCCTCCAGCTGCCTTCTTCAGGAGTCACCCAATCCGCAGAGCTGTGGGCCAGGAGACATCTCCTCCAAGGAAGCCCTCCAGATCGCCCTTTCAGTGGGCCCTGCTGTTGTCTGGCCACGTCCTTCTAGACCAGAGGTCACAGATAAACTGAAGCAATTCAGGTCCAGCCCAGAGAGGTGTGGTCTTTGTCCTGTGTTTTATTTTTAATTTTTGGAATTCAGTTTTAGAATTAGATTTTTACACACGCACTAGATTTTCGCCTTCCCTGGAACCATTGGAGGCCCATGTTCCTGCAGGAAGCAGGGAGACATCTGGCTGGAATGAGGCAGCAGCTGTGACCCTGACCCTCCCAACCCCCACCACATACACACACACACACACACACACACACACACACACACACTCTCACTCTCACTCACAGCTCCTGGAATGTGATGTTTTATGCTGTGGAAATGCCCAGCATGACCCTGTGCATGATTCTGAGCTCCAAGAGCAGACGTCGGTACTGCAAGCCCGCCCTGCCCTGCCAACCTTGGTATGGAGCCCCTCCAGCACTCAGAGGTGACTAGTCTTTGACCCCTGGCTCCAGGAGGAGACAGCTGGCCTGTTGCTCACCCTACTGCCAGGCTATTCTGGAGGTGGCAAAGTGCCCAGCTCCACAGACCCATCCCTGAGGACCACGTTTCCTGAGACCCCTGCTCTCCCACCCAGGAGCCCAGAGCCCAGAAAAGGAATGAGGGCCACGAGGTCATGGAGAGATCCCTGATCCATCTCCTTCCCTCCTTCCCTGAGACTCAGCGTCCACTGCACACTCCGGCTTTGCCTCACGAATGCCTGTGTGCAAACTGGGCAGGACATGGGTGCGGATTGCCAATCCAGGACGTGGCATGACATTTCTCATGTGCCCAGGGAGACATGAACTGAGGAGAATAGGTCACAGATGTCCACCCAGAAAATCAGAGGCCCCGCCATACCTGGAACTCCAGTCCCCCTCACTCCAGGCCCAGACCTCTGGCTCTTTGCAGGGACTACCTGCCGCCTGAGAAATGCTCCTGAGAGGAGTGATGCCAGATATAAAAGTATATAAGTGTATGCATGTGTGTGTGTGTGTGTGTGTACTTTTTTCCAGAAGAGGGATAATTTGTTGGAAAGTATATGTTCAAAATAAAGTTCTAAATATATTAGCCAGTCAAAAATCCTTGTAGAAAGCATTTCCTTCCTTTCCTATGTATGGAGCATTTAGGTTTGGAGACATCTCAAACTCCAGCACCCTCATAGAGGTGGGTCAAGTGGCAGAAATGACAGGAGAGGCAGATGCAGGGCAAGAGGGAGGAATGAGGCTTGTGTACTCATGGGACTGCACTCATCAAGATAAAATCCCATGATGACACCCAGCCAGACAGGGTGATGGTGACAGGTTGTTTATATGGCATATGTTACCAGCACCCCCTGACATGGTTTAGATGTGTCCCCACCCAAATCTCATTTTGAATTGTAACTCAACAATTCCCACGTGTCACGGGAGAAGCCCAGTGGGAGGTGATTGAATTATGGTGGTGGGTTTTTCCTGTGCTGTTCTCGTGATAGTGAATGAGTCTCACGAGATCTGACGGTTTTAAAAACGGGAGTTACCTTTCACAAGCTCTCTTCTCTTGTCTGCCACCATGTGAGATGTGCCTTTCACCTTCCACCATGATTGTGAGGTCTCCCCAGCCATGTGGAACTATAAGCCCAATAAACCTCTTTCTTTTATAAATTGCCCAGTCTTGGGTATGTCTTTATCAGCAGCATGAAAACAGACTAATACTCCCCCTTACTTTATGAGAAATGTACCTACTGTGGAGGATGTAAACCCAGCATGTTCCTAGGAGAATGATTTGTGAGGATAACGTCTTATGGTGATGGGAAAAGGCATTAAACAACTAGGCCACAGAGCCTGGGGGAGCAGCCCAAACACGGAAGGGCCAATGTAGCTCCAGAGCCACCTGTCTGGGAGCCCTGGAATGAGCTTGATGTCCTGCTCCACTTTTCCCAGGGACCTTGGCTAGACTCAAATCACCTGATTCTGATCTTGCTGAACTCCATCCCCAGCCCCAACCAGGCAAGGCAGTGGGTCCTGGGGGGATGTCAGAGCAGGCCAGGTTGGAAAAGGCCTATACCGGACCCAACAGAGGATCGGGGGCATGGCAGGCAGTAACTGTCACGGTGTCTCAGAGGGGTCCTAATTGTGGCCTCCCAGAAAGCAGACTCACTTGTCAGGGAGCTGGGAGATGGCAGAGACTCAGCCATGGTTTAAAGCCAGAAGCCAGAGCAAGGGTGGAAGCAGGGCGAGACTTCCACTGTCTCTTCCCTCTTGGTGCTCACACCTGAGAAGCCAAGGACCAAGAAGAGTTCAGAGCTTGGGGCAGGCTGTGCCCTCCCTGCCTGGCCAACACCTCCTCCTGATCTCCCTGTGCCCCCAACCACCCTCTATGTGGCCCATGGCCATCTGTCTCAATCTGTTCAGGCTACTATGACAAAATCCCATAGACTAGGTGGCTTAAACAACAAACACTTTTTTTTTTTCACAGTTCTGGAGGCTGGGAAGTCCAAGACCAAGGCAGAGTCAGTGTCTTGAGAGGGCCCTCTTGCTCATTCATAGATGGCCATCTTCTCACTGTGTCCTCACATGAGATGACGGAGCTCTCTCAGATCTCTTTTATAAGGCCACTAATCCCATTCATGAGAACTCCACATTTGTGACCTGATCAAATACTCCATTTCCTAAAACAAATGCCCCACCTCCTAAAATCAAATGTCCCACTTCCTAAAGCCATTGCCTTAGGGGTTAGGATTTCAGCATATAAATTTAGGAGAAGGAACAGAAGAATGTAGTCCACATCATCATTTAAGAGGGAGCAATCAAATCATGAGTCACTGTTCTGCCTAGAACCCTCCAATGTGCCCTTGAATCCTGGTGTTTGCAGCATTCCAGGCACCTCCTGCCCACATCAGGCACCCAGTGCAGCCTGGCTCTCCAAGACACCATTGGGCCCCTCTACCCATTCTCTGCAGCATCTGTGGACCAAGGATCTGCCCTCCCAAGCTAGCCAATAAGATGTCCCACCCTCCTGCCTGCCTTTCCTTATCACCCCAGCCTGCTCCCCAAGGGAATGCTTTGAAGCTTACAGGGGACTCTCCCCTCTGCCTTTAAGAAGAGCTTTGAGGCCTGAGCTGCCACTAGAAGTTTCCAGCTTAGGCCTCACTGTGCCTACCTCACTCTCAGCTCCTGCCACACCGACCACCTTGGAGCGCTTCTGAAAGGCCAGAATCCCTCCTGCCGAGAATCTTGGCACAACCTGTTCTCCACAGTCCCCAATCCTCCTGCTTGCTCATGGTTCTCAGTCAGGGGATACTGGGTGATGCCTGGAGGCATTCTTGTTGTCACACCTGGGGGAATATTATTGGCATCTAGAGTGTGAAGGCCAAGGATACTGTAAGCATCTTACAATGCAAGGGCAGCCCGCATGACAAAGAATCATTCAGCCCCAAAGGCCAGGAGTGCTGAAGCAAAGAGACCCTGTCCCAGGCCCACGTACTCCAAGGCTGCCTTCCAGATCCCAGCAACAAGCCTGTCTGTCCCCACTCCACTTCACAGCCCCATAACCAGCCACCCCATCTCACCCAGCTACCTGCACAGTGGGTGGACACTGAAGACTGGAGACACAGACAAAGCTTCACAAGGGAAGCTCCAGCAGCTGCCTTGGAAAGGTCTGAAGTGGGACACAGTGAGAGACAGTGACAGAGGCCTGGAGGCAGAACCAGGCACCTCTGGACAGCTAGAAAGGGTCCTGGTGAGGGTGGGGAGGATTTGGGGAGCCTGTCAAAAGTTCAGACACCCACACAGCCCTCCCCTCACATGCAAGAGTGACAGCTGCCAGGGCAGAAAAGATGCTCAGAGAGAAGATGCTCAGAGGGGACAGAACACAGGCTTGGGCTCCCCCAAGATGCAGAACTGCTGCCTGCCTCAGTCCTCCACCTGTTCTTTAACTCTCCAGGCAAAGGATCAGCTCCCCAGGGAGCCTTCTGGCATAAAGAAATATGTGCAGTGGAGAAAAGGAAAAGAAGGAGGAAAGGAGGGAGCAAGAATGTCACCACCTCTGACCTACCATTTTCTACATGTTTTCATCTTTCTGCTTAATTCCGTAAGTGTTTATGGAGGATCTACTATAGGCAATTCTCTTTGCTAGGTGTTTTGGAGGGAGATGACCATAAGAAGAGGAGAAATTAAGTCAGCTTAATGGTCAGAGACATTTCCTAAAGGAGATACTACGTTGCTGTTTCTGCTGTTGTTGTTGTTGTTGTTGTTGTTGGTGGTGGTGGTGGTGGTGGTGGTGGTGGTGGTGGTGGTGGTGGTGTTTAGATCAGAGGTCCCTAACCCCTGGATCATGGACTGATATCAGTCTGTGGCCATTCGTGGCCTATTGGGAAGTGGGCCACACAGTGAGTGAGCCAAGCATCATCTGTATTTACAGCCATTCCCCATCACTGGCATTACCACCTGAGCTCCGCCTCCTGTCAGATCAGCGGTGGTATTAGATTCTCATAATAGCGTGAGCCCTATTGTGAACTGCACATGGGAGGGATCTAAGTTGCACGCTCTTTATGAAAATCTAATGCCTGATGATCTGGCACTGTCTCCCATCACCCTGAGATGGGACCATCTAGTTGCAGGAAAACAAGCTCAGGGTTCCCACTGATTCTACATCATGGTGAGTTGTGTAATTATTTCATTATATGTTGCAATGTAATAGTAATAGAAATAAAGTGCACAATAAATGTAATGCACTTGAATCATCCCAAAACCATCCCCCTCCCCTGGTCTGTGGAAAAATTGTCTTCCATGAAACTGGTCCCCAGTGCCAAAAAATTAGGGACCACTGGTGTAGATTATCTCTGTGTCTTACACTGTTCTAAGTGCATCACATTTGTTAACTCATGCTATCCTTTCAACAACCTAATAGTGGGTAGTACTATTATTCTCATTTTACACATTAGAAAACAGAAGCACAGAGAAGCTAAGTGACTTTCCCAAGGTCACGCAGCTGTTGAGTGGTGGAACCTGGATTTGGACTGAGGCACTCTGTCTGGTTCCAGAGCCCAGGCTCCTCCCACCATGCCCTGCTGACCCTTAGAATTTGGCATTTGAGCTTTACCTTGAAGGATGGTTACGATTGTGACAGATGGAGCCCAGTTTGCCAGAGAGAGAAAGAGAGCGAGAATGCAGAGGGCAGAGACAGTGTAGGTAAGGGTTTCCAGATAGGAAAGTGAACTGTGGTTATACCAAAAGCAGAGGCAGAAGACTGAGTTCTCTGGGGGAGTAGCTAGGACCTGTCCTGCATGGGCTGTCCTTAATGAGGATCTCTGGGCTCAGGGCTGATTACAAACTCTACACACAGGACCCCATTCTCCCATCCCTGGTTTACCAGTGGTTCCTGCCACCAGTAACGGTCACAGCAGTGACACATTACATGAAAGTGCTCTGCCCAGTTCCTCCCCTGAATCCTCACAACAGCTCAGCCATGTGGGTGCTGTACAAGCAAGGAAACTGAGGCTCAGGCAGGAAGAAACATGTCCCCATTACACAGCTAGTGCAATGCTTGGCCAGGGCACTTGCCTTGTGCTCCCAGACAGCAGAGCCCGGTGCTCCCAAGGGTGCTCCTGAACCTCTCTCTATCCTCCCCACCACCAAGGTCTCCCCCTCCTCACTCTTCCCCTCAACCGCCCCTGCCTGTGCCCACCCCACCCCCCAGAGCACATGCAGCCTGGAGACTGCTCGCACAGCCTCTCGCAGCCTTAATAGCTCCAGCCTGTAGAAATGGAACAAACTGATGGCCGTGTGCCTCACTTTTATGCGCTTATAAGAGAGTCATAATTAATTTCCCAAATGCACACAGGACTCAGGGGATAGACGGGGTGCTATTCACAGATTGCACGATCGTTTGACAGTTTTAGGCAAATGAGGAGCGAGTATTATTTGCTTTTCTAACGACTGCCTAGTGCATTTTGGTCTTGATGATGGCATTTCCAAAGCAATTTCAGTAACAGATTAGAGAAGTAACATTTTTAATCTTTAGCAAAAACCTAAGATGTGAGGGAGATTGTAATGTCTGTTTTTTCAGGGCTATGTTTTCTAGTGTTAGGGCAAAATGTAGCACAAAATGAAACAACATCACTTACTGTGTAAACAGTTACATTATCTCCAATTACTCTTCAGCTATGCACTACCCCTACCCTTCTCAAAAGAACAAAAAAGAGAGCCCCCCTATTTCCCTGTTCCAGGGGCCAGAATCATCACTGCAGCTGCCCTGAAGGCATAGCCCACCGGGAACAGGGAGAACCCGACTCTCACCACCTGAATTCCACTGTTCGAATGCACTTCTCCAGCAATGCAAATACTCCAGGAACAGTGGTCACTTTCCTGCAAAAATTTACCAGAACTTAACTTGGTGGAGAAGGAGGAAGAGTCCAGAAAACAGTCTGAAAGTACAGAAAGGGGACATGGTATTAGCATCATGGGAGGGAAGGACAGGCAAGGTGGCGCAGGGGCAGCAGGTGCACGAATGATAGGTATCGGGCTGAGGGCGGGCAGAGCAGTAGGAGAGGGGAAGGTGGGAGGTCAGTGCCACCTTCAACGCTGCTGGGCTGCACTCACTCCCTCCCTTGGCATTCCCCATCCAGCCAACGTCAACACCTGCATCTCCACCAGACGGCAGTCTCTGGTCACAGGGACACACTAGGTCAGTGACCTGAACACAACACAGCAACGGGGCGCTGGGGTTCACATCTCCAGCAGCAGCCCTCAGACCGTGATGAGCAGGAGCTGGAGGACAACACGCAGCTTCCTAGCCCTGCAGGTGGAAACACTCCCCGGTGTGTGCTACCGCATCTCCCGGGCTGCCTGGGGGCTAAGCTTCGGTGGCCTCAGTGGCGTCAATGGCCCACAGCAGTAATCTGCTTATCGGCTTCTTTCCCTTCTCTGTCTCACTTCTCCTGTCCCCTCCCTGTGCCTCCTGGGATCAGCTCCCAAGCCAACTCCCTGCACTGAGAGTTTCATCCTGGGGTGAGGGGCAGCTTCTGGAGGAGCCCAACAGAAGATAGCCCCTCTCACTGGCCCATCTCTGGTCACATGCCATCTCCAGGCCAAATGCCATGTCCAGGGAGGTAGAGCGTGAATAGGCCAGACCTGGGCCCCATGCCCGCCCTGGACTAGGGGATGGGGTCAGACCCACCTGAAACACACGGCTGAGTGGAGGAGGGGAGTTCCCCAGGGGAAGGTCAGAGCCTGTCCCCAGAAGAGAGAATTCGATGGCCAGCAGACTGAGCAGATGTCGACAGTGGCCCACCATGAGAGGGTCCACACGGGTCAGCAAAGCACCATCCTGAAGGCATTCAGGTGGAATTCTAGCAGAGGCTGCACTGAGTCAGTGGTTCAGGGCCCCAGAAGTGAGTAAGCCGGGAATGAATGCCCGTCCTCTGCCACCCGCTGCCAGGGGTTACTTGGTGCTGGGGCTGGGCAGCAGAGCCACGGGAAGTCCACCCCACTATCCCACAGCACAACAGGCCCAGCCTCGGGAGCCTGGTGGCTTCCTCGCCCCACCCAAGCTTCTATCCGGGCTCAGAGCTCCATGGTGGGGGGCTTGCTACACCCCAACTTCTGGCTCAGTGTTTCTGTATCCCAGGCTGGAATGAGGGAGCCCATGGAGATGGAGAGTGAGCTCCCTGAGGGATGATGGGGGCATCTTTCTCCAAGAGTCCCACATCATCTGGTAAAGGGCAGAACCTGCAGGGTCTCAGAGATGCCATTGTTTATATAATTTGACCCTCCCAGATGCCAGGAGCCCTGGGGAAGCTTTTCCCAAAACATATGCCTCGGAGCTCCTAGTTTGACAAACTGGTATGTCCTGATATGCTGTGAGTATGTGTCCCCTCCAAATCTCATTTTGAAATGTGGCCCCCAGAGTCGCAGGTGAGGCCTGGTGGGAGGTGCTTGGGTCATGGGACAGATCTCTTATGAATGGCTTGGGCCAACCCCTTGGTGATGAGTGAGCTCTCGCTCTGAGTTCACGTGAGATCCAGTTGTTTAAAGCGTGTGGCATTTCCTCTTGTTCTCTCTGGCTCCCTCTCTCACCATGAGAGATGCCTGCTCCCCCTCCACCTCCTGCCATGAGTAAAAGCTTCCTGAGGCCTCATCAGAAGTCAGATGCTGGCACCATGCTTCTTGTTCAGCCTGCAGAACTGTGAGCCAAATAAACCTCTTTTCTTTATAAACTGCCCAGTCTCCGGTGTTCCTTTATAGCAACACAAGACAACACAATGCCTGAGAACAGTTCCCATGCAGGGCTGGGATGGGCAGAAGGGGATGGTGTGATTCTGCCATTAAGAAAAAATGGGAAAGGGTGGATTGAATCAAGTTGAACAGGTGTCTATGGCAGGGCCTGACAGGGTCTTCACTGCCTGATGTCGCTATGACTAGCCAGAAAGAGCCATCACGTGCAGCGTTTCCCAGACTTTGCTCAGAAAGTCTCAGAAGCGCAGGTCAAGGATCCCCACGTTGGAAAATGCTAAACCAGCAAGGCCAGCACCCATTCCCCAGGAGAAGCCAGGCCACACATCCCATTCCAGACACTCTGCCAAACAGCCCCACTTGGGTTCCTCACACACACCTGTCACCGCCCACCCCCAAATCTAACATGATATATAACCAAGCTAAGCCAGCAAAGTCCAATGCAGTTTGTTAAACCACTCCAGGCTAGACACAGCAAAGCCTCATGTTGTCAGATTTTCTAAAATAGAGTGTGACAATAATGAAGAGACTTTTGTGGCTGAATGTGAGGTCCTCGTAACCCTGGATGCGTTTTCATGTCAATGATCGTCAGTGGTAAACATCTCCTGCCATTAGCTGGATGAGACACCTTATATCAAAAATTGCAGCAGAATCTTTATTGTTTTCTTTCTATTTCCACTATTACAAAATTCGTTTTAAGAGATGTTTATCTTTCTTTTTGCTTTTTGATGTGCAGCACAATTGTCTAATAGCTCATCTCATCTCCGATAAGACGTTATCCTCACGTAATCATTCCTCCAGGATCCTGCTGGTTTTACATCCTCTTACAGTAGGTACATTTCTCACAAATTAAATGCTGGTAATATATGTCTACTTGTCTGGCGGTGTCACCATAAACAGCTTGTAACCGTCGCCCCAACACTCCCCAGGGACACTGCTAAACTGACTGTATGTCATCATGGTGTTTTGTCTTGATGAGCACACATTTTAAAAGTCCATGTCCTAGCAAGAAGAGGACTAAACATAGATATTTCCCCCCGAGGCAGCATTCCCTGTGAAAATCTGCTCAGCGATGTTTGAATATCTCACTCAGGCTTCCACATTTGCAGTTCAGGGCTAGATGTTGCTTTACCTCTTGTGAATCAGATGAAAGAGCCTGAGTTTGGTCCCTTTGGAACCCAAGCGAAGATAATCACTCAGCCCTGCAAATAAGCACAGAATTTACCAGCCCACAGCCATGTTCACCAGCCTGCCTCCATCACTCATGAGTACAAGATACTTTGCCATTTGTACAGCTCTTCTGTATCTAGTATTTAATTCTATCCTCATCGTGGATCTGTGGTATAGAGGAGAAGACCCACATTCAGGGACGGGTAGGTTTTGCTCAAGGGCATGAGGTGCGAGCAGCAGTAGGAGAGCCAGAACTCTCAGGCAGTGTTCTCCCACTTCCTCTCCACTTCCTCACATGTCCTTGCTAAAAAAATCAACCTGGGCTCTGGGATGGGTGAGACAGAGCTGGGGCTGCGGGACGACTTTCCCAGCAGTGAGTGGGGACTGGGGGCTTGGAGGCAGCCACATTATGATCTGGAGCCAGTCAGGGGTGCCCCTCTCTCCCCTCACACCTCTCTCCCTCTCTCTCTCTTTCTGTCTGTCTGTGTGTATGTGCGTGCACGTGCATGCACACGTGTATGTGTGTCTGTCTCCTAAATTGCTAAATTGTCTTTCTCTGTTTTTCCAACTTTCCCATCTGATTATCCCTCTTTTCTTCTCCCAAACTCTCCCTAGGAGCCAAATGAAGGTGACAGTAAGCTCAAACCCAGCCTGTCTTGGCCTAGCCTGAGGGCCTCTGCTAAGGTGGACCCCAACCAGCTCCAGCCCAGTGACCCCAAGGAAGATTCTACCTGCCCAAGCAAACCTAGGCCACCAGTCACCCTACCCAGGCCAGCTCAGTGCCAGTGCCACCTCCACAAAGCTCCCGTGATGCCCTCTCCAGGGCAGCAGCACCTCCTCCCAGTCCTCTCTGCCTCTGTTTGCCACCCCACCCCACTTCCCCCTCTGACCTGGGCGCTCCATGGGACAGCTTGCATGTCACTCCCCTCTCACAGAGCTGGGCACAAAGAAGCACATGGTGGGCGCCTTTGCTGAGCAAGAACAATGGGCTGCACTGTGCAGCCTCACCCGCCTCACCCACATCCCCAGCCCCGGCCGCCATGGTGGGGACTGAAGCGTGGACAGTCTTACCATGAGGCACAGGATGTCCCAGCTCCCAGCCAGACACCATCCCTGCCCCAGAGTCCTTGGAGGGCATCTCCCTTCCCATGCCCCTCCTATCATTCCAGGACGTGAAGAGGCACGGGTGACCCTGAGCCCTGCTCCCTGCTGTGTGCTGCAAATCAGTCGATCCAGGAGGCTTGTCATGCCCCCATCCCTCTCTCCAGAGAGAAAAGATACCTCTGTGCTCTGGGGGCAGCCAGATACCTCTACAAGGTCCAGACAAGGGGAGATGAGTGCAGGCTCAAACACCCAAAGGCACAAGCCTCTCAGCATCCCTGGTGGGCCCAGCAGTTAGCCATCTCCTTCCTTCTGGGGACGAGGCCAGAGAGAAGCCACAGAGAAGGGAGGCTGAGAGGCTGTGGGCACAGCAGGTCCCAACCCTCTTGCGGAGGAGCCCACCTCCCACTGCACAGCAGGAGGGCCTCAAGCTCCTCCTGTGCCAATCCATAGCCACTGACCTTGACCCCAGGCCAATCCCCACCCTCTTGTTTTAATCCACTCTGTGCATGGCCCTGGACTCCCTGGTGCAAACCCAAGGCTCTAAATTCTTTCATGGGTCGGGAGCCCAGAGCTCAGCTTCAGTGGAGCCTGCGGCACATCATGAGCTGCACACCGTCTGCCCACCCTAGGCCCTCTCCATCGGCACACGATTCAGACCCAGAGCCGGTGGCACGTGTTCCCCCGACCCATCTGCCAGGGCTGCTCCGAGTCCTGCAGACCATTTAACCACACCTCAGCCAGTTTCTCAAAATCCTTCTGGGCATAGTGGGGGCTCAGCACTCTGCAGGGCACAGACCCACCCAGAGCCCCGTCCTTCCTGAAGCTAGGCTGATGGCTCTCTGTCTCCACCACCCCAATTGCAGGGCTCTACCATGCTTGCTCTCTGGTCTGCAGAATTCCCAGTTCCAGCAGCAGGGGCTCCCCCTCCCTCTCCCCAATGTGGGTAACCCCGGAGTGAGGAAGGAGGTCTTCTTACAGTCTGGCCCATGCCACTCCCAGCAGTTACGTTGTTAAGAGTGTCAAGGATCCTGGTTGGCTTTGAAGCCAGGCAAACCTGAGTGTGAATTCTCCCTTTCGGCTCCATGACCTTGGTCAGGCCCTCTCCCCCTGAATCTCAGTCACCACATCTGTAAAATGGTCAGAGTATCTACTTCTTGACCTCGCTAGGAATCAAGGCACCATTGGCAAGTGCCAGGCCCATAGGAGGGGCTCGCAAGGGCCAGCTCCCTGAACAGCCTCCTCAAAGCAGCCTCCTTCTCCTTCTCCTTCTCCAGGGTCGGGGCCAGTGCCCTGAGTGTGGCCCTGCTTTTGTCCTTGCAACTCATCCTTTGCGCCATCCCACCCCAAACCATGCTCAGTGTTAGGTGATGTCATTGTCCTGGAGGAGGGGCAGTGATCCAGCTACACACTCACCCCCATCTGAGCCACGTTAGAAGCACTGCCCATAGGAGTCCCTAAGGATGTGACCTAGGGTCTCTAATTAGCACCAAACTCCCATTTTTGCCCCAATCACCTTCCAGCACCACACCAACCCACCATATTGCAGCACAAGACGAGACCTTTGGATGCCATTTGTCCAAGCCCTTCCCCCATGCCCGGGCTGCTTTTCTGGCCCCATCACCAGCCCAGCCCGTGCCCTAAGCCTGTCCTCCGCCATACCAGGCTCCCTGTCATGTGCTGTGCCGCTCCTCACCTTCACACCTGTGATCATGCTGAGCCCTGTGTATAGAACGCCCTTCCCTTCCCTTGCCCCCCGGTGAGTCCTCGTCACTCCTCATCGTCCTGTCCAATAGGGAGCCACAAACCACACATGATGAGTGAGCTGTTGAAATGTGGCCAGTACAAATTAGGACATGCCATTTACGTAAAACGCCCATCAGACTTCAAAGGCTGAGGACAGAACAAAGAATGTGAACACTCTTATTCATAAATGTTTTGCAAGCCGGGCACAGTGGCCCATGCCTGTAATTCCAGCACTTTTGGAGACCAAGGTGGGTGGATCACCTGAGGTCAGGAGTTTGCGACCAGCCTGGCCAACATGGTGAAACCCCATCTCTACTAAAAATACAAAAATTAGCCAGATGTGGTGGTGCACGCCTGTAATCCCAGCCACTCAGGAGGCTGAGGCAGGAGAATTGCTTGAACCCGGAAGGCAGAGGTTGCAGTGAGCCAAAATCACACCACTTCACTCCAGCCTGGGCAACAGCATGAGACTCTGTCTCAAAAAATAAATACGTACATACATACATACATACATACATAAATGCTTTGCAGCCAGGCACAGTGCTCATGCTTGCAGTCCCAGTGCTTTGGGAGGCTAAGGCAGAGGGTCTCTTGAGGCCAGGAGTTTGCCCAGCCTGGGCAACATAGCAAGACTCCACCACTGAAAAAAAATTAAAAATGATCCAGGCATGGCGGGGCACACCTGTAGTCCTAGCTACTCGGGAGGCTGATATGAGAGGATCCCTGAAACCCAGGAGCTCAAGACTACAGTGAGCCATGATTGCACCACAGCACTCCAGCCTGGGCAACAGAGCAAGATCCTGTCTTTTAAAATAAGAAGAATTTTGTGTTGATTATACAGTAGAATAACATTTTTTGCTCTGTTGGGTTAAGGAAAAATTTACCTGTTTCTTTCTAACACAGCTACTAGAAAAGGTAAAATCCTGCATGCCATCAGCTGTATATTTCTGATTAGTGCTGCCCTAGAAGGCCCCACTCTAATATGGTAAGAAATGGCTCCAGAGCCCTCAGCAATGCTGGGCCATGTGTACCTGTGCGTCCCACTAGGAATTTGGTCTTCATCCAGCTGTAAGTCATTAGAGGGTGTCTGGGGCACAGAGGCTCTCACAGCTCCTGGAGTACGGCAGACGAGAAGGAAGACGAGGCTCCTCCCTGTCACAGCTAACATTCTAGTGGAGACGTCAGACAACTAAATAAGCAAATGAGGGAAGCGATGTCAGCCTCCAGTATAAAGGTCATGAAGAACGAACCTGGGTGATGTGGAACGGAGTGACTGGGGAACCCCTTCACTGGGGTGTTCAGAGAGGTCTTCTCGGAGGAAGTGGCATTTAACCTGAGACTAAATGAAGACCTGGAGCCAACTAAGCAAAAAGCTGCACAGAGAAGCAGCAAACGACTGCCTGGCAGGGAGCCGGGAGTGAGAAGTAGACGTATTTGGACTCACGAGTGTTTTGGAGTCAAAGCTGACAGAGCTGACAGACTGGCTGGGAATAAGAGGAAGTGCCCCTGACCTTAGCGAGGCGGGGGGGGGTCGTGTCTCAGGAGGAGTAACCATCCAGGGACACTGGGGATGTTCTCATTATCTGGCCATCAGGGTACCTGGGCTCCTGTCCTTTGTCCATTGACTTGCGGTGACTTTGGGCAAATCTTTCTGCCCTCTGAGTTCTCGTCTCTAAAATTGATTAAGAACCTTGCTGGGCTCCCTTGCAGCAGGGTCCTGAGAACAAAATAAAGCAACGCCTGTGGGTGCTGCCTTCATTCTGCACCCTGGCAGGCCCCAGTGGGGCTGGGGTGGTGGAAATGAGCACTGAATTGAAATGCTGGTTTATGGGTGAGAATGGAAACCATGCACAGCACACAACATGGGGTTAGAGAAGAGCTTGAACAACAGTACTGGGGGGGCCTCCTGAAAGCAGGGCTTCTCACCTGGGCCTACATGCCCACTCATTGTCAAGCAGAAATGAGAAGAAGATAGCACAACCAGAGGTAGTCACAACACATGCAAAAACATGGAGACGGGATACGGCAAACACGGAAAACACACAACAGGGCACTGACTGGCCTCAGTGAAACGCCTCGGGGGAAATGCCATCTACCCAACCTATGTGATCGCCAGGAAATCACAGACACATCCTGAGAAGAGCCTCTTCATTGCCCAAGGTGGCCCCAGACTGGCCCCAACACTCTCCAAGACAGCGCCAACAGCTTGTCGGTAAGGGCAGACAGCACCCAACATGTAGACGAGAAATGTAAAATGAATAAACATTATTTAAAGGGGCAGTGTAATGCCATGAATTTTTCAGTGGTAAAAACAGCTGAGAAGTTATTAAAAAATGCATGACTTTCCTATTTGATTATAAGTCAAGAGCAGCCAAAAAGAGAGGGGGAGAGAGTGCAGGGGGCAGAGGAGGGGGGATGGCAAAAGACACCAGCAGCCCGGCAGACTGGAATTAATGAGGTTGTTCCTAACAAGGAAGGAGTGACATGGTGATTAGTTAATTACTATTCAGCTGCCTGTAATTAATGCACAACTGAAATTGGTGTACAATGAATTAAACTACCACATAAAGCTGCTACCCAAATTGAGCCGAGGACCTTGATTACTGATTGAGGAGGCTATTACTGCGGCTTCACCATTGTGATTTCAATAGTGTCTCCCTCCAACAACATGTTATGCAACTAGTGGGAAAGTGGGGCTGGAGAGATGGACAGCCTGGGGTACTGCGTGATCCTGACGCTCACACTCAGGGCGGGCCTCCTGCTGGCTCTGACTAGTGTAGGGTCTGGGCCCCAGCAACCAGCCCAGGGCCTGGTCCAGAGAAAGTTCCCAATGAGTGTAAAGAGGTGGAGTGGGGATGACTGGGGAGGCATGACGGATGGATAGGAAGGGAGATGGGAAGGAGATCAGATTGCTGCTAAGAAGGAAGACAAGAATCTGTTCTCATCTTCTCTCTATGGACACTGCTGTTATCTCAGACTCCATGTCACTCGTGTCCTCCACCCCAGGACCACTGCAACCAGGACAGAGTCTACTGCACCAGTCCAGGCACCAGGTACCACTTCCAACACATTCTGCACACAGCAGCCAGGGGGATCGTTTACGAAGGCATATCAAACCATGTCACTCCCCTGCTTAAAACCTGCCTGTGGATTTCTACTGCAATGAGAAGACCATTTACTCTCCCTGCTGTGCACCTACAAGGCCTAGTGCAACCTGCTCCTGACACCTCCCCACCTCACCTCTCCCTCACCCTTTTAATTAGATGACACAGTCATGCCATAATGGTCTTTCTGTGCCACAAAATCTCCAAGTTCGATTCCACCCCAGTACCTTTGCATGTGCTGTTCCATCTGATTGAAACTCTCCAGCTTTTCCAAGGGATGAGGCCTCAGCTCAAATGTCACCTTCTGAGAAAAGCTTGCCCTGGCTTCCCTGTCTAAACTAGTCCCTCCCCCGTCACCATTCTTCTCTCTCACATGACCCTGAACATGTCCTTTCCCTTCTACCCAAAGACAGGGGTTGTTATCTCCAGGTATGCTGGTTCTTGCTCATGCTCCATTTCTCATCACCACACAGGAGAAAAGCATCTGTTCTCTCCATGTGTACCCAGGGCCCTATGACTAATTGGAATGAGAAGAGACAGGCAGGAAGAACCCCTTGGAAGCCCCTTTGTGGGTGATAGGGCTTGTGGCTCAGGTCCAGAGCTGCTGGAGAAGTTCTGGGACCACCCATTGTCATATGCTGTCATCCCCCCGCACCCCAGCAAATGGATCCCAAGAAGAAGTACGCTGAGAGTGTGGCAGGAAGGATCTGGTATAAATAAGTGACTGTGGCAGTCAGAGACTGGCGAACACCCACACAGAAGGCTTTACAAACAGGTGGTCTCAGTCTCTGCCCAGGCTGTGACGGGGTCTCCTGCATACCCAGAGACACTGCTTACCTTGGGCCTTCCTCCCCATCCTCCAGGTCCTGGGAGACTAAAGTCCGCATGCCTCATCCCATCTCAGGTGGTGCTGTCGCCTGTACTGGACCATCTCTGGGCCAGTCACATGGCCAGAAGGATGGACGCTCTGATTGGCTAGTCCTGAGGACATGCCCGCAGGGAGGTGGAAGGGTCCAGGCTCCTCCAAACCACAGCAGCTGAGAGAGAGGGAGGAAAGGTGGGAAGGAGGGAGAGGAGAAGGAAGGGAGAGAGGGAGTGAGAGAGAGAGAGAAAGAGAGGGAGAGAGGGAGGGAGAGGGGAAGAGATAGAGGGAGAGAGAGAGAGGGAGGGAGAATGAGAGAGGGAGAGAGAGAAAGGAAGGGAGAGAGAGAGAGGGAGGGAGACAGAGAAGGAGGGTGGGAGAGAGAGGGAGGGAAAGAGAGAGAGGCAGGGAGAGAGAGGATGGGAGAGAGGGAAGGAAGAGGGGGAGAGAGAGAGGGAGGGAGAGAGAGAGGAAGGGAGGGGAGAGAGAGAGGAGGGAGAGGTGAGGGAGAGAGGGAGGAAAAGAGAGAAGAGAGGGAGGGTGAGAGTGAGGGAGAGGTGAGGGGAGGGAGAGAGAGAGGGAGGGAGGGAGAGGTGGAGGGAGGGAGAGAGGGAAGGAGAAAGAGACAGAGGGAGAAAGAGAGAGGGAGGGAAAGAGAGAGAAGGAGGGAGAGGGAAGGCGGGAGAGAGAGGGAGATGGGGAGAGAGGGAAGAAGAGGGAGAGGGAGGGAGGGGAGAGAGGGAACGAGGGAGGGAGGGAGAGAGAGGTGGGAGAGAGAGGAAGACGGAGAGAAAGGGAGGGAGAGGGGGAGAGAAGGGAGGCAGGGAGGGAGGGAGGGGAGAGAGGGAGGGAGGTGGGAGAGACAAGGAGGGAGAGACAAGGAGGGAGAGACAAGGAGGGAGAGAGAGGGAGGGAGAGAGAGAGGGAGAGAGATGGAGAGAGAGAGGGAGGAAGGGAGAGAGAGGGAGAGGAAAAGAGGGGAGGGGTGATGGGAGGGAGAGAGGGGGTAAGTGAGAGATGGAAGGGAGGGGAAGAATAAAGGGAAGGAAGGGGAGAGGGGAGAGAGAGGGAGGGAGGGAAGGGAGAGAGGGAGGGAAGGAGGGGAGGCACGAAAGGAGAAAGGAACAGAAACAATAAATGCCCATTGGTAGCAAGAGACCCAGAATTATCATGGACCAGCTTAACTTCAAAATGCAAAATTTTATTTCCCTTTCTGTTTAGTCTTGAGCCATAGCCTTGAAAGAAACTGCAGAGGCTTTTTCCCTTAACCTCAAAATAGGATCCATATTCGTCCCTTTCCCACCGTAGATTCATGTCACATTTATCGAACTGCACGCTAGTATCTAGTTCCATGCTTACTTGGGAGTTTCCCGGGCTAACCTTGAGACAGGTGGACCAAGCCTGTAGACCCAGCTGAGGCATCCCAGCGGTTAGCTCAAGGTCACTAGTCAACCACCAACCATTGTTGAGATGATGCCAGCCCATGCTCCAGGTAGACGGAGACCCAAGATAGCCACCAAAACAAGACACACAGACCTTGCACCAGCTCAGCCCCTTCATGCCTCCCATATCAGGTTTCCCTTAACAAACCCTTGCCTTCTCTCCCAGAAATTTGAAGGGGTGGCTTTGGATGGGAATCCAGCCACTTCCCCTTAGCTGGTTTTGGTTAATAAAAGTCACTTTATTTCTACCAGACCCCGTCTTGTTAAGTGGGCTCTGCAAGTCTAAGGGGCCAGACCTGTGTTCTGTTCCAGAATTGTTTGCTGGGAGTGAGGGAAGGATAGAGCTCATGAGGGACAGGTCCCCTACAGAGCCCGGGGTGCTGTGTCCTTGATGAGGAACAGAAGACTTGGGTTTGAGTTCCAGCCTCCCCACCCACCCACAATGATTGCAGCAAGTCACTCAGCCTCTGTGCCCACTGGGCTGGGGCTGTGGGCTCAGCTTGGACCAGGGGTCACCTTGGGCACCCTTAGGCCAACTGTCCCCAGGATCGCCTTTCTCCATCAGCAGGCAAATCCACTCAGAGCCTCGCCTCAACCCTCGTGCAGAGAAGAAGGAAGGAGCCAGCTCTATTTTCCAACCAAATGCCGCACATGGACTTCTATAGACATCCCCCATCTCAGTGCTTAGCCCCCATCTCAGAACCATAGAAGGCAAGATACTAGGACCTGTCGGGCAGCAGATAAATGAGCAGGACTGCCAGGCCTCTCCGCCTCTACTCTGGTGTTATGAGAAGGAAGCCATAGCTCCCTCCCTATCAGCCTTAAAGGAAAATAACTGCTAACCCTCAGCAGAAACCTCATGGGGTGGGCAGTGGAGGCTTTGGAGGTGTCCACGGTCCTCTCCAGGCTTCAGTTCTCCCATCTGTGAAATGGGGGCAAGAACTGTGACCTCCTGAGGTTATCCTGAATCACATTTACCTATGGTGAGGTTACCTATCCCACCAAGTGCACCAGGAACTCATGGCTGAGAGTCAACCAGCCTGGGGAGGTAACAGTCTCGGGGCCTGGTGCAGGGCACCCCTTGGGGAAGCACGCTGCCCACCCCCCATCCCGCGCCAACCTCTTTTCTGTTGTGGCTGCCAGGGCTCTGCAGAGCCAGAGCCCATTTCAGGCCAGAATGGTAAGATTTCCCAAGAAGGAGAAAATTAGATTTTCTCTGGATTTGCCTCCTCCACCTCCTCCTTCCAAAAGCTCCCTGGTGGGCTCTGTTGCTCCGCAGGGAAGCTGATCCAGACTCCACAGACAGCGCTCACTGAGCTACAGCTTAGGCCTGCAGCACGTCCCTGCATGATGACCGCATGGGAAGCCTGTGGGCAACCGGCTGCTGGAGGCCCCCTGCCTTCCCTCCCACCTCGGGAGGGAACCTAGAGGCCACACTCCTGGAAGAGACAGGATTCCTTACCCCACAGATCGAGGATTGGCAACCATGCCCTCATTCCATCTCTGCTGCTAAGCTGCTGTGTAAACTTGAACACAGCTGTTCACCTCTCTGGGTGCCACATTGGGATGAGCCCTGGCTCCTGAGCAAGCAGCCCCACTGCTGCCTGGAAGTGAATGACTCATGGACCTGAAAGGCTCTGGGATCTGGCCAAGTGCTGTTATCATGGCCCCTGCCCAGTGGAAGGGAATAGATGGTGATCCCCAAGGGACATGCAGGGGCCCAAGGGCCTGGACACACCTGATCTGAAGGAGAGGAGGAGTCAATGCCACAGCGAGGACCTGGGAGGCAGGCGGACTGAGCCAACCTTGCCCAGCCTGAGAGTGACCTCAGAGCAGGAAGCTTCCAGTTTTCTGGAGTACGCAGGCCAGTTGTTTAGGACAGAGTCCTATCATCCCTCCAGGACTGGGTGCCGTGGGCCACATTGCCAGACTGAATCAGAGGCTTCAGTGAGAGGCTCCCAGAGGTCCCTCCTGGAGAGTGGGGAATGGACTCTCTGGAATGCCCAAGGGCTCCCAGAAGAGGGCTCCAGGGGCTCAGAGGTGGGGCGTGGGGGGCATCCTCAGGGGTGCAGTGGGGAGAGGCCACAGGACGACGTCTGTGACTCAAGTTGTATTGTTTGTTATATATATTTTTTTAGGTATAACATACCTGCAATCAGGTATCTCCAGTGTCTGGCTCAACTAATTTTAACCCAAGAATCCACTGTGTAACCACCACCCAGATCAAGACGTAGAATATTTCCAGCATCCAGAGGTTTCCATCTGGCCTCTCTCCCATCACTGACCCAAGTCACTCTCCCATCACTGCCAAGCTGACCACTATTCTAACTTCTTGATTAATTTTACCTAATTTTGAACTTCATTTAAATGGTGCTTTTTTTCCCAGCAAAATGTTTTTGAGATTCTCTGTGCAGATGTGCTTATCAGTAGGTTTTCTTTTGTGTTTTGTTTGCTCAGTCATATTTCATTGCATGGTTGTACCCAATTGGTTTAGCCTGCTAATATGCACCAGATGGTTTTCCTATTTGGGGGTATAATGAATAAAACTGCTGTGAACTCTTGTTTCTGCCTTTGGTACATATAGTCATTATTCCCTGGGTATATACCTGGGAGTGCCATCAATGAGGTATAAGGTGTATATGTGTGCAGCTTTGGGAGGAAATGCCAAACAGGTTTCCAAAGGGGTTGTGCCACTTCTCATTTTCACTTGGCATGTCCCAGGTGCTTCGTGTCCCCACCAATACTTGGTATTGTCAGTCTTTTCTTTTAGCTGTTCTGATAGGCAACATTTTCCTGTGGCCTTATTTTGCCTTTCCCTGGTGATTAATGATGTGGAACATTTTTTTAAGTAGTGGTTGACCTTTTCTTTATCTTCTTTTGTGAAGTGCTTGTTCAAATCTTCTGCCCATTTGCTTATAGATTTCCTGTCCTTTCCTTGATTTATAGGCACTCTTTATATATTGCAGATACCAACTTCTTTGTCAAATATATGTATTGTGAACATCTCCTCCAAGTCTATTGCTTGCCTTTTCTCTTTCTTTTCTTTCCTTCCTTCCCTCCCTCCTTCCTTCCTTCCCTCCTTCCCCCCCTCCTTCCTTCCCTCCTTCCCTTCTTCCCTCCCTCCTTCCGTCCTTCCTTCCTTCCCTCCTTCCCTTCTTCCCTCCCTCCTTCCCTCCTTCTTTCCTTCCCTCCCTCCCCCTCTCCCTCTTTCCCTCCCTCTCTCCTCCCCTCCCTCCATCCTTCATTCCCTCCCTCCCTCCTTCCTTCCCTCTCTCCTCCCCTTCCTCCCTCCTTCATTCCCTCCCTCTCTCCTTCCTTCCCTCCTTCCTTTCTTCCTTCCTTTCTTTCTTTCTTTCTTTCTTCTTTCTTTCTTTCTTTCAATTTATTTTATTTTGGATGCAGGGGGTGCCAGTGCAGGCTCTTCACATGGGTATACTGGGTGATGCTGAGGTTTAGGGCATGGTTGATTCTGTCACGCAGGTGGTGAGCATGGTTCCCGATGAGTAGTTTTTCAGCCCTTGCCTCCCACCCTCTCCTGCCCCTAGTAGTCCACAGGGTCTGCTGTCGTCATCTTTATGTCCATGCTTTTCCCTGTCTTTATGGTGTCCTTTGAAGAACAGAAGCTGCCAGTTTTAAGGAAGTTTAATTGATGGATCTTTTCTTCTATGGCTGGTGCTCCCTGTGTCCTGTTTAAGGGAATCTTTACCTCTCCCGAGATGTGACCTGCAATGTCAAACCGCCTACCAGGTGTTTCTGGGCTCGTCCCCAAACTTCCGTGGGTGAAGTGGTCTGCTGCCCTGCTCACATTTTGCTCTGAGGATGCTGCTGAGTGCAGAGTGGGACGGCGAGGCACAAGGTGAAGTCCCATTGTGAACAAGCCTGCAGACGTGTGGGAGGTGGGTCAAGGGGATGTTGACAGTGTCTGTCTACATGACCAGTTTTGGTTTTGTTCTTTTTAGGGACAGGGTCTCATTCTGTTGCCAAGACTGGAGTGCAGGGGTGCAGTCATAAATCCCTGCAACCTCTAACTCCTGGGCTCAAGTGATCCTGCTGCCCCAGCCTCCTGAGTAGCTGGGACTACAGCCACCATGCCCAGCTAAAATTTTGTTTGTATTTTTTGCAGAGACAGGGCCTCCTTACAGTTTCCAGGCTAGTCTTGAACTCCTGGCCTCAAGGGATCCTCGTGCCTTGGCCTCCTGAAGCACCGAGATTATGGACATGAGGTTCTAAAGGTTCTTCAGCACACGACTTGACATCCCAGTGTTCTGGAGTGCTGTGTTGGTTCTCCCCCATCCCGACCTCTCTCCACTGTTTGGGAAAGGGGTGGAAGCTGAGAAGAGGCTCCCAGAGATGGCAAATGTCCAGGTTCTGTACAGAGTTCCTGGAGTCAGCAGATGGGGCCTCCAGCTCTGCCACTCGCAAACCACCTTATGCCTCAGTCTCCTCATCTATAACATGAGAATAGTAACAGTGTCTACCTTGCAGGGTCACTAGAGGAAGTAAACGGGACGATGCATGTGAGGTGCATACAGTCGGTGCTTATTAAATGGCGGGCAATTTTATTTACAGACAACAAGTGGAATAAGTTCTCATGCGCCCTCTGGCTTTAAATGGCCATCTGTTGTCTCGATAAGGGCTCAGGTTTTTTGTTTTCTTTTGTTTTGTTTGTGTTTTGTTTTGTTTTGTTTTGTTTGAGACAAGGTCTCACTCTGTCACCCAGGCTGGAGTGCAATGGCATGATCTTGGCTCACTGCAACCTCTGCCTCCCAGGTTCAAGTGAGTCTCCCACCTCAACCTCCCAAGTATCTGGGAGTACAGGCACACACCACCACATCCAGCTAATTTTTGTATTTTTAGTAGAGACAGGGTTTCACCATGTTGGCCGGGCTGGTTTGTTGTTGGTTTTGTTGTTGTTGTTGTTGTTGTTGTTGTTGTTTTGAGAGGAAGGCTTGCTCTGTAGCCCAGGCTGGAGTGCAGTGGCACTATCTTGGCTCACTGCAACCACTGCCTCCCAGGTTCAGGTGATTCTCCCACCTCAGCCTCCCGAGTAGCTGATTACAGGCATGTGCCACCATGCCCAGCTAATTTTTCTATTTTTAGTAGAGACAGGGTTTCACCAGTGTTGGCCAGGTTGGTCTCGATCCCCTGACCTCAGATGATCTGCCCGCCTCAGCCTCCCAAAGTGCTGGGATTAGAGGTGTGAACCACTGCTCCTGGCCTGAGGGCTCAGCTTTTCCTTGCAGGAGGCCTCCAACCAGACTCCTTGCATCCATCCTGCAGTTCTGTGTGAATGTCTAGGAGGCCTGAACAGTACAGAGCAGCAAGCCCCAGCAGCCTCACCTCTGGGTTCCTGCCTTAGCCTGCTCCCCATAGTTTATCATTAAAGTACCCCAAGAGCAGATGATGGCTCCACTCCTCCCACTCTAGAGCTCCCAGCTGTCGGGCCATCCTGCTCCCAGACAGCCGTTTCTGTCCTGTCCCTCCCCAGGCAGTGGCTCTGTCGTCTCATATACTTGTTCTGTTTCACTGGAGGCTCCTGCTGCCTGCTGGCAGCCATTTCAGCCAGCGAGTTTATCCAATATAATAAAACAGCCATCACCCCAAGGAGGTGTCAGAAGAGCAAATGCATGTATGTCCTTTAGATTTCAGAGAACTCCTCAATTACTCGGCCAACCCCAAGAGGCGGCTGCCCAGGGACTGGGGCCATGTCAGAGAATCACAGCCCAGCCTGTCCACAGCACAGAGACTGGGCTCTCCTGGCAGGGGCACTTGCTTGTCACAGTAGCATTCAGTCGATGTGTGTGGAATGAATGGATTAACTCACGACAAGGCCCCAGCTGTCCTCGATTCGTGCATTCACGTGTGTATTCATTCCGTTTCCGCTCAACAAGCATTATGGAGCACTACTGTTTTCAACAAATGTTTGTGACCAGAACTGAAGAATTCCTTTAGCAAAACACAGAATCCCTCTTGTAGTTGGTAGTAGGGGTCAGTGGGGTGTGAACTGGCAGAGTGTTTCACCTGCCCCAGGGATACCTCTTGTCCTTTTCTCAATAGCCCCATGAACTAAGAGTCCACAGCCAGACTGAGAAGTTTCTCTGTTTCTCTGGTCTCTACACAGCCTGCTGTGGCTTCACTGAACACATTTTCTGAATCTCTACTCTGGATACCTAAAAATAACAGCCTAGTGCATCTCTGAGTCCGAGGCTCCATCCCTGTTGATGGCGCCTCCTGCTTCAGGCTTGAAAGAATGGACCTGTCTCTGGAGCAGGTAGCCTTGGAAAGGAGGAACCATGAGAACCCAGGCTTGGCCCAGGAGGGAAGATAGGCAGAGCCCCCTGCCCCAGTCCCTCACTGTGCACAGGGACCCAGAGACAGACTGTCTGAGAAGCATTTTTCCCACGGCTCCTGGGATCTCACTCACATGCTCTCTCTCTCTCTCTCTCTCTCTCTCTCTCTCTCTCTCTCTCATTTTAACCCTCTGGCTGCCTCTCCATCCTCAGGTGAAGCAGTGACTGAGTGTTAGACTTGGAACAATAGCAGATGCTCCCCAGCTGGTGTGCTCCGTTCTCTTGGGTTCCATCGTCCCCCCGCTGGTGTTTCCAAATCTCCCAGTGTTAGATGACCAACGATGGGATATGGCCACATCCTGTCCTGGGGTTCAAAAGGTTCCATCAGGGACAATGCTGGTGTTGACCACCTCCTGGAACACTGCAGGATTCTTTCAGGGCAACAGTCAAATGAGGACGGCCGTCCTACCAAGCCTTCCATACTAATTGTGATGTCTCTGGGAAGTGGGCTTCCCCTGTGGACACTGGATTGCTATTGGACCTGAGTTTTCAAGGTTCTGGCCAACCTGGGCAGCTAAGGAAGGATTCCACCGTGCTCTCCAGGAGGCTTGGACTGGTCCCTCAGTAGACACAGCTGACCCTTTCTTCCCCAATCCTCTCAATATCCAGGCTCTCCAAACAGAAGCCTGTTAATGCTGTGGCAGTGGCCAGACAGGGCAACATGGGGACCCCTCATCACCTCTTGGTCCGGTGGTACAGTGTATCTTATGGCAGAAGCCCCCCAGTTCTGTAAGCTCCTTGACACAGCAAACCATGGCTGCAGTACACAAGTGTGCTACAGCCCAATCCTGGATATGTGGTCACTACCAAAACCCCAGTCATCTTCTTGAAGGAGCCTTGGTGTAGGAAACCAGAGGTGACCTAGAATCTTCTACCTGATCAAGGGATGGCCCACTATCTGATTTAGCACCAGGGATTCGTGCTAAGATGTATTGTCTCTTGATATCAGAGTCAAGACCCAGGTAAGCTGGCCCATGAGGCATGGTTCCCATCCCCAGGAAACAACAGCCACACTGACTGGCTGCTGGCAATTTCTTCGGTCCCCCTGCCTCTCAAATTCCAAAGCCCCGTGGTTTTCGGGTTTACCCACATATGACCCTTATGTAAATTTGCTTGACCCAAGAACCCTTAACTCATATCATGTCTGTTTCCTGTGTGGTTGGTTATTTATAGTTTGGATAAAATGCCTTGGTCATTGATATAGTTTGGATATCATTCTCTCCAAATCTCATGTTGAAACAAATGTGACCTGCAATGTTGGAGGTGAGGCCTGGTGGGAGGCATTTGGATTATGGGGGCAGATCCCTCATGAATGGCTTGGTGCCCTCCTTGTGGTCATGAGTGTCTTCTCACTCTATTAGTTCAGGAGTTTAAAGGAGCCTGGCACCTCCTCCTCTCTCTCTCATCACGTGATGTGCCTGCTCCCCCTCCACCTTCCGCCATGATTAGAAGCTTCCTGAGGCCTCCCCAGAAGAAGATGCTGGTGCCTGCACATCCATAAACCAAATAATCCTGTTTTTAAAAACAAATTACCCAGCCTCAGGGATTCCTTTATAGCAATGCCAAATGGACTAATACAGTCACTACTACACACATTCATAGGCAAAAGGCCTTGCAGGGCATATGACCAGAGCCATTGGTTAAAGATTTGCCAACACTCCCAGCACATGCTTCCTTTAAACATCTTGTGTTGCCAACTAATGAGAAAAAATGGCATCCACAAATAATACCAGCAGTCCGCACACCTGAGGAGTAAGTGCTTATTCAGAGAGTTTTGCTCCAGTGACAGTGGGAGGAAAATTGGCCAAAGCAACAGGGACTCCCCGAGGTACAGTGTGAAGAGCAAGTTTCTCCCCAGATGTCCTCAGCAAGAAGATGGCAGGATCCACAGAGAGACAATGTCCCCTTTCGGGCAAACAAGAGGGGAGGTGTGATCATCACGTTGTGATCTGAAAACCCCATGGTAAGCAGAGTGGAAGGAATGACACCAACCATTGGCCTGTACCATGCACTTCGTCTGTGTCAGGCATGAGGCTGAGAATTTTGCCTTTATTATTCTAGTTAATTCTTCCATTTACACTGTGAGACTGTTGCTACCACTTCCTCTATCTTACAGTGGAGGAAATTGAGTCTCAGAAAGGTTAAGGAATTTGCTCAAAGTTGCAGAGCTAGTAAGTAGCAGAAGGCAGTTTACACCCAGGTCTGTCTAGTTTTACAATTTATTTGGCCCACTGTCCTGCCTGTGCCACCCTCTGCCATGTGCCCCCAGAGGTCCAGAGGCCCTGGAGCTCAGGTCAGCGGCTCTGCCAAGCCTGCCGTGCAGGGCTGAGCCAGAACATCCCTCGGCAAAGCCATCTTTACACAAGACCACAGAGGCTCCCACCCAGATATTGAGTGGATCTGGGGTCCCTGTGTCCCCATGGCTTTCCTGACAACTTGAAGTTTTAGTATCTGGACATGAGCAAAAGTGTCATCTCTCTACCTGCCTAAAGGGAAAGGCTCCATTCAGCTGAAGAATCTTCTTTCCTCTCTTCACTTGATTATAAAGAACACACTTCTGTTAACTTTGCCTTAGCCCCACACTCTTTTTAAAAGCCAAACATGATGCCGGGTGCAGTGGCTCACGTCTATAATCCCAGCACTTCAGGAGGCCAAAGCAGGAGGATCACTTGAGACTAGGAGCCCAAGACCAGCCTGAGCAACACAGCGAGACCCCATCTCTACAAAAAAATTTTTTTAAATTAGCTAGGCTCGGTGGCACACGCCTGTAGTTCCAGCTACTGGGGAGGCTGAGGTGCAAGGGCTCACTTGAGCCCAGGAGTTGGAGGCTGCCGTGAGCTATGATTGCACCACTGCACTCTCGCCTGGGCAACAGAGCAAGACCCTATCTCTAAAAACTAAAAACCAAAGATGAAACTGTGTTTCCAGTTCTCCTCCAAGGCCTTTCAGGTCACACACTGGACCCCAACAGCCTTCCTCCCAACCTCTCTCTCAACACAGGACTGCAGGTTCTGGATTTCTAGTTGTGGCACAAGCATTACTCTGGCCAACCCTAAAATAAGGCCCAGCACTGTCTTCCCTCCATGAACACAGGCTGGGTCCTCCAGCTGAGAGTCTCCCATAATCAATCTGTCTACATGGGACCATCAGGAGAGTCACCAAGAGGTCAGGGGTGTGGAGGCAAGGACTTAGCCTGCAGGGCCCAGTTCTATGACTTTGAGGAAAGCTCCCATTACCACAGACCCTGGGTTTATTCTGTAAAATGGGGGTGCTTCCAGCCTGCCCCAGCACCCCCAGGTAATGAGTCAGGGTGCTTGGCAAGTGTTCACTTTGCAGAAAATGATCTCCCCTCCTGTGCGTGAGAAGTCCTGCCACTGTGCCAGGCACTCCATCAGCAGCAGTTCCAGGTAAACCTTCATGAGTCTCACTTGAAAAATTATGTATATTAGTGACATAGCCCCCCCTAATTTATCTCTGAGAGCGCTCTGTGGGACCTCAGTCAATATTGGCTGAAAATCAAATACAGACCTTGTTATGATTCGATGCAAGCTCCAGGCTTGAGAGAGAACATTACATTAACTTGCACAACTGTCCATGGGGCAAAACACATCTCCTGACCCCTCTGCCAATTACTAGGATGCAAGCTCCACCCAGGCATTCTCATAAATTCAAGGACTCCACTATCCAGGCAGTAAATCAACATCAACACACTTGAAAACAAGTGGGCATAGATAGAGGCTGAGAACTGATGTAACTGACTTGATTGAGAACGGACACCCAATAGTCAAGTGAACGAGTAAGTGAATGAGTGAGTGAGTGAGTGAATGGAGAGACAGTTAAATGGAATAAAGAACACCAGGTATGGAGTCACAAAATCTGAGGTCTAATCTTGCTCTTTGATTCACTGTCTATAATTGTCTAGCTTACCTTCTGAGCCTCTGTTTTTTCATCTATAAAATAAAGTGAAGATTATATATAGTCAAGATTAAATGAAATGATCCTTCTAAAGTGCTTAGCACAGTGAGTGGCATACAGGCTCTCAAAAAATTATAATAAACAACCACTCAATAATAATGACAAAGCCACATACCAAAAGGCACAATTAAGATTTAGGTACCTTTGAAGCAATGACTACTTTTAAATGTAGACATAGAAAAAGACTGACTCACTCGGGATTGGGTTATATGTTTCTGTCTGGAGGCATCCCTGCTTCAAACACATGCCAGTATGAAAAGCAAAATGTAGTTCAAGAAGTTGTAAAATACATAGCTATCTTCAAAAATAAACACTGCAAGAACAAGATATGATTTGAAAACAAAAAGTGGCAGAACTCCAGTGGCCAAATCCCTGAAGTTCCTATTGTGAGGAGTGGTGGGACTAAGAGTAACTTCCGGGAGGCAAGGGCATAACTGAAAGCCACTATGTGAGCCCACAGACTGAAGCTGTCCCCTAAACTTGTGAAAGGTAGCTGGGAAAAAGTGTGACTGACAGCGATCGGGTGAAAGGGGATGCACTAGATGATTGCCACATCTAGGATCTGAGCGATATGAAAGAATTAGAAGGTCTGGTATCTGTGGAATTCGTTGGTGCTGCTAAATGTTATTGATACATTGAAGATTAAAATTACAGACTCAAGTCAGTCAACCAATTTAAGGCATGGATGGTAGGCAAAAGGCCTCCATGACAATGCTTAAATAAATCACCCCTCCCCTGGTCAGATAGCAGACCATCCTGAAGATGAGACTTAGAATCTGAGGGAAAGAGAGCAACACTTCAGAGAGAAGTGAGGTCCCATATGCCAAAGTTAAGGTCTTGCTAGGACAGAATTGGGTCCCTGAGACAGGATAGAGACATCTCGGTGGAGAGTTGAAAACCCTAAACCTCCAGATTACCTGGAACTCTCTCTACCTGTAGAAGCGGTCAGCTATTCTTTTGTAGGAAACAGCAGATGCCCTTGCTTGAAATCTACTCAGAGGCCTCAGTGGTGACAATATCTTGTAAGACTGTCTTTCCTCCTCAAGATCTGCCTTCACCACACTCTACCCTCAGCCCCACTGGCCACAAGAACAATAACCAGGGTGAGTCTCAGCAGAGTCTAACTAGGAAATACTGACCCTCCTAAAGTAAAAGAAGTGTGATTAACCAAAATGCCTGGCCAGTAATCAAAACATCAAAAACTAATATAATAGATGTTGGCGTGGATGTGGTGAACAGGGAACACTTCTACACTAATATAAACTAGTACAACCACTGTGGTGGGAATGTAAACTAGTACAACCACTATGGAAAACAGTATGGAGATTCCTTAAAGAACTAAAGTAGAACCACCATTTTATCCAGCAATTACACAACTGGGAATCTACCCAGGGGAAAAAAGTCATTATATGAAAAAGATACTTACACACACATGTTTACAGCAGCACAATTTACAACTGAAAAACTGTGGAACCAGCATAAATGCCCATCAATCAAAGGGTGGATAAAGAAATTGTGGTATATCTATATGATGGAATACTACTCAGCTATAGGAAAAAATGAATTAATGGCATTCGCAGCAACCTGAATGAGATTGGAGACTATTATTCTAAGTGAAGTATCTCAGGAATGGAAAATCAAACATCGTATGTTCTCATAAGTGGGAGCTAAACTATGAGGATGCCAAGGCACAAGAATGGCATGATGGACTTTGGGGATACAGGGGGAAAGGGTGGAAAAGGATGAGACTTAAAGACTACAAATTCAGTGCAGTGTACACTGCTTGGGTGATGGGTGCACCAAAATCAAACAAATCACCACTAAAGAACTTAACTAATGTAACCAAACACCACCTGTTTCCCAATAACCTATGGAAATTAAAAATTTTTAACTTAAAATTTTTTTTAAAAATACCTAGCTGATATGAACCTATAGAAATCAAGAGAGCTTGCCTGGAAGTGGGTCTTAAGGGCACTGAACCAAAAGTGGGTGCGAAAAGGGCACAGAATTTGAGGCTGGACGAGAAATTCAACATTTTGTCAAGGTCCTGGGAGTCAGTCCTAGCAATTTCTGAATGGTTCCTAGTCTCTTGAAGAAAAATACCTTACCGTAAATAAAATGTTGAGGGAATGTGAAGATAACCTTGTTAGAGTGTCAGGTAAGGAGTTCAGTTCTTGTGATCTCAGAGAAGTGGCCATGTTACCGTGGATCTGTTATATAAATCTGAGTTCTCATCATATTTTATGTTTCTTGAGAGAATTCAGAGGAAAATTCCCTTACTAAGGAGGTGGGAAGGAACTGGGGAAGGAAGAAAGATGGGAAGAGGGGAGGCTGAGGAGGCATCTGAATTTCAGTGGTATCTGTCTGCTCTAAGCTATACTGATAATAGAAAGTCTCGTCATGGAGTGGAGCTTCCTAGAATTACCAAGGACAGAAGGGTTCTGGAACTGCAGAGGCCATATAGCAGCACTTAATCATTAGAGGCAAGGTAGACACTGAGGTCAGGATGGCAACTAGGGGAACGTGACCTACAGGGATGTGTGATGACCATGGTGTACTTAGGGGCAAGATATATGTGTGGCTGACAAAGGTATTGATCAAGAATGGATAAAAACGAGCAAAGAAAGGAGATTAAACATACCGATGGGCAGTAAGTTACATGTCATGTCAGTTCTCAGACACAGGACCCATCAATTGAAGGAGAGGCTCTCTTGAGGAAAGACACTGCAATGCCATAGGAGGTATAAACAACAGGAGTTACCCCCGTTACAAGTAATCGTGCCTTGGAAAAGGGAAGAAGTTTATATCTTCAGTATGCTGTTAGATAGAGCATCAGAGCTAACATTCATACCTGAAGGCTCAAAACACAAACGCCCTCCACCCTGCATTAAGGTGAAGGTATGTAAGTGCAAGCAACGCATGCAGTCCACTCTTTCTCTCAGTAGGTCCTGCAGGTCCACAGACCCACCAAGTGGGCATTTCCTCCATTCCGGAACACATCACCAGGATGGACATACCTAGCAGCTAACATAGTAGGAAAGGCCAAACACCAGCCCCTGAAATTGCCCCCTGACCCAAGCAATCAAAACTAACACCACAGGCCGGGCATGGTGGCTCACGCCTATAATCCCAACACTTTGGGAGGCCGAGGCGGGCGGATCTCCTGAGGCCTGGAGTTCGAGACCAGCATGGCCAAAATGGCGAAACCCCGTCTCTACTAAAAATACAAAAATTAGCCGGATGTGGTGGCAGGCACCTGTAATCCCAGCTACTCAGGAGGCTGAGGCAGGAGAATCGCTTGAAAGTGGGAGGCAGAGGTTGTAGTGAGCTGAGATCACACCATTGCACTCCAGCCTGGGTGACAAGAGTGAGACTTTGTCAAAAAAAAAAAAAAAACTAACACCACATCTGGGAGTAGAGGTAAAAATGAGTGTTATTCTCAAAGACTTAAAGTCCATATTGGCAGGGAATTCCCTTATGTCCTCCCACTTAATTCATAAGTCTGGAACATGCAAAATCTACGTGAATCATGGCAGATGAGGATGGGTCACTCAGACTTAACCAAGTGTAACCCCAGTCACAGCTACTTTGCCAGATATGGTGTTCTTACCTAGAACAGATCAACACAGCTTCTGCTATGTAGTAATGCAGGCAGTGATCTAGTAGATTTGTCTGAATCTTCATCAAGAGCATAAGAGGCAGTTTCACTCATACAGGATGGGTGAGAGTATATATCCAAAGTCTTCTCCTGTGGCTATGCCAGCTCTCCTTCTATCTGTCACAGTACAGCGCAAGGTGACCTTGAACATCTGGACATTTCACAGAAAATCACATGGGTCCACAATCGTCCTGCAGAGGTTGGAAGGCAAACTCTACAAAGATTTCAGGCCTGTTGCACCAGCCCAGTGGCCCTGAATATATTTTTGCACATTACATCTCTAATCCTAAGAAAGAGATCAGTGCTTATAAGACTTTTCAGGTTCAAAAGGAGCATACACTGTGCTTGGAATACTGCTCTGACTCATTTAACAATTGATTTTGAGTAGGGTCCAGATCAAGAGAAGGCTCTGCAGCAGGTCCAGAATATAGTGCAAGTAGAGCTGACAATTGGGTCATATGATTCGGCAGATCCTATGGTGCTAGAAATATCTGTGGTAGATAAAGGTGCAAGGTCAAGTCTCTGGAAAGCCCCAACAGGAGAGTTATAGTACAGACTCCTGTGGTTTTGGAGCAAGCCATGCTGTCTGCTGCAGTCAAATATACCTTATGCAAAATTCAGTTCCTGGAATACAAAAGCAACATAAAATCTGAGTCCCTTACCACGGAACATCAAGTGACTGCAACCAGAGCTCCTGTACCAACCTGGGTGCTCTTTGAACCAACAAGTCATGTATTGGGTGGAATAAGCAGTAATTCATGTGTGGGAGTTATACATCCAGGAGCAAGCACAAGCAGGTTCAAAAACACAAGCAAGCAATTCAAACTGCTGGCCCAGACCCTCATGTCACCCACCTATATCATGCCAATGCATCTCCCTCAGCTCACCCTATGGCCTCATTAGGGATGGGAGGGGTGATTTCTACAACCAGCTGACAACAGAGGCAAAAACCAGGATGAGTCTGCCCATCATGGCGATGCAAGATGAAAATGAACTTCTACTGCCCTGCAACTGCACTCAGGGGTGGCCCTGAGAGAACAGGCAGTCATCCACTTTGCATGGAGAGAGAAATGGCCCGAAATATATATATTCCCAAGCAGTGTGAATTATCTATTGTCTGGCTGACTAGACAGACTCTCAAAAGAGCAAAATTGAAAGATTGAGAACAAGGAGATTTTGGCAAGCGTCATGTGGCTAGAACTATTCAAGTCAAGTGTGTGGATTTTGGGATCACACATCAACGCCCACCACAAGCAGTCACTTCAAGGGAGGCATTAGACAACCAGGTGCATGGGAGCTCTTACCCAGAGGTGTCCAGCAGCACCATCAGCCATCCCAAATCTGCCCAGTAAATAAATGCTCAGCTGGTCAGCAGAAGCCTTTGATACACTGTCACCCTCCAGGAGACCACCAAGACAAGTTAATGTTGTGTCAAGTTAATTATATACAACTTCTTCTACCCTGGAAAGAGTGATTCAGCCTGAAAGGAGCTAAAACATATTTCCAGAATCGCTTTGCCTTTTTTGCTCATAGTGTTTCAGCCAGGACTGCTATCCAAGGGGCAAGTACATGATTGGTCACTGGATTGCACATAGCATCACTTTGCACCAAAAGACACACTTTATGACAAAGGAAAACACATCCTATCCCCTAGAAGCTGCCAGCCTGAGGTATTCACTTGAAGATAACCCTGAAAAATCTAGGATACAGTCCCCGAGATGCAGAATATATCTTGACTCAAAGACCATCATATGTCTTCAATAGAGAAGAGGAGTGTATTCAGGAACCAAGGGGTGACAGTGGGCATGCCCTGCTGTACTTCACTCCCAGTGACTTTCCATCCACCCTCCTCCCAACTTTAGAGGTCTTGTTCCCCTGAAGATAAAGTTTCCACCTGGAGACATTGTAAAAGTCCCACTAAATGTGAAAGTACAGCTGTCACCTGGTCATTTGGGGCTCCCATACCAGTAGGTCAGCAGGAAAAGAAAGGATTTCCCATACAGGAGAGGTTGTCAGGAGATAGGGTTCATCACACAGAGTGAGAACAGGGAAAAGTAAATTTGGGACATAGGAATCCACTGAGACATCTGTTGGTGCCCACATACAGTGATTATGGATGGCAATTATACCAATAACAGCCTGAAAGAAAACATTCAGACACCACAGGGGATAAAGGTCAGGTCCGGGCAAGCCACTGAGACCAGGAGAAGAGAAGCTACAGTGGATGGCTGAGGAGGGAGCTGCTGAGTATCCAGTACCACCTCAAAACCAACTGTTGTAGTGAAGATCATAGTTTGTCTGACTTGTCCTCTTCTTTTAAGTATGTTTTTCCCAGAAATTTGAAACCATCACTCCGTTACCCAATTCATGACAGAATGGAGTGATGTAGAAGGATTTGAAGGGTTGTATCATGCAGTCCTTTCCCCAGACTCCTTTTTACCATCTTTGGGCACCCATCCTCTATCTCCTAGACCTGAATCTGGACAATGCTGATGCATATTTCCACTCCAGAGCTCCCTGTGGAATCAGGCTGAGGCCACCCTCTGAGGGACTCTGCCTGAGATCACATCTTGCTGGCTTCCTCACTTCCCTGCCCCACCTCCCTAGCACACTCCCTAGAAGCATTACTATAATAAACTACTTGCACATTATCTTAATCCATTTCATGCTGCTATAACAGAATACCATAAACTGGGTAGCTTATAAACAACTGAAACTTATTTCTCATGATTCTAGAGACTGTGAAGTCCAATGGCACAGACTGACATCTGGTGAGGGCCTTTGCGTTGGGTCATAACATGGCACAGAGCATCATTGGTGAGAGAGAGTGCAAGAAGGAGTTGAACTTGTTTTTATAAAAATTCTTTCTCAGTAAGGTACTCACTCCTGTGATAACAACATTAGTCTATTCATGAAGGCAGAGCCCTTATGACCTAATCATTTCATACCATCCCACCTCTCCATACTGTTACACTGGGGATTAAGTTTTTAACATATGAACTCTAGGAGACACCTTCAAACCATAACACACAAACCTCATTTCAGATGCTTTTTCTGTAGACCAGAGCTAAGAAGGCATTTGATACGGTATGACTCTGTGTCCCCACCCAATCTCATGTCAAATTGCAATCCCCAGTGTTGGAGGAGGGACTTGGAGGGAGGTGATTGGATCATGGAAGCAGATTTCCCCCTTGCTTGTCTCATGATAGTGAGTGAGTTCTCAGGAGATCTGATTGTTTGAAACTATGTAGCACTTCCCCCTTTGTTCTCTCTCTCTCTCCTGCCAGCCATGTGAATATGTTCCTGCTTCCCCTTTGCCTTTCACCATAATTGGAAGTTTCCTGAGGCCTTCCCAGAAGCAGAAGCCGGTACAGCCTGCAGAACTGTGTGCCAATTAAACCTTTCTTCTTTACAAATTACGCAGTCTCGGGTATGTCTTTAAAACAGCGTGAGAACAAATTCATACCACATCATTATATTTTGTTTGTTTTCGCACTCTAAAGGAGTGGAAAATGTTATCGAGGAGATGTAGGGGACTGGGAGAGTGAACAACAGGACTAAGCCTCCCATATATCAGAACGAAGTCCCAAGGACCACCTACTGAGTAGGGAAATGTCCCAAAGCCTGGAGTATCCTCCACATGAATGGTACAGTCTGACAAAGCCTGCTTGCCACCCAGGGCTACTCTTACTCTGCCTTTTCCACCATCTCAAACAGTGAATAGAAAGAAACTATGCAGCCATTACACTGTAGCTAACAGGGAAGACCAGGAGGTCTCAGGTACAATGATCAAAGCAAAGAGGATGCCTGGGCAGAGTTGCCACTCAGGAACTAGATGAAATGTCTCAGTGTGGAAGCCCTGTGAGCACAAAAGACAAAGAAGAGAGATAGGAACACAGCAGTCAAGGAGTCCAAACTAGACAAAAACATTACTCAGGGAACAGAAGAAAATTACCCACGATTGATTAAAATTAGGGAAAAGTTTAATAGAAACATGAATTCAATGAAATTAAAATTCGAAGATGAGATGATAAAGCTACAGAACAATATGGAAAAAGAGATTAGAAACTTGGGAAACAAAATTAAATCCCAAATAGCATTATTATAGAGAAACAGAATAGGCATGACTGATAATCTAATTACTGACATAGCGAAAATGATATAATATGTAACTGACATAATAAAAATGAGTGCACATAAAAAAGAAATTAAAACCATTTGAGAACCACTGACTGTAAAAAAAGACAGACAGTTTATCTTAAGAACAACTGGTGTTCCTAAAGAAGAAAATCCAACAAATATAACAAAATATGTATTCAAAGATATAATACAAGAAATTTTCCCCGTATTGAAAAAAATAAGTGAACATGCTAAAAACAAAACAAAATAGACAAAATAGCACAATGTGTTTTAGGAACATTTGATACAGAAGTCCCAACACAAAGACACAGCCCATTCAATTAAGTTATTAAACTTCAAAGTTAAGAGAGAAATTTTTACATATCTGAGCAGAAAGAGAAAAATCACACACAGTAGGAAAATCAGGCAAGACACTGACTTCGCTACAGCAACACTCAGAGCCCGACAAAAAGGTATTAATGTCTCAATGTTTGGAAGGAAAGAAAAGGCAAGCAAAGAATATTACACCAAGCCAAAGTTATTCATGTATAAAGGCAAGAAGCATCCATTCTGAAATGTTAAATACTTTAGGAAATGGAGAACACAGAAGCCATTTTCAAGAAAATAAAATGAACTATTTACAATTAAATCCAAGCAATGAACAGATTAGAAATAAGTAAAAATAAACACAGGAATTGAGACATTGGGGTAGAAGAATGAGGAATGAGCAGAGAATTCATTTAAATGTAGATAAACATGAAGTAACTCGGGGAATTATGATGATAGAACAAAGTGTGAAATTAATTAAGCTGGACAAAGTAAAAGTAAAAAAGCTAACAACACTTGGGAGATAGAATGGTAAAATGGCAGGGAGGTGAGTAAAACAACATTTCATCTTTCAAAGAAAGGAGCCAATAGACTAAATTTGAAACTTTTGAGCAAACTCAAAACTTGAAACAAATACTTTTTTAAAAAAAAACTATAAACTCCTGATGTGTTTCACAATCTCTCTTTTTTGTTTTTAAGGGATTTTCTGGGAAATAATTTTTACAGAAAAGTATATATTTGAAGTTCACAATTCCCTCAGTTTCACTTCAGTTACATTTTCTTCTATTAAGTAAAATTAAATATAATACTTTATATTTTGAAATAACATCTAGGGCTGCTCATTTTTTTATAAAGATAAGTATTTGTCCAGGTATCCTTGTTACTCTCTATCAGCATACATAAGTGTCTGGAATTATGTTTGCCTAAGTTACTGGTCATTTTTTTATAAAGATAAGTATTTGTCCAGGTATCCGTGTTACTCTCTATCAGCATACATAAGTGTCTGGAATTATGTTTGCCTAAGTTAATGAGATTTAGGGTTTTTTAAAAATTTTTCTTCAAACATTGTACATTTTTGCCTTGTTTGAAGTCTTTATGATACGCATGATTCATTTTTATAAAAGCAATAGAATGCTTTCCTTAAGGCAATTATGCCAAGATATTAATTATAGTGATTAATTTCTGATAGTAAGAATATTCATGGTTTTTTTGGTTTGGTTTTGTTTTTCATAATGCAACTTAAACTTCAAAAAATATAGTTAAGAAAAATACGGATGGATACTCATGAAAAAATAGAGGTAAAATCTGTAATTTCCAAATCAGGAGAGGAAAGTGACGAAAGTTTTAGTAATTAAATGTAAATAAGGAAAAGAGTTGAAGAGAAGAAAATAAAATGGTAAAGAAAACATACATCAGACCCTGTTAAAAACAACAACAAAAAAGAAAACATAAAATAAGCAGTAAAAATAAGTTCAAATAGATCATGTCAACACTTATAATAAATATAAACAGGTTTAAGTTATAAATTAAAGGACAGAGTCTAACCGATTGGATTTTTCGTAATCTAGTGATATTTTGCTTATAAGAGACACACGAAAATAAATGACCCAGGAAGGTCAAAAATAGAGAAATGGAAAGAATATCGCTGGCACAACAACAAAGCAGGATAGCAATATTAGTAGCAGATAAAATCAAACTTAAGGCAAAAAGCATTTATGGAGATAAAGAACTCAATGTAATTATAAAAGGAAAGGACTCACCAAGGAGATATAACAGTCATGAATTTTATATACCTCATAGCACATAGCCTCAAAAATGTATAAAGCAAAACTGACAGAATTTTAAGAAGAAACTGATAAATCTATAATTAGAGTGGGAAATTCTGACTCACTGTATTGGAAACTGTTCCAGCAGGCAAAAATTATATATAATATAGAAAACTTGAACAACATCGTAGCAAGCTCAGTCTAATAGATATACAAAGAATCAATCAACAAATACAAAGTGTGCATTATTTTCAAGAAAATAAGGAATACTTACAAATAACAAATCTTGCAACAAAAGTCTCAACAAATTTCACAAAATCAAATATCAACAAATGTTATTCTCAGTCCCTAATGCAATTAACTCAGAAATTGACAATTAAAAGACAAAAATGTAGAATATTTTTTAATTACACTCCTAAATTACTCGTGTGTTAAAAGTGTAAATTACCGAAACATTAAACTATCAGGGGCTAAAGAAAAACAAGGGCTCTACAAAACGTAAGTTGTGGAATAAATTAATACAGTTCTTGACAAATTCATTTGCATAAAAATAAGAGTGAAAATAAATTTTATACAATTCAAGAAGAAGATTAAACTCAAAAAAGGAAAAGGAAGAGAATGATTGTAGTTAAGGACTAGAATGTAAGTAGTTCATTAAGGAAGTACTCCCAGAAGAAACCAGTAAGGAAGTGGGAAAACACAATAAGGACAGAGAAGATTTGTTCTGTCTTATGGCAAAAGAGTTGAGATATACTATATCTAGCCAGTTACTGGCTACAGGATATCTGAGGTGGGAAGGATGTAAGCCTCAGGCACCTTTAGCTCTCCATACCAGCAGGTGGCTCCAGTGCCCAACAGCAGTCCTTTGAAGATTGCAAGTGCAAACCTCTAAGAGCAAAATACACAGAAGCTTTGGGAGATGAGCATACTGAGCTGGTAAATAGAATGCACAGGCATCTAGTAAGGGCATCCCAGGGAGCCTACTACAGAATTTTACAGAGGAGGAAAACAAGTACCACTACCAAAGGAAATGTTCAATACAACCAAAACTTATTTTAAAAGAACAAAGTAGATTGACCTCTAGAAAAACAGAAGAATAGCAAAACTGCATTTTTCAAAAGGCAATATGTAAGCAGCCAACATTGACTATGCCTAGTACAACATATTTCTCCCATCCATTACAACTAAAAATTCTAGACAAAATACAAAAAGCAACTACCTGGGGGTTTTGAAAAGTTAACAATTCCAGAGCAACCACTAAGAAAAGAGCCAATAGATTAATTAAAAAGAAATTTGAGAAACAAAAGAAGGCAGAAAAGAAAAAGAAAAGTAGAGAGGACTACAAAAAACAATAAAATGTAGACCTAAATCCAAACATATGAATTATTGTGTTAAATGTAAATGACTGAAACATACCAAGTAAAAGACAGAGATTATCAATTTGGATTTTCTAAAGGCCCAAGTACTTGTTATACAAATACTTAAGGAAGAAGCAGTAACAACTCTATTCAATTTATTTCAGAATATAGAAAAGGAATGAATATTTCCCTACTCATTTTGTGAGAGATTTCAAAATCCAACAAAGACATTACAAGGATTTTTAAAAGTTAAAAACTACAGATCAATATTTCTCATGAATGTAGATGCAAAATTATCACCAAAATATGAACAAATTCTAATAATATTATAAAGATAATACACCATGAACACATGAGGTTTACTCTGAGAATGCAAGGTTAGTTTAACCTTTCAGTCAATGTATCATATTAACAGACTAAAGAAGAAAAACCATGTGATTATCTTAATAGATGCAGAAAAAGCATTTAACAAAAGTTTACCACCATGATTTTTTTTTAATACTCAGCAACCTGGGAATTTAAGAGAACTTTCTAAACCTGATTAGGGCCATCCACAAAAGAAACCTACAGCTAATATCAAATTTAATAGTGAAAGATGGAATGCTTCTCTGGCTCAATGAGAAACAAGGCAAAGATATCTACCTTCATCTGTCTTATGCAACATCATACTTGAAGTCCCAGCTAGTTTGACAAGGCAAAGAAGGAAAATAAAAAGCATACAGATCGCAAAAGAAGAAATAAATATCTCTTTATTTTCAAATAACATGATGTTAAATTAAATACATTAAATACAAGATCAATATACAAAAAATCAATTTATTTCTGTATACCAGCAATGAAAAACATTTAAAATATGTTTTACCATTTACTGAAACATGAAACACATAGGTATAAATCTAACAAAATATATGCAAGACCTGTAGGCTGAAAACTATGAAACACTCATAAAAGAAAACATACTTTTCTAAATAAATGAAGTGACAAATGTATGTCCAAGGATTGGAAATTCAGTATTGCTCTCAATTCTCCCTAAAATGATCTACAAATTCAATGCAATTCCAATCAAAATCTTAGCAGAAAATTGCTGCAGATATTGACAGAGTGAGTCTAAAATTTATTGGGAAAGGCAAAGGAAATAGAATAACCAAAAAATTTTCGAAAAATAAAAATAAAGTTGGAGGACTCCCACTACCTGATTTTAATACTTATCATAAAGCTACAGTAACCAAGAGAGTGTGATACTCTTGGCAAGATAGACATACAGATCTATGGAAAATAAAGAGACTCCAGGAATAGATACAAAGGTGGTCAACTGATTTTTGACAAAAGTGCAAAGGCAATTCAACTGAGAAAAACATAATGTTTTCAACAAATGGTGATTAAACAATGAGGCAGACAAAAACAAAATTCTACTGACCCATCCACATTTCACACCTTATGAAAATATTAAAACATAGTATAGGAATAAATGTTAAATTATAACACTTCTAGAAAAAAAGAAAATCTTTGTGAATGTGGGTTAGAAAAAATTATTAGATATATCACAAAAATATGATCAACAATAGAAAATAAAAGCAAACTGAATTTGATCGAAATCAAAAACTGCTCTGTGAAAGACACTACTAATAAAATGAAATGAGAAGCCACAGACTGGGAGAAAATATTTGCAAATCATTTATCTGACAAGAAAAACTTCTATTCAGACTATATCTTTAAATCTAAAAACTCAACAACAGGAAAGCAAACAACCCAATACGAAGTGGGCAAAATATTTCAAAAGGCACTTTGACAAAGATGATATACACAGAGCAAATCAACACTTAAAGGTGTTCTACACCATTAATCATTAGAGGAAACACAAACTGAAACCACAGTGACCTACTAAAAAGACTAACCTAAGGCTGTTAAAACAACTGAAAAAAATAAGTAAAACCTGATCATTTTAACTGCTGCCTAGGATGCAGAGCCACAAAAACTTTCCAACAATCGCTTATGGGACTGCAAAAGGTAGAGATACTATGGAAAACAGTTTAGCAGTTTCTCATAAAGTTAAACATGCATTTACCATATTATGCAGCAATCCTAAGCTTAGGTACTTAACTAATAGAAATGAAAACTTATGTTCACATCAAATCCTGTACATAAATGTTTATATAGCAACTCTATTCATAATAATCAAAAAACTACAAACAGGGTGAATATCTTCAACTGGTGATTGGATAAACAAATTGTGGTCTAGACATACAGTGGTCACTATCCAATAATAGAAAAAGAACAAAATATTAAAAATACAACATGGATGAATTTCAAATGCATTACACTGGTATAGCAGTAGGTAGTACGGTATGTAGCTTTTGAGTGTGGTATAGCATTATACCAGCAGTATGGTGTGTAGCCTTTGAATCTGGCTATATAATCCTATTGGTATGTCATTTTGGAAAAGGCAAAATTATAAGGATGGTTGCCAGAGGTTGGGAATAGTAAAGGTAGTTGACAATGAGAAGGCAATATGAGGGAACTTGGGGGAAAGCACTGAAACAGACTCGGTGTGCTGGTGGTTACATTTGTCAAAACTAGTAGAACTATAGACCAAAACAGATAAATTCAACTGTATATAAATTAAAAATAAATAAAATGATTTGAAAAAAATACTGAGAATGAAGGAGAGAGAGCCTGACAGATTCAGAAGAGATATTTTTCAACCATAAGAAAAAACATGAATCACTTTATGACAGTAAGTTAGAAAATATAGTTGATGTAGATAATTTTTGGTAAAAAATATAAATTATCTAATATTGTGACTCAAAAATAAATGAGAAATTTGAATGAACAAAGGACGATTAAATAAATTATACATGTTGCAAGCCGAAAATCTCTTTCCTAGATAGAAGCAAGCCCAATAACTTTATAGGCAAATCTTTCCTAGATTCTAAACATACTACCACATCATACTAAAAATATTTTTTTAAACACAATTTCAGTGGACAGAAAAGGGAAAACTATCCAATTCATGTTACGGGGCTACTATAACCTCATTACCAAAACCAGATAAAGACTATTAGAAAACAAATACAGACTTGTTTACGTACATGTATATGTGTGTGTGTGTATATGTGTGTGTGTATTATATATATTTTAAATATATAGAAAAATAAAGTTCATCAAGAATCCTAAAATGAAGATCAGCACATAAAATCAGTAACTCTTCTAGAATCCAACAATGAACCCTTAAAAAATGTTGTTTTTTAAAGAGTCATTCATAGCAGCTGTAAAAGCTAGCAATAAATAAATATAGCAATAAATAAATGAAGCTATTTAATGTCCTTATGAAAATATTACAGAGACTATAAAAACACCAACATGATTACAAATATGTACTATATTCATGGATGAGAAGACATTATCATAAACATGTCAAATTTTCTTATGTTAAACTATAAAATCAAAACAATCTCCCTTAGAATGTTAACACTTTTTTGTAGTGAAGTTTAGCGATCTGATCCTAAAATTCATGCTGAGTGACAGGAAGGACAGACAAGACAATTTTTAAAAGAAAGTATAAACAATGTAAAGAGGATGTACCCAGTAATAAGATTTGTTATAGAGTTGACATCACTGAAACAATGTGGCATTATACAGGAACAGACAAATAGATTAGTGGAACAACGAGAAAGCACTGAAACAGACTCAGGTAAATACAAAAACTTGATAGATAACAGAAAAGAAATTAAAAATTAGTAAAGAAAAATGAACTACTCAATACATGGTACTGGGACAATCATACATCTATCTATACATACATATATGTACATGTATATGTGTATACATATTAAATATATATATCCATGTGTATAGATATAAGAATATTTAATGTTTATATAGAATACATTGATAAATATACAGTTTAGATAGCCCTACATTTCACTGTTTACAAAAAAGCATTCTAGGAATTTTAAAATTTTGAATGTGAAAATGTAAAATAATCTAGAGAATTTCTGTTTTCCCTCTGTATTTAGTAACATGAAACTGACAAATAAAATTGTATATATTTAAGGTGTATAATGTGTATATATTATATAAATATTATATTATATAATATATTAGATATTATATTAGATATTATATAATATTTAGATATTATATTATATTAATATATTATATTGATATTTAATATTATATTAAATATATTATTACATAATTTTATATATTATATTATATTATATATTAATATATTATATTGATATTTAATATTATATTAAATATATTATATAATATTTAATATGCTATATTATGTTATACAATATATTAATATAATATATAAATATACTGTTTAATATAATATATTAATATATTTTATTATATTATATATTAATACATAATATATTAATATATAATTATACATAATTATATGATATATAAATATATAGTTGTATATATAGTTATATTATATATATGTTTTGTGAAATGATTACCACAATCAATTTAGTTAACACATCCATCACCTCACATAGTTACCTTTGCTGTAGTGAGAATATTCAAGATCTACTCTCTGAATAAATTTCAGGTATACGATACAGTATTACTAAATATATTCACCACGCTGTTCATTAGATGCCTAGAACTTATACCTCTTGTAACTGAAAGTTCATACCCTTTGACCAACATCTCTCCTTTCCCTCCCCCGGCCTCTGCAATTCCACTCCACTATTTATTTCCATTAACTTGTCTTTTTGAGATTCCATATATAAGTGAGATGAGATAGTATTTGTCTTTTTCTGTCTGACTTATTTCACTTAGCAAAATTTCATCGAGTTTCATCCATGTTGTCACAAGTGACAGGATTTCCTTCTTTTTATGGCTGAATAACATTCCATTGTATATATACATCACACCTTTCAACACATGATTTATCTATTCATCCTTCAGCACTTACATTGATTTCATAGCTTGGCTATTGTGTATAACGCTTCAGTGAACATGGGAGTGCAGGTATCTCGTCAACATACTGATGTCATTTCCTTTGAATATATACCCAGAGATGGGATCACTGGATCACACACCAGTTCTGTTTTTAATGTTTTGAGGAAACTCCCTACTGTTTTCCATAATGGCTGTACCATTTATGTTCACACCAACAGTGCACAGGGTTCTCTTTTCTCCACATCTCACCAACATTTGTTATCGCTTGTCTTTTTGATAATAGACAAGGTGTGAGGTGATATCTCAATGTGGTTTTAATTTGCCTTTCTTCCTTGATTAGTGATGGTGAGCCCCTTTTTATATACCTGTTGACTATTTGTATGTCTTCTTTGAGAAAGTCTACTTGCCCATTTTTAAAATCAGGTTCTTTGTATTTTTGGTATTGAGTTGAATGAGTTCCTTATATATTTTGGATATTGGCCTCTTATCAAATATATGGTTGGCAAATATTTTTTCCCGTTCCATAGGTTGCCTTTTCATTTCGCTGATTGCTTCATTTGCTGTGCAGAAGTTTTTAGTTTGGTGTATTCTCACTTGTTTATTTTTGCTTTTGTTGACTGTGGTTTTGATGTCATATCACAGTTTCTTAAACACAATATCAAGAACACACACCATCAACAAGAATAAAATGCTAAGTGTAATTATATTGAGATTTTAAAACTTCTGTGTGCTAAAGACACAAAGTTAAAAAATAGGTTATAACATAGGACTATATTCCAACACATATAACCATTATACGATTAGTATCAAGACTATCTAAAGAACTCCTACAAAGCAATTACAAATAGTTTAATGGTCAAATTTATAATAGATAAAGCTCTCACGGACTGAATGCATATAAAATGCTGCTTCATTTCATTGCATTTCAGAAAAAATGCAAATCAAAACAATGAGATGAAATACCACATCAGAACATACCACCAGATTAGCTAAAATTTTTAAATCTGGCAATATCAAGTGGTAGTTATAGTTGAAGGGAAATAAAAACATTCACAAGTTGTTGGTGGGAATTACAATGTATATAAACATTTTCAAAAACAATTTGTCAAGATGATATTAAGGTGAAAGTCCATACATCTGATGGCTTGGCAATTACACTTCCTGGTGTACATGGAAGAGGAACATGGCATACAAGTCAAGAAGACTTGCTCAAAGATGTTCATTGCTTCAATGTAAAGTTCATCAATGGAAGAATGGGTAAATGATTGTGGCATATTCATACAATAAAATATAACTGCACCAGTAAAACAAACTGAAGGTGTACATCTCAACAGGGATAAATATCTCAAAAATATAATGTTACATAAAAATATATTAAAGATCAGGTGTAGTGGCTCACGCCTGTAATCCCAACACTTTGGAAGGCCCAGGAAGGTGGCTTACTTCAGGTCAGGAGTTCAAGATCAACCTGGGCAACATAGTGAGACCCCATGTCTACAAAAACTAAGAACACTAGCCAGGCATGGTGGCACATGCCTGTGGTCTCAGCTACTCTAGAGGCTGAGCTGAGAGGATTGCTGGAGCCCAGGAGGTGGAGGCTGGAGTGAGCTACGATTGTGCCACTGCAGTCTAGCCTGAGCAACACAATGATACCTTGTCTCAATAATAATAATAAAAGTGGCAGATATGCATGTATTATGTGACCCCATGTTCTTAAAATGTGGATCACACATAACAATTATGTATGCTGTTCATGGATACATATACATGAGGCAAAAGTATCAAAGCCTGATAAGGAAGGATACACCCTATTTCAAGGAGTGGTCCTGCAGGGGGGTGACGGGTGTATTAAAAAAAGACTCTAGCTCTATCTGTAATCATTTGCCTTAAGAAAGAAGAAGGACAGCAGAAAAGGTGAGAGAAGAGAGGGAAGGAAGGAGATTAAAAGGTAGATGGATAATGGAAACATGGATTATTGCTACATTTTCCCTATTTGTTTCTGCCTGAATTATTTTTATAACAGAAAGAAGGAAAAGATAGGGGAGGAAGGAAAAGATTAAATAGAAATTCACCAAAACGCTTAAAGCAGCTATCTCAGGGTAGGGCACAGGGAAGAATTTTATTCATTTATTTACATTTTTTTCATATTTTCTGAATTATCCCCAGTAAACATGTATTGCTTTTATGAGCTGAACAAAAACAATAAATGCTCTTTGTAAAAGCACCTTGCTAAACTGTTGTGATTTAAACGCCTGGATTGTGGGAGAGACGTTGATATTCTGGACATCCGGGCCAGCTCCCGGAGTGACTGTCCAAGACAGGTTTCTGGGGGAACTGATAAGCGAACAACCAAATTTAAATTCTAGTATCAGTACCAGCACCCCAGGCCTCAGGAGGTGAGGGCTCCAGGAGTCTCCATACTCTGCCAGCCTCCCAGGGGACAGGGCTGCCACAAGAGATAAAAGCCAGCTTTGTGGTTCTCTCTGAAAATCTTTGAAAATCGTTCTTTGAAGATCGAGGTGACCGAATCTCACAGCCATGTTATCACAGGCCCCGTCTATGCCATTGAAGACAGGGATGGACATCCCTAAAATACCCAGCCCATGGACATGATCCTGTGTGCTTCCTGGGGACGGCCTGCTCAATGACTGGCCAAGTCCATCCCCAGTGGCTTTTCCATATTGCGTAAAACACCTCTGGGAAGTCTTATTAATCTTGTCTCTATTTTACAGAGAAAAAAAATGGGACTCAGAGAAGTTAATTGACTTGGACAGGGTCACCCAGCTAATAAGCGGTATGGAGTCAATACCCAAGAAAGCCACTCTGTGCCCCAGGGGAGTCCCAGGAGGCCACCCTGTGCCCCAGTGGTAGAATGTTGGGCACCAATAACAGGCTAAGGAGAGAAATGATATTGGATACATGTGCAACATTCCCAAAAGTCCCAAACCCACCGTGACAGCAGCCCCACATGCAGGGGCAGGGCGGGGCCTATTTTGAGGTCAGACTGTACATTCCCGTCCCCTGACTCCAGTCCTCCAATCCCCTTGACCCACAGGGGTCCTTATAAGCTAGAGAAGCTGCCACATTCACCATGCCCACCCTGTCCTCCCATCTCCCACTTCCCGTGCTCAACTCTCAGACAGTTAATGTGAATAGATGAGAAGTTTAAGTACCTTGGAAAGGGCTAAATGAATAGGAATGGGAAAATCCCAGTGTTTTTCTCCCATCAGTCTTTCTGATTGCTCTTAACTCTATTTCCTGAACAGGATCTGTGGCAGTCAAGCTCCTGGCTAGTCATTTTTTTTATCACCATCGGGAAAAACACACAGTACTTAGAGCAGCAGGGACCCTCTTAAGATCTAGGCAGGAGGGAACCCACAGGGCAGCTATTCCCCCAAATTGGAAATGGCTCTTGGAGGTCCAGCAGGTTTCTGCACACCAACCAAACCCCTGCGCTCCCAAGAAGGAGAAGAGGAAGACAGGAGCCTTCTGCCCAGCCTCCTGATTTCTTCCCAGGGCTCCTGGACCCACTACCCCAAGCCTTGGCCCAGCTCCCATGCTAGGTGACTTCATCTCCTACCCCATGGGGCAAGTTCCAGAAAAACTGGAACTCCCCGTTTTTATATGAAAGTACATCAATTTGTTATCAGTGGCAACTAATTTTAAAAAGCTCTAAATGCTTTCTGGACCGAATGAAACAAGTCTGCAGGCTGAATCTGGCCTCTGGGCTACTGTGCAGTCCACGGGCTGGCTAGGAGCAGGTCTAAGACAGACAGCAAAACAACCAGGACGTAACAATGATAGAAGACGCCTCACACCTATCCCGCCCTGACCGCGTGCCAGAGAGCCATTGCGTGGCAGTGAAAGAAAGCCTCATGTGACCAGCTCCATTTTGCTCCTAACCTACCCTCTGCATGATATCTTCTGGGTTAACTGCTATTGCTGAACTCTGCATGTAGGCCAAGCTCACTATGGGAGGAATTTCATTTATAGTTTAAAGCAAAGATGATCATGGTCTCTTCCCAACACTCACCCCCAAGGAGATAAGGAGGTCATCCCACGAGCAACTCCACGGCATCCCTGGAACCTGGCCACGAACAGAAGATTGCATAGCCTCCTTGGACCCTCACTGGCGCAGGCTGTCTGCCGTCCTTGGTCACTTTTTTTTTTTTTTTTTTTTTTTGAGATGGAGTCTCTCTCTGTCACCCAGGCCGGAGTACAGTGGCTCCATCTCAGCTCATTGCAGCCTCCACCTCCCAGGTTCAAGCAATTCTCCCACCTCAGCCTCTCAAGTAGCTGGGATTACAGGGGTGCACCACCATGCCCAACTAATTTTTGCATTTTTAGTAGAGACAGGGTTTCACCATGTTGGCCAGGCTGGTCTCAATCTCCTGACCTCAGGTGATCCATCTGCCTCGGCCTCCCAAAGTACTGGGATTAAAGGCGTGAGCCATCGCACCCGGCCCTTGGTCACTTTTTCATCCCAAACTCCTCCCCTGCCCCTTTTCCTTAACATAAAAAGAGCCTGAGATTTGTACTGACTGGTTCTGTAGGGCATTCATCTACACTCCTTTTGGCTGCTGGCTCTCCAAAATAAAGTCGCCTTCCTTGCCCCGACTCCTTGTCTCTTGATGTCCATGGGTTTGGGCTTATGCTAAACCAACACCATGAGGTAGCGGTGCAGGTGCTTTCAGTGCCCTTGGTCTATCCCAGATGTCAGCAGCTGCTATGGTGGGCAGGCCCACAAATGTGGGCAGCAGCCCACAGAAGGGCCTGCCCAGTTTCTCCACACTCCGGCTACCAGGTTTTCTTCCAGGGATACAGGATGAAGTCTTCCAGCGTGGGAGCTGGGCCAAGACCTGGGGTTGCTCACCCAGAAGTGGGGCAGAAGTAGCCCTTGGCCCGTGGGATACAGGTATCAATGGATGCAGGCCTCAACCTGTGGCCTTTGGAGGGACAATTCTGAGGGGCATTCTGCATGTACCTCAGGACGTCCCAGACACTGCGAGCCCCTGTCACCCTCAGCCATAACCAGCCCAGCAATGCACTCGTTCAGAGGAATCCAAGTGAAGATGGTTTGCCGATAAGGACCCTGAAGCGCAGAGAGATTAAGTAATTTGCCCAAGGCCTCTCAGCTGCTGAAGGACACTCAGGGATTGAAAAAGGACGAGTTGGCTCTCATGTCCTGCTCCTGACCACTGCACTACCACCTTCTTAGAGAAAACCAGTCGGACCCTCCAGGCCTGTGGCCGGTTCTTGCCCTCTGCATCTGAACCTGTCAGCGAGTCCAGGGCAGGGCTCGCCAGGACTGTGGTCAAAAACCAAGAGTCCCATACGTGCCCTAGAGGGTCCGAAGAGAGCGCAGTCGGTGGGACACCTCCTCCTTAATGTGGGCCCAGGATGCCACCCGGACGTCAGACGTCCGGAGCTTACCTGCCCTTCTCCTTAGGAAGGGACAGATCAGAGCTGGAGGGGCTTCGAGCTCCCTCTAGGGGCCAGTAAGACCTGTGCCAGCCCCAGAGCTGCAGCAGGCCCCAAGGACAGGTGCTGGGGCCTTTGCTCTACAATGGGAAGACAGAGGGAGCCGCCTTTCCCCAGACCCCACTGGCTGGGGATGAACAGAAGGCTCATAAAGAAGAGATGTTCCAAAAGCTTACCCTTCCTGGGACCCAGCGAATCCCCCACTGCCTCAAGATGCAGGGTGGAGCTGATCTGCTCAGGATGTCTGGAGGGAGCCGGGCTCACGGGCAGTCGAGGATCTGGGTGTGAGGCAGGCAGGCAGCGTGCGAGGCTTGCCTCCCTGCAGACTGTCACACTGGGGGTCTCACTCGCCTTCCTTGTCACCCCTTCCCAGGAGAGTGGACACAGGCTAAGACCCCAGGCCCGGCTGCAGCATCGCCTCCATCACCCTCTGTGGGATGCTGAGCCATCAGGCGGCTTTCCTGGGCCACAGTTTTCCCATGTACACCTCAATAGCACAATACTGATTAAGCTGTCCCTCCATGCCAGGCCTTTCCTGCATCACAAAAGCCCCGTGGCTCCAGTGCTTATGGTCATCCCCATTGTAGAGGTGAGGAAACTCAGATGCAGAGAGGTTGGGTGACTTGCCCGAGGTCACACAGCCAGCCCACACCCTTGCGAGGCTTTCCGACTCCAGAGGCCACGTGGCGTTCTATGTGTGACCCTTCCTCTACACTCTTTCTTTCTGGAAAAGATTATTTTAGAGACAGCCTTGAGCCCAGCACTTCCAGGATCCTTAATGTGCAAGGATGTAGAAAAAGAAGCCTAAATGATTCCTGAGTTTTGAGAGCCTGTGCAGATAAATGCATCATCCCTGAGCAAAATGGAAGGAGCGAGGAGTGAAGAGCAAGGGCACAATGGGACAGTGAGGGGCTGCCCAGGGTCCCCGGACTCACAGGGTAGAGAGGTCAGCGGGTCTGGGAACTAGAGTACACTGGATCCCGGGGTGTGCCTGCAACCCCTTACCAAGCCACTCCCTGAAACATGCCCGGCGAAAGACCCATCGTGGCCTGAGCTGCAGCCATGAAGATTTAGGGATCACGTGGGAGAGAAAAGTTGGAACCAAGGGGCCACACTCCTCAGGAGGGGTGCCATCCATCCGCTTCTCCTCACACGAACCCAGCTCTGCAGCCTTGGCAAAGTCCTGGGAGAGTGAACAGAGACCCCCAGGCTCAGCAGCCAGGAGTTGGCAGGAGGATACTGCCATGGACCCCTTATGTGACCACAGCCAAGGAGAGCTGCTGTGGGGCACTCCCATCCTTGTGCAGGGCATGGTCAAGAGTGACCTGCATGGCTGTTCCCCACAGGGCAGAGACCCGGGAGAGCCTCTCTAGCCTCTTTTTCACAGCCTTCCCTGCAGCCATTGGCATGTGGCCAGTGAGACCCACTGCCCTCAGAGCCCAACATGTAGCCACTGACCTCTGTCAGGAGAGAAGCAACCAGCCCTTGCTCTCTGCCCACCTTGCCACTCCTACCGTAATTTCTGGGGCCCTTTAATCCCTCCGTAAATCCACCTCCTAGAGCAGAGTACCAGTGCTTCTCAGCATTGCCCAGACCCTCCCCCAGAGGACCAGATCAGGAGGGAAAGGAGGAGGGACTGAGTCCCACACAGTGGCTGGCACCCCTCCCTTACCACTTGGGCTAAAATCCCATTTCTTTCCCTCTGGGCCTGAAACTCTGTTTTTATAAACTCTCCCATCCCTCATGACCTCAGCTTCAGCAGGGGAGTCCAGCGCCCAGAATCCAGGAGGAGGCAGAGAGCACGGGAAAGCGTCTGCGCACACAAGGAGTCGCATCCATCATGGTGCAGGTCCCTGGAGGGGTCAGGGCTGCTGTGCTGCTCCCATGTTCCCAGCGAGGACCCTGAGCCTCAGACAGGCCCACCAAGCAGAGCCAGGCCAGGAGCACGGGCTCCTGATGACACACTTTTCCACATGTCCGTCCCACACACTCCTAGTCAGCCCCTTGCCGTCCACACACCCACCCCATAAATACCTGCGGAACACTGAGGCTGGACCTTTCGGAGGCTGCCTGAGGCATCTGAAACCAGCCAGGTTCTCCACAGAATGGATGTTTATGAATTTCTTTTAACAAACATCGAAATTGACTCTCTTAGTCTTAAAGCATGAAACTTACATTTGTCTTCTCTGAGTTCCTTTCCCAGGAAACCAACCTTCAGGCCTCCTGGATAGTATCAAGAAACTGAAACCCCTCTTCTTTACCCCTCTGGAATCCTATTCCTTCCTACATAAACTCCCAATTTTAGTCGATTGGGAGGATGGATTTGAGACTGATTGACTCTCTCCTCAGCTGTAGCACCCAAAAAAGCCTTCTTCCCTGGCAATACTCATTGTCTCAGTCACTGGCTTTCTGTGTGGCAAGTAACAGGACCTAAACCAAAACCTAGTGTTTTGGTAACACATCTGTAGAGTCTAGGCAGGACTCTAAACCAAGTGCTCCTTGGGGTCAGGAAGGGCTCAAACTTCCTGGGTCTCCCTTGTGCCCAGAAATGCATATACAGTGGCCTTGGGTCTGGAATTCTGTCCCACAGGGCCCAGAAGAAGGCTGGGCCACAGACCCAAGGAGGAGTATGAAAATGCACTTGTGTAGCCCACGTGACTAAATAACAGGGACCATAAACACACATTAGGCCAATGTCAAATTCCTAGTTTTGATATCGTGCCATAGTTATGAAACAGTAGAGCAGCAAAAGAACTAACAGCACTCACTCCATTTTTGTTTAAGGGGCCTTTACCTCTTCCTGCAGATCGGCTAGAATAATTTTAAAGCACTGAGATAAAATGTAAAAATTGCATTCATGTAGTTTTTGAAACTGTATTAGTCCATTTTTGCATTCCTTTAAAGAACTACCTAAGACTAGGTAATTTATGAAGAAAAGAGTTTTGACTAACAGTTTCACATGGCTAGGGAGGCCTCAGGAAACTTACAATCATAGCAGAAGGTGGAGGAGAAGCAAATACCGTCTTCACAAGGCGGCAGGAGACAGAAAGTGAAGGGAGAAGTGCCACCACTTTTAAACCATCAAATCTCATGAGAACTCCCTCACTATGATGAGAACAGCACGGGGGAACCCCCCACCCACCCTCGCCATGATCCACTCACCTCCCACCAGGTCCCTCCCTAACATGTGGGGATTACAATTTGACATGAGATTTGGGTGGGGACACAGAGCCAAACCCTATCATTCTGCCCCAGCCCCTCCCAAATCTCATGTCCTTTTCACCTTTCGAAATAGTCATGCCTTCCCAACAGTCCCCCAAAGTCTTAACTCTTTCCAGCATTAACTCAAAAGTCCAAGTCCAAAGTCTCATCTGAGATAAGGCAAGTCAATTCCACTTAGGAGCCTGTAAACTCAAAAACAAGTTCGTTACCTCCAAGACACAATAACGGTACAGGCATTGAGCAAATGCTCTCATTCCAAATTGGCCAAAACCAAGGGTCCACAGGCCCCATGTAAGTCCAAAACCTGGCAGGGCACTCATTAAATCTTGAATCTCCAAAATAATCTCCTTTGACTCCATGTTTCACATCCAGGGCACGCTGATGCAAAGGGTGAACTCCCAAGAATTTGGGCAAAAACTAACTCTGGGATTGAAGGGGAAGTGTGTAAACCATTGTGTTTTGTTCAAGATTTATAGGAGCACTGTGACCTGACCGAAGACAGAGATGTTCCCAACCTCCTGGGACCTTCACTGGCACCCAGATGTCTGCAGTTAGTCACACATCTTAATCCCAACTCCCTTCTTTTTCCCCTGCCCTCAACATCAAAAGAGCCTGAAATGTGTACTGGCTTGAGATGGCCTTTGTGACACTAACCCACTGTCTTCTCAGGTTGCTGTCTCTTGAATAAACCTGCTTTTCCTTCCACCAAGTCTTGTCTCCCAAATGTGGCTTTCAAGTGGGGAACAACTGAACCTGGGTTCAGTTCCAGTTTCATAAGATGGGAGGTAAGACTGTGAGATGTTTCTGTGGGATGGTGGTGTCTGCCGGGAAACTGACCAGCTGACCTGGCGAGTCTGCCGAGAAGGTGCCAAGCTGTACAGATACTATCCTGGGCAGCATCTTCCTGCCCCAGGCTCCAGTCCAGGGCATGTCTCACTGTTCTCTTCTCGTCCGTTGCTGCCGGTTTGCAAAGACAACCGCATAGAACATAAGCTTCTACATATGAACAGAAGAGACCCTGATTTATTTCTCGGATGGGGAAAGATCTTGGAGGGGCTGCAAAGACTTACAAAAGAACAGTGGGGAAATGATTACACGTCAGGGTGTTTCATTGTCTGGGGCCTCAGCAGCCCGATTTACTGTTCCTGAGAGGATCAGAACAGGGGCCATGATAAACTAAGGACTGGAGATGAGCAGGGGTGGATGTGGAGAGGGGCTGGTGTCAGGACAGATTTGTGCAAATGGCTCACAACAGGCAAAATCCCTAGTTAAAAATGGGCTAACATCATTCCCAGCAGCCCATTCCTTTTCCACTGTGCTCCCCAGGAACAATCCCACTCATCATGATAAAGTCTGGGGAAAGAGAAAGTCTGGAGGGCCCCCCGCCCCTCAGCACAGTGTGCTAGAGCCTGCCCACAGCCTGGAGAGGCGATGCCAGCACTCAGCTCACGGCGGAGCATTGCCCTGTACCCGCGCCATCCTGAGCACTCCCTGCACACTGTCATTTCTCGCCCGTATCAACCCTCTGAAGGAGGGCCCATTTCCCAGGTGAGGAAACTGAGGCCAAGAGAGCTTAAGGAACTCATCTGAAGTCACACAGCCAGGTCTATCTGACCTCAGCTGATTCTTTGAAATGCTGTGTCAGGCTGCCTCCAGCAGTGATAAAGGTGACCTAGGATGGAGACACATTCCTTCAAAACAGCTGGAGTCTCCAGGGGTCAGGAAGGATGCTTGAGTGACGGGTGCAGGCAGCGGGGCCCAGAAACTCCGAGGTGCTTTCTCTGCCATTACTCAGAGCCCCTCGACTTCCCCCCAACCCTTTCCAAAGTCCCTCAGCCACCATCGCGTTTGATCCTGAGGAAGGAGAGGTCTGTCCAGCTCCACTTTGCAGATGATGAAGCTGAGGCCAGAGTCTCACAACAGAGCAGACACCACATCAGGCCTTCTGACTCTGGGCCGTAGAAGGGCTCTGCAGAGGGGAGGTGTGGGGAGGACTCCTGTGAGGCCTGGCAGGGCATGGGATCCCCTCTGGCAGTTCCAGGCTATAGGCAGCTGTGGCAGAGAGTGAGCCTGGCAGCGCTCTTGGAGCTCCTGGCCTCTTCCTAGGCCTAAATCTCTGCCTTTGCAGCACGCCCGTGTCAGCTGCACCTCTGACCTCACCAGGGGCTGCCAGCTGACTCTGATTTACCTGGAGCTTCCTGCTTCCGGGACAGTGAGGAGCCAGCCAGCCTCTCCTGGACCTGCACCCAGTGAGTTCCCATTCCTACCCTCCTGGGGGCCTGGGAGCTCAGGGAAGGCCTTGGGCTGGGACAGCAGGATGGCCTGAGCCCATGGGCTGTAGCACTGGGGACCCAGGTTCCTGTCTCCCCGAGACCACTAGATGACTGAGTAACAGTGAAACAGCAAGAGAACTAACATCACTCACTCCATTTTTGTTTAAGGACCCCTGACCCCTTGCTGCCTATAGGCTAGGATAATTTCAGAGCACTGAGTTATTACGCAAAAACAGCAATCATGTCGTTTTTTTTTTAAGCTAACACTGAGGCTAAAGGGAAGTCTGTCAACGACCAACGATGTTTTGTTAAAGATTACAGGAGCATTGTCACCTGACGGAGGACAAATGTGTTCCCAACCTCCTCGGAACCTCACTGGCGCCCAAATGTCTGCAGTCATCTACCACCTCTTAATCCCAGCCCCCTCTTCTTTACCCTGCCCTTAACATAAAAAGAGCCTCAAATGTGTCCTAACTAAAGATAGTACTTTAGGACACTAGCCCTCCATCTTCGTGGTTTGCTGGTTGGTCTGAATAAACCTGCCTTTCCTCCCACCAACTCTCACCCCTTGTGTTTGGTGTTTAAGCAGCACACAGCCGAACTGGGTCCGGTTACAACTGCAGCTGCACATCCGCAGGATCCCCACTGGTGTGGTGCTGACCACCCGGAAGTCCTGCAGGGACTCCTAACAGTGAGGCGCGTTTTCCCGGAGCAGACATGAAGGTCTTGGCATGGTCAGACTGTCCTAAGTCAGAGGCAAACAAAGCCTACAGCCTGGTAGGATTTGAAAGGGGATCCCAGAAAAGTCTCCAAAACCTCCCAACTATGCCTGAAAACTCAGAGGTCTGCAAACAGCCCCCAGCCCACCTGAGGAGGAGGCCTACATTACTCCACTTTCGGGGCTGTCTCTTATCTACCAGGATGCAGGGGTAGCTTTCAGGGAGGCATGGTATGGGGCGCATAGGGGCCACTGGGATGAGAGCCGGGCTGCAAGGGGAGGGAACAGACTTCCCTATCCTTGTCCTACCTCATTCTCCCTACGTCCCTGACAAATTCATGCTCCCATTCCCACTTCACAGATGGCCACAATGGTGAAGGGCGGCCAGAGCCAGGGTTCAAATCCACATTAGCTCACTCCTGAGCTCTTTTCCCCATGCAGGACTACAGGGAAGAGAGGATGGACAGGTCCACATTGTCATCAGTCCACCACCGTGGCCCCCAGGACCCAGAGTCCCCACTCAGCTCACCTGGTCTGCCATGGACAGGATAAGTTAGCAAAAAGTAAGATGAACAAAAAATATAGAAAATCTGACTGTAAGTTAATAAATTTGATTTCCTACAGAAAATGCATCTACCTTTTCAGCATTCATGACCAAAATAAATACTTTTGACCACAAAAAAAAAAAATACCTTCCATAAGTTCCAAAATTATATAAAATGATACGGGCCACATTCTTTCATCACAATATAATAAAACTAGAAGAGAATAATTAATGTTTAATGTTAAAAACCTAATCATTTAGGGTTGTGTGTGTGTGTGTTTGTGTGTGTGTGTGTGTGTTTTGTTTGTTTGCTTGTTTGTTTGTTTTTGAGATGGAGTTTCAATGTTGTTGCCCTGCCTGGGGTGCAGTGGTGCCATCTCAGCTCACTGCAACCTCCACCTCCTGAGTTCAAGTGATTCTCCTGCCTCAGCCTCCCAAGGGATTACAGGCGCCTGCCACCATGCCTGGCTAATTTTTTGTATTTTTAGTCGAGACAGGGTTTCACCATGTTGGCCAGGCTGGTCTCGAACTCCTGACCTCAGCTGATCCACCCACTTCGGCTTCCCACAGTGCTGGGATTACAGGTATGTGCCACTGCACCCAGCCCATTTAGGTTTTTTTAATTTTAAAAATCTAAAAGTCTCCTACAAGACTCTTGGGTTAAATAGAATTTGCACACTATTTAGAAAAGAATGACAATCATAGCATCACATCAAAGCTTACAGGATTCAAACAAAAGTACACTCAGAGGAAAATGAATAGCCTTGTTTGATCTCATGACTAAACAAGAATAAAAATAAATGAACTGAAGAGTCTACTCAGTCATTAGAAAAAGGAGATAAAATGTAGCATAAGAAAGTCAGAGAAAGAAACAGGCTTTGATAAACAGCTTTCTGTCTCCATCTGAGCACGATAAACACTCAGGTTCCCGCTTCATTTACCCACGGACAGTTCGCATGCAGTAAGGCAATATAGATGCTTGAGACTGTGCTGTAGATCATTTTGCTTATGGAATCTGTTTAAACAAACATTATAGAATATTCCCTGACATAAAAAACTATTTTCTATGTAAAATTGTTTTCTATGTAAAACAGTAAATGAATGTAGCACAACTTCAATGTCAGAGCCAGACCAAAACTTGTGAATGAGTATCCTTGACCCCCACAACTCAGAGCAAGTCCAACCAATCAGACAGAAAAATCTCTGATAGAACACCTGCATGCTCTCCCTCTCTCATGCACTCTCTCTCAACCCCAGATGTCAGATTCAAAAACTAAATCATCACCACATATATAACATTTGTTATGACCAACACAGATTATTTGAAAAGGTGAACCGATGATGGTGATAATTAGGTGAATTCATACTAACAATAATGATTAAATATTAAAAATATAATTTATTTTACAAAAATTTCCATGCAAGGCCAGGCGCAGTGGCTCACACCTGTAATCTCAGCACTTTGGGAGGCCGAGGCAGGCAGATCACAAGGTCAAGAGATCAAGACCATTCTGGCCAACATGGTGAAACCCCATCTCTACTAAAAGTACAAAAAAAAAACCAAAAAAAAACAAAGCAAAAAACTTAGCATGGTGGCACATGCCTATAACCCCAGCTACTCTGGAGGCTGAGACAGGATGACCACTTGCACCCAGGAGGCAGAGGTTGCAGTGAACTGAGATCGCTCCATTGCACTCCAGCCTGAGCAAAAAGAGTGAGACTCCATCTCAAAAACACTTGATCTTAGCCAAAAGGACGAGAAGCGATCCATCTCAAAAACAAACAAAATGCCCATGAACTGAAAAGACCACGATGAGGGCAGAAAGCCTGAATCAAATTCTACAGAAAGTTGAAAATGAGCAATTTTAAGGAACACAGTATGCTGTCTGCATGAGTTTGGCAAAGGACCCCACTGACTCCAGTGCCATTACTAGCTGAGGCAGGCCCCTGACACGCCAGTCCATCCTCAGGAGTGCAGAGCAGTTGACTCCCTGGCACCCATGACCACAGGGTGCACGACTGAAGACCGAGAGCCTCCTGTGCTTGTGGTGGTGCCTCCTCTCCCAGCAGCGAATGAATAAACTCCCAGGGGACAGAGGCCAGAACATGGAGCCCTTCAGGAAGCCTACTGTTGTGTGGGGCCTAAAGTGAGTACACATCAAATAATAATCTCTATAAAACTTCAGTACTATTGGAAAGATCCCACTCTTATCAAAAAGCAAGGCCGAAATAATAAGAGATGCTGAAGAAGTAGGGGAGGAGGAGGAGGAGGAAATGAAGGACAGGGAAAAAGAAGAGGGAGGGAAAGAAAACAGAAGAAACAGAAGAGGAAAGGAAGGAAAAAAGAAAGAGAAACAGCATATTACACGTGAAATGTCTGCTAGCGTTCCATTTGAACACATCTGCTAATCAATTTTTAGAATCCTTCAGTGTCCACCTCAGGACCTTCCAGATCATCCTCATCTCATATGATCCACCCTTGGGCTGCAGCAGTGATTGTCTGTGTAACACACACACGTCCATGTTGATTATAGTTAACTTAGTAACCACTTTATTTTTAACCAATTTATTGAGGCATAATTTACATACCATAAAATTCACTCAAAATTACTTTTAAATAATGCCTCATGAACAATGAAAAAAATAATGTCTGCAAAGTTCTTTGGGGACTTGCAATTAAAGCATGCACTGAATTGCACCTGCCCTGAGAAGCGGCTGCCATGGACTGGACCCTTTGATCCCCTTTTTAAGAAAAAGCCAAGAGTATGTGGATTCCAGGGGCCAGGTGCGACCGCATGCACTCAGGTTCCTGGATGTTCTTGTAGTACACAGAGTAGCCCCATTTCATCGCACATATTATTTCTCTGAATGCTGCTAGAAAGGATTGTGGGCTATAATTAGAATGATGACCCACAGGATTACATTCACAAATGTAATTACATAATCATTTAGAGCTGATTGGCACGAGAAACGACATCGCTTTCTGAGTGTGGAGTGAGGGGAGGTGCCGGGCACCTCTGGTGGAGCTGGGCATTCTGAGACTCCTTTCTCCTGCCAGCTGAGTCCAGAAATAGTTGGAGATGAGTCCAAAGATCCTTAATTCTTCACTGGGTTTGTCTTGGGCACTAGTCTGTATCCCAGGGTCCCGGGTTTGGGGTTACACACTGTGCAAAACTGCCCACTAGTGGCTGGACACAGTGGCTCACACCTGTAATCTCAGCACTTTGGGAAGCCAAGGCAGGCAGATTACCTGAGGTCAGGAGTTCGAGACCAGCCTGTCCAACACGGTGAAACCCCGTCTCTACTAAAAATAGAAAAATTAGCCGGGCATGGTGGCGCACACCTATAATCCCAGCTACTCAGGAGGCTGAGGCAGGAGAATTGCTTGAACCCAGGAGGCAGAGGTTCCAGTGAGCTGAGATCGAGCCCCTGCACACTCCAGCCTGGGCAACAGTGAGTCTTAGTCTCAAAAAAAAAAAAAAAAAAAAAAAAAGGACCCACTAGTAATGGTTGCACCTTGAGTTGTTGTTTCAAAACGTTCCAGCAAAAAGCTCAGCTCTGGTAAAACAAAAACTGGTTGGATCCAGAGACGAACTCTGGGGAACTCTCCTAGTTACCACACTAGAATCCATGGCCAGAGAGGAGCCTGTTTTCTATACATGCGACATATGTGGAAACATGATCTATGACCACCTTGACTCTGCCTCTACATACAATGACTCAGCTCCCCAGCCCAAGGCAAGCCCTGCTTTCTCCAGTGATTAGAAAAGCGCTGCTCTGAAAATGATCCCTAGTGTTGTGGGTAATAAAAGCCAACATGGCTGTTGTCATTGCACTGCCAGCCACCAAGCCATCAAACCCACCCATGGTGTGGGTAACAAGTCCACCACAGAATTTCATGGATGATGTGGAAACTTCCCATGATGACCCAAGCTGGACTTTGCCACTGGCTCTTGCTAAACGCACCAGGAGAGAGACGACGGGCTTGGCATCCATCTGCTCCTTCTTGTTTGTTTGATAGAAATCCTGTCTGTGGCACATATGTGATTGCAAGCACGGAGTGCCAGCCACATTGGAAAAGCGCGTAGTGTCTGTTGTCTTATTTTCCTGAAGCCTGGGCGGCACTCAGCCCTTTGGAGTTTCTCAAGAGTTGTTTAGCTGCAGATACCGAGTCGGTCTTATTTCACACGGAGATCAACGTGGCGACGCACGCCTAGGCTTCCCGACACCTCCTGATCTTACATCACTTCATTCTCTCTGACGGCAGTGATTTTGTTCAGTGTGCCCCACTTTCCATAATTTTCTAAGATCTTCCATATATTTGCATGCAAGACTGAAAAGAAAATATCTTTTGTTGGTCCAAGTGTCCTAAATTTTGGTCCCAAAAAAAAGTAGTAGCTATATAAGTAGACCACATCTTTTGAAAACCATGACGATAAATCACATTAATTTGAACCCCATTAATCTGGAGTATGTGCTAATCCCATAGGCCTAGGAGGAAGCTTAGCTTAGAAGAAAGGGTTTGCTTTCTAAGCAAAGAAAGATGCAAACAAGCCACAGTAAGTGTAACCTACTTAGAAGCAGATGCTGTCCTTAAAGAAAAAGGTGTGCAATAAGCTACACTGCCTGTGAGTCCTAAGCCCCAGCTCATCTGCCACCTTAGACATCAGCCAGCCTACCTACAGCGTCCTATGAAACTCGGGTCCCTCACCCATTCCAAGCAACCACGGCACTTCCTCCAAAACTGGCATCAGAAGTGGAAATGCTCCTGGAGGCACCCTGGTTCTGCAGCCTCCTTGGGGAAACTGAAGCCCAGAGAGGGGACGAAGTCAGCCCAGAGTCACACATCCAGCAGGTCAGCCTGGTGAGTAGAGCTCAAGCTTTGACTCCTCCAGGCTGAGGTTTTAATCTCAGCCTGGCCTCTTACTTGGAGACACTGGACAAGTTCCTTGACCCCATCGAGTCTCCATGTGCTCATGTATGCATCGCAGAGGAAGGCAGGAGCCTCCCTTCCCACTGAGGTCTAGGTAAGACTGGCCTGAGCTCCAACTCTGTATTCTGTGTAAGTCCAAGACCCTTCCCAAGATCATTGTAAACCCTTGTGCTCATCCCTGTCCCAGACTCCTGCTTCCCTGACACTGTCTCTGTTCCTCACCTGGTTGACTCAAATGGGAACACCCAGCTCCACCCTCAACATGCACACACAACTTTCTGTCTGTTTGTTTGGAGACAGAGTCTCGCTCTGTTGCCCAGGCTGTAGAGCAATGGTGTGATCTCAGCTCACCGCAGCCTCCACCTCCTGGGTTCAAGTGATTCTCCTGCCTTAGCCTCCCAAGTAGCTGGGATTACAGGCACCTACCACTATGCCCAGCTTAATTTTTGTATATTTTAGTAGAGACGGGTTTCACCATGTTGGCCAGGCTGGTCTCAAACTCCTGACCTCAGGTGATCCACCCGCCTCGGGCTCCCAAAGTGCTGGGATTATAGCAGGCACGAGCCACCATGCCTGGCCACACGCACAACTTTCTAAGTGTTGCAGGCTTTGTTGAAGGGAGTAGCCTTGGGTTGGGTCCTTAGCAGAACATAAAGAGGGCCAGGCTTTTGTACTCCCTTGTCACTCAGCTGTGAGCTATGGGGAGCAGGGGGTGTAATGAGACCAAAGTGATTCCCCAGAACATGGGGTGTGTTCATCCATTTTGTGTTGCTATAAAAGAATACCCAAGGCTGGGGAACTCATAAAGAGAAGAGATTTGTTTGGTTCATGGTGCTGCAGGCTGTACAAGAAGCATGGCACCAGCATCTGCTTCTGGTGAGGCCTCAGGAAGCTTCCACTCACGGTGGGAGAAGAGGCAGCAGATGTGTCCTCTGGTGAGACAGGGAGCAAGAGAGAAAGGAGGAGGTGCCAGGGTCTTTTTCTAACCATCAGATGTCCTGGTAACTAACAGTGTGAGAACTCACTGATCACCAAGGGGACAGCACCAAGCCCTTCATGAGGGATCCACTCCTATGACCCAAACACCTCCCCCAGGCTCCACCTCCAGCATTGGGGATCACAGTTCAAAATGAGACTTGAAGGGGACAGACATCCAAACTATATGAGGGACAACAGCCAACACACAGCAGCCAGGGCAGGGAGCAGCAGCTCAGGAACTGGGGCTAATCTGGGCACCACCAGTACCTGCCGCAGGGGAGGAGGTGGAGATGGGGCTCTCAAGCTCTCATTGCAAGAACACACTTAGCATCAGGCACCACTGTTCCTAAAACAGCCTTGGCTCGCACCTTAGGGTGCCCTCACCCACATCCACACCAGCTCACACCCGCTTGCCCCTTTCCTCAATCCTCTGCCTCTCTTTCTCTTGTCTCCCTCCCTCTAGAGAACAACAAAAAAAATCTCATTTTCTTCTGCAGAACAGTTTAATCATTCTTTAATTCCTCTGTTGCTGAGCTGCTGCCAAAACCCTCTACGTGGCGACCCCCATCCCAGGTTGCCAGTTTTAGAGCTGAAAGTCCCCCATCCCAGGAAAACCCTCAGTCCCAAGCAAACTGGAACAACTGGTCACTCTCCAAATTGCTCTTCCAGCAGCCACGGTGGCTCTCCAGGCTCCCTCTCAAATGGACAGTAAATAGGAACTGGCTAAGACAGCTAATCATCTTTTCTTTTTAATCATGAATGGGTGTTAAATTGCATCAAATGCTGCTTCAGCCTCTATTTGGAGTCACATGGTTTAATCTACCAATGGAGTAAATTACATTAGTAGATTTCCTAATGCCGTTCCTTTGTTGCTGGAATAAGCCACGCTGGAACACGCTGTATTTTTCTTGTGATCACATTCTTGATTTGATAGACTAATATTTTATCAGTAATGTTTGTTCCTAAATTGAGTTTCATTCACCGTTGTCTTTGGCCGCTTTTCTCTGATGTTGGTGCCTGGAACAGACGTGCCTTTTAAAATGAGTGTGAGAGCACTTTCACTTTTTCACACCTATTTCCTTCCTGCCTGGTCTGGGGACATGAGTGAAAAATGAAAGAAGAAAGCCATCAAAAGACATAATATAGGACATTCGTTTCAAGGTGAAGGACTTTATGTTTATATCCAAACGGCACAACATGTTCAAGAAAAATTTATTGGAAATGACGGGCATCAGGAAATACAATGGTTAAAGAAAGAAAATAATTCTTCATGCACTCGCAGAGGAAAGAGAAGCATTTTCAGGGGGAAGGGAGGACTCATAAAATCATGCTGGATTCAGACTCTTCCTCGGCAAGTTTCATCCAGAGGGTAACCGAGCAACACCCACAAATCGCAGTGAAAATAGGAATCCGTAATGCTGTGATCATCTGACCTGTCATTGGAGCCAAAGAGCCACAGGCAAACATTCTCCAAGAGCCTGGAAGAACTCAGGGAGTGCCGCGGCCATAAGCATGTCTTTAAAATCTCTATGACAGTTAAATCCAGGCAATGTGTATCACAAGGAAAAGGAAACTGGATATTGGGGTCAGGGAAGGGAAGATGGGGGGAAAGAAGGGGATGGGGAGGGAATCCTCACACTAGTGCAAAACCCATGGAAAGGCAGCTTTAAAGGGAAAATCAAATATGCTTCAAGTTGTCCTTAAAATATAAGAATCAAGGGACAGGCATTATCTAGCATGAAGGACGGAGGCAACACAGAACCCATGATGCCTGAAAAGAAAGAAAAAAAAAATTCACAATAAAATAGAGCCTCAACATAGAGGAAAAAGCCTTGGAATGAAAAAGTCATGAAAAAAAAAATGATGAGAACTAAACACAACAAAATGTAGAATTAAAAGAAACCCTGCAGAAGAGAATCCAAACATTATAAATATAGACAAGGTAAAAAGACTGGTGAACAAAAATTAGTAGAGGACCTTCAGAAAAAAAAAAAGCTTGCTATTTTCCTTACCTTTCAACATCACAGAACCAGTTGAAATTGTCTAGAATGGAAACATCCTTTAAATAAAATGACGCCCAGGTTATTTTTTCCATAATCTTTTTTCCCTCAATCTTCAGAACTCTTTTAAGAACGATGGTTTTTTGAGGCAAAGAAACATTGCTCTGAAATTCAACCATTGTCTCAGTTTCACTTCAGATATTTCATTGCTGCTATTAACTTTAAGAAAAATTCAACAATTTTATTTTAAAGGAGTATGTGGGCCGGGCATGGTGGCTTATGCCTGTAATCCCAGTGCTTTGGGAGGCTGAGGTAGAAGGATCTCTCGAGGCCAGAAGTTTGAGACCAGTGTGGTCAACACAGCAAGACCCCCATGTCTATTTTAAAACTTTATAAAACTTAGCCAGACATGGAGGTGCTTGCCTGTAGTCCCAGCTACTCAGGAGACTGGGGTAGGAGGATCACTTGAGCCCAGGAGTTTGGGGCTGCAGGGAGCCATAATCACACCACTGCACTCCAGTCTGAGTGGCAGAGAGCCTGTCTTTAAGAAATAAAATAAAATTAAATTTAAAAGAAGCATTTGTGAGATTGTCCCACTTTATCAGACTGCTCCTATTTATGTATCTGTATATATTCCTAGAGAGACGTGTGGAATGACCACTAGGTAATTTTAACAATTATTTCTGGATAGTGAGATGTTGAATTGTGTATAATTATTCTTTTTTCTTTTATTTTTGCTTCTCTCTTTCACCTGAATTGTTTATGAACATGTAATATTTTTATAAAAGTAATAAAGGCATTATTTTTAGGGGAAAGACAGAAAGGAAGGGAGGGAGGGAGGGAAGAAGGAAGGAAGGAAGGAAGGAAGGAAGGAAGGAGAGAAAAGGGGAAGAAAGGAAGGAGGGCGGAAAGAAGGAAAAGGAAGGAAGGAGGGAAAGAAGGAAAGGAAGGAAGGAAGGAGGGAAGGAAAAAGGAAGGAAGGGAGGGAGGAAGGGGTGAAGAGGGAGAGAGGGAAGGGGTGGCGAGAGAGGGAGGGAAGGAAGGAAAGGGTGGGGAGGGAGGGAGGGAAGGAATGGGTGGGGAGGGAAGGAAGGAAGGAGTGAGGATGGAGGGAGGGAAGGAAGGAAAGGGTGGGGAGGGAGGGAAGGAAGAAAGGAAGGGGTGGGGAGGGAGGGAGGGAAGGAAGGAAGGGGTGGGGAGGGAGGGAAGAAGGGAAGGAAGGAGTGGGGAGGGAGGGAGGGAAGAAGGGAAGAAAGGGGTGGGGAGGGAGGTAAGGAAGGATGGGATGAGGAAGGAGGGAGAAACAGAGGGAAGAAAGGAAGGGGTGGAAAGGGAAGGAGGGAATAAGGAAAGGAAGGAGTGAGGAGGGAGGGAGGGAGGGAAGGAAGGAAGGAAGGAAGGAAGGAAGGAAGGAAGGAAGGAAGGAAGGAAGGGCACCAAAGTTCTTAGACCTGAGTGTCGGACTCTCTTATCTGCCTTCACAAGGCTCAAGCCCCTCCCATCAGTGGCCGCCTTCCTAGACACCCACATCCCCACAGCAGTGTGGTGACGCCAACCAGGGGCTGCTCTAACTCTGACTCTGAGTCTCCTCAGGAGGCAGGGATATTTGACAGAACAGATTCCTTATTAGGCTATGATTTTGCCTGAAAAGTGTTTATTTTTTCTCTCCCCTTTTCTTTTCCATAGCCCTGGATTCGCTTCAGAAATCGACACAGGAATTGACAGGAGTCAATGGGCCATCCCTGAGGTCACAGTGGTCAGAGCCCTGGGCTGGGGGTCAGAAGACCAGGCTTTCCCTGGTCTCAATGTGTGACCTTGAGCAAGTCTCTCCCTGTCTCTGGGACTCAGTTTTCCCCTGTTGAATAAGAGGCCCGCAGCTCTGAGGTTCCAGCATGCAGTGAACTCTCATTAGCAATGGTAAATTAAGAATGGGCATATGGGCCGGGGGCGCTGGCTCACATCTATAATCCCAACACTTTGGGAGGCTGAGGCAGGTGGATCACCTCAGGTCAGGAGTTCAAGACCAGCCTGGCCAACATGGCGAAACCCCATCTCTACCAAAAATACAAAAATTAGCCAGGCGTGGTGGTGCATACCTGTAATCCCAGCTACTTGGGAGTCTGAGGCAGGAGAATCGCTTGAACCCAGGAGGCAGCGGTTGTAGTGAGCCGAGATCGCACCATAGCACTCCAGCCTGGGTGACAGAGCGAGACTGCACATGGTACTGGGCTGGGTGGTACCATGTGCCGCCCACCCGAAGCTTCCACCCGAAGCCCAGGCACACCCCTGTGTCAGACCCCATTATTGGCTGCTGGTTGATGATGTGTAGATGAGCTCAGGTGGGTTCAGAAACTTGCCCAAAGGCGTCCAGCTAGTAGTCGAGTCGGAGCCAGGATCTGAGCCCCATCCTGTCTCGCCCTAAAGTCTTTTTTTTTTTTTTTTTTTTTTTTTTTTTTTTTTTTGAGACGGAGTCTCGCTCTGTCGCCCAGACTGGAGTGCAGTGGCGCGATCTCGGCTCACTGCAAGCTCCACCTCCCGGGTTCACGCCATTCTCCTGCCTCAGCCTCCGGAGTAGCTGGGACTACAGGCGCCCGCCACCACGCCTGGCTAATTTCTTTTTGTATTTTTAGTAGAGACGGGGTTTCACCGTGTTAGCCAGGATGGTCTCGATCTCCTGACCTCGTGATCCGCCCGCCTCGGCCTCCCAAAGTGCTGGGATTACAGGCTTGAGCCACCGCGCCCGGCCTCGCCCTAAAGTCTTATTTTCAGCTGCTACTCCCTCAGTCGCCCCTCCCTGCAGCACCCCTGTCCCTGAGCCGAGTTTGAGCAATGGCACAGGGGTAGGCCTCTGCTGCTGGCCTAGCTCCATGCCCTGGGACAGAGGGACAGGCCCAGTCCCTCCCCAGGGCCAAGCAGCTTGCTGCCACCCAGGAGGCACTGATGGAGGTGGCAAGTCCAGGGTACAGGAGGGGAGGGCTGGTGAGGCAAGGCCAGCCTCCTGCTGAAGGCTGGATCTCTCCTGGAGGGGTGGGCAGGACTAGAGGGCCCAGATGGGGTCAGATGAGAGCAGCGGAGGGACTGGGCACAACCTTCTGGGGAGGAGGCAGCTCGGGGCACAGTCACCACCCTCAGCACCAGGGCTCCTCTCAGAGCCGAGGAAGAGCTGAAGTGCAGGTCCCAGCATGGAACCAGGATGGTGGCAAGTGAGAGAAGCTGCAGCCAGGGCAGTGCCGAGCAGTGCCGGGCAGGACTGAGGTGAGGAGGGCCCGGAGAGCTGCCCTGTCACTCACGGGTCCAGGCAGGGCCCGGACACACCCCTGTCCAGGCGGCTGTGGAGGGGATGCCTGTCAGTGGGGAGGGTGGGCTCCATCACCCCTGCAGAGAACATGAGGTCTTTGTGCTGCCCAGACCTGCCACCTCCCAAAACGACACCTTCCTGTTCCTTGGGGTCAGCATGTTTATCACCCTCAAGTCTCTGTGGTTCTGAGAGATGCATGACCCCAATCTGGCCAGTTAGGACACCCCGGTCCCCTGGCCACTGCCAAGGGTTCAGGTACAGAAACATGACTCAACTTGGTTGAGGCCACTCATTCTAAGACTTTTGGCAGAATCACTAGGGAAGGGAGGCTCTCTGGATTAAATCCAAACAGCAAAGTAGTCACACACACACACACAGAATGAGACAGACAGAGAGAGAGAGAGAGAGAGAGAGAGAGAGAGAGAGAGAGAGAGAGAGAGAGCTCCTGGATCAAGCCATGCCTGAAGCCTGACCTTTTGTTGACTGAGTCGATAAATTGCCATCTTTGCCTTGTCAAGTATATGACATATTTCTTTTCCAGCTATAACTGCAAATATCCCAATAAAGCAGCTTCCAGAGGCCCTTCCAGTTGGGATTTGGCAACTCCTTTATCCTATAAATAATTCCCTGCTAGGCGTACTACTGTTTCTGATTGATCTCACCTGCTCAATTCTCAAGGCTAATTGTGAAGTAAAGCAGTCAACACGTGGCAAAATCCCCTGAGCCGACACCAGGGGAAACAAAACGCTGCCATGTACCGGCTGCACATGACCAAAACACATGCCCCCATCCCATCACCAGGCTCACTCTTCAGAAAAGCCACCTCTGGCATGGGGACAGAGGCTGCCCTCTTTGTCCCTGGGCCTACTTCTGCTTCAAAAGGCCTGGAAGGAAGGGTCTCAACTCTCCCACTAATTGCTAGGAAGGAAAATTCTGGGATGGAAAGCAGGAGGGGTTGGGCCCAGCAACAGCTTGCAGAGGGCACTGGTCAAAGCCCAGGCTGACTTTCCCAGGGGAGCAGCAGGTACTGAGGGGCTGCTGTGTGTGGTCGGCACCAAAGCCCACTGTTTGCAGACAGTGAGTTGGAGGAAGCTTGAGGGTCCCAAAATCCCACGCAAGTGGGGTGAGTGCAAGGGTGAGAGGCACCCACCCGCACCTGCACACATGAGCCTGCCGAGCCCCCACTGGAATTCCCTGCTTCCCATGCGTGTCATGGGGGCCTGGTTCCCCAGCCATTTGTGAGCTCGGGGTGAAGAGCTGAATATGGCCCATCTCTAAATACCCTCAGCCCAGATCCCCGCCTGGCTGGATGTTCAAAACCGAATGAACAAATGAACGAGTGAATGAATGAAGCACCTTCCATGTGCCCGGCACCATTCTTGGCTCTGGGGCTTCCGGGAGCTGAAGGCAGGCAAGGGCCCTGCCTGGGTGCTCACCTTCTCTCAGAGCACACCTCTCAGCAGGGGAAGGTGGCCAGCTAGACAGGGGCCAGGCACTGGGTGACAGCAGGCTGCCTGGGGCCACCCCTGCCAGTTAGGACTGGTTGACCTTCTAACTAGCACTAAATGTCTCCTGTCCAAGCTGATTTCTTCAAGTGTCTGCACCAGGCATGGCATTTCAAACTTCCCTGAGCAGAAGTGACAGAGAAAAGCATGGTGAAGTCTTGGGGGATGAGAAGCCCATGGGAGGACGCAGCCCTTGTGATTCCTGAGTTCGTGCAGTGATTGGACCCAATGTGGTCCCCCAGCTGTCCTGTGCTGTAAAGAGCTTTCCCATAGAATCCTCATGGGCAGCTCAGTGTCACAAACCATTTTGCTGGAATCTAGAACCTGTTGCTATGGCCAGGCCTGGGCGTGACTTCAGGGGGCTGAGGACTGGTGGTCCTATGCAAATAAGCCTCCTCTTCCCCAGCTACCAGCCCTGAAGCTCTGTGAGGTCAGAACAGCAGGTCCTGGGGGATCCCTTCTGCAGGGCCATGGCATCCCCTTTGTTTTTATATTTGCATGTAAAGAAGGCCACTCAGGTGCTCAAGGTCCAGTAAGTCCAGGTGACTTTCCACGCTAGCCAGCTCCTTCCTTACAAAGCAGTTGAGTTCTATATCCAGGCACCAGCCACCCTCCCACCATCTCACTGATCCCAAGATGCAGGGAAGGAATGGATCCAGCTGCCCCTTCACCGATGGAGAAACTGAGGCCCAAAGAGGGGAGATGATCTGCCCAAGGTCACGAAGAGATGGCAGCAGGGCCAGCACCAGAGCTGCCACTCCTGCGGGTTCCTGGTTCAATGCGTTTCCCGCTGTGCCGTCATGTGAAGCTGGTAGTCCTTTTCGTCTCCTGCCGAAGGTACTAAAACACAGCCAAACTCTCAAAAATATCAGGAGCAAGATGACCACACTCCAAAAGAAGCAACAGTTTCATGATTTTCCACAACGCCCCAAGGGCTTGGAAGATAGAGCGTTCTTCAAAACTGCCCCCACGCTGAACAGCCAACCAAATAGCTTCCAAAGTCGCAGATCGACTCATGGCTGATATTTTCAGGAGCTCCGTGTCAATAGCTGATGTTCATATTTTCTGAGAAACAGGCATTGTGGAACAAATGCAAAATCAATACCATCTGTCTCCAGGAAACAGCTCGAGATTCCAGACATCAGAGAGGCCTGACACAGCCAGGTTCCGGCATGAGAAGACAGAGGTGGAGCGAGATGGGAAGCAAAGAGATCCGTTTCTGATCCAGAGGACTCCTCCCCTTGTTCTTAGAAGACAAAATCAGTGAGATCTCTGAATGATTCTTCCTCTTTAAAACACTCAGCCAAATACATGTTTGTGATATCATCATCACATTTGGCAGCAGGTTGGCCTGTGGTCAGATGGCAGGGGGGACTTCCTCAGTAGGAGATACAGAGATCTGCAAGAGACCGGCCACTGAGGCTGGTTAATGTGAATACACATTCTCCCAGTTCCAATTGCCTGACTAAGACAGCCTCCAAAGGCACCTGGAGGCCGAGGACTCTTAGAAGACTGGCTCAGCAGGTGTACCCATCAGAAGCCGGCTCTGGGAACTTACACAGAGGGGATTTTCAGGAAGGATACTGAGGCCTCACAGATTCACTATGCAGAGAGCTTGGGCTTGGGAAATAGACCACAGCAGCTCCTGGAGTCCAGGCCTTCGGATGCACTGTGACCACTGAGTCAGCCCTCAGAAGACTCCCCGGGAAGTGCGCAGCAGAGCCCCGGGGTGGCCCGTCCAGAAGGGCATCCCTCCGGGGATGACAGCACTCAGCAAACTGCCTCCCCACAGATACAGCCACTCCAGCTCTGGAGTTCCTGAAGACCTCAGTGGCTCTTGAATGGTGAGCATCCTTGGCTACCCAGCACGGAGGCTACTTGTGTACATCTCGTTTCTATGGTAACCCCATTCCCCAAATCCTAAGCAAGACTTAAGGTTGGATGAGACACATGTGCATGGGGAGCCAGGAGCAGGCTTTAAACCTGGAGAACTCAGGTGCCCAGGGTGGCTCTGGCGCTGTCTCTCTGCAGTGGACTGTCCCAGTACACTCAGACAGCTCTGTGCTCCCAGCTGCCCTGGGCATCAGTGTCATGGGCTGAACCAACACACAGGGCAGCCCCAGCCCTCCCTGCTCTGTCCTCTGCCCGAGTCAGGGCTCTCCAAGACAGCGCTGCTGGGCACCGTGGTGCTGACCGGACACCAACAGCTCACCGCCACCCCGTTCCCTCGGATGGACCCATGTGCCCCATGCAGTGGAAGGGCCTTGCTCTTGTCCCTTTCATTCTCTCATCAGCCTGGCTTCCCTGAGGACTGCCTCAGTCTCTGGTTGGATTGGGGACTGCCTTAGCATGCTCTGGTGACAAGTGACATTCATTGAGTGGTGGGACTGGAGCAGATATGCCATGGAACGGGCTGCAGGGCTGCTGCCGTCGGTCACCAGGATTACAAGGAGCGGGGGCCTTGGAGGCTGGACGAATCTGTCTTAATGTGGGAATGACAGTCAGGACCCTTGGTGACAAGTGACAGAAACACAGCCTGAGCCAGATCAGGGAAGAGGGAGGGTTTGTAGGTTTAGAGGCCAAACCTCAGGAAGGGCTGGCATGCTGTGGACGTCTGAGATCGCCGGGATGGTCTCCATCTCTAATCCGCCCTTCCCAGGGTCAGCACCACGCTTGCAGACCTGTCTCCTCTGAAGAGCTTGGCTGTGGCAGCCACAGGTCCCAGCTCACAAGCTCCCAGCCTCCTTAGGGTGATGAAGACGGGGGCAAGGCCTTTCCTCGGCCCCCAGTGGAAAACTCCTGCTGAGGTGCTGGCTTGGAGCTTGGAGCATGTGCTCTTCCTTGGGTGCCAGCCCCACCCTCACCCCCAGGACCCGCATGGTGAGTAAGGGAAGATGTCCCCCAAAGAGGAAGGATGCCGCTGGTGCCAACAAGAAGACAGCACTCAGCAAAGTGCATGACACCCATTTCAGGGCCATGGCCTCAGAGCATCTCCGCATGGGCCCTTTTTTTTTTTTTTGAGACGGAGTCTCGATTTGTTGCCCAGCCTATAATGCAATGGCATGGTCTTGGCTCACTACAACCTCCGTCTCCTGGGTTCAAGCAATTCTCCTGCTTCAGCCTCCCAAGTAGCTGGGATTACAGGTGCCCGCCACCATGCCTGGCTAATTTTTTTATTTTTTAGTAGAGATGGGGTTTCACCATGTTGGCCAGGCTGGTCTCGAACTCCAGGCCTCAGGTGATCTACCTGCCTCAGCCTCCCGAAGTGCTGGGATTACAGGCATAAGCCACCATGCCCAGCCCTGGGCTCTTCTTACTGGCAAGAACAGACCCTGAGTGTGGACCCTGCACAGGCTTTAGCATTTGGATGGGACTGTGAGTCTGTTTTGTGTTACCAGAGAGGAATGTCTGAGGCTAGAGAATTTATGAAGAAAGGTTGATTTGCCTCACAGTTCTGCAGGCTGTCCAGGAAGCATGGCGCTGGCATCTGCTTCTGGAGAGGCCTCAAGAAGTTTCCAATCACTGGGAAAGGTGATGGAGGTGTTAGCGTGTCATGTGGTTGAAAAGGGGAGGAGGGGCCAGGCTCCTTTAAACAACCAGCTCTCAAGCGAGCTAACAGGGTTAGAACTCCCTCATTACCTCCAGGATGGCCCAAGCCATTCCTGAGGGATCTGTCCCTGGATCCAACACCTCCCACCAGGCCCCACCTCCAACACTGAGGGTCACATTTCAACATGAGATTTGGCGGGGATGCACACCCAAACCATCTCAGGGTGCTTTTCCTGGCTTCATCCCAAACTGCAGAGGGGCTGATGGGCGGTGGAGATAAAGTGGGGGCAAAGGTGCCTCTCCCCAGAGAGATGGGCGCTGAGCAGGGTCCTCAACACCTCAGCCTCAGAGAAGCACACACTCATCCGCTGAGCATGCCAGGTGCTCCCATGAGTGGGATCGGAGGGAGAAGCCAGCAGGTGATGTGCTCTTCAAGTCACTGGGCAGTGCCCAGCCCCAGGCACCCTGCCATGCCCAAAGAGTGGCAGCCAGACCTCCTGACCCCACCAGATGCCCCCCCCATCCTCTTGGCCTCTCCAACTCCCTACCCGGCTGTAAGCTCAGTCCTTTCATGAATGGAATAGGAAGTGAGACGGGGGAGAAAGGACACGGGGGACATGGGAGCTGGTGGCGAGTGGGTCACTGCTGTGGGCAATGGGGGTTTGAGCCTGCAAGACACCCCTGGCAACTGCACAGGACACATCTCAGAGCTGGCCCACATAAGACAGGAGGAAGCTGCAGCATTTATCCATCCACTCCATTCATCCGTCACTGGCTGGAGCCACTCCTTCGATGCAGATGCCCACAGGCCTCCATGGCTATAGGGAACCTGCAGGCTGAGTCACAGGAACCGAGGGTAAGGTGGCTGGTGTGCAGGGTGGCCATGCGTGTCCAGGAGGTATGGGGGACATGACAACAATGTCCACTGTGTCTCCAGGCAGGCACTTCTGCAGGGCTGAGACAAGCCCCAGTGACAAGGAGGGGGCAGGCATCCCAGCAGGGCTCAGTCCCCAGAGAGAAGCTTGGGCCTCACTCAAAAATGACCAACGGTCAGCAAGGGTATTGGGGTGCTGCCTTTCCTGCTAACCACCATGAGCCCGGAAAGCTGCATGGCCAAGTGGCCTGCCCGGAAGGCACACTTGCCCCAGAATAGAACTCTCTCCACCCCCATGTCCGTGCACACTGCAGGGCGGGGACTCAGACACAATCCACCCCATTAAATCAAGTCAGGTAACTCTCTCGTCTGCATCATAATTAACTTTACTTTCTTCAAAGGAACACATTAAGGCAAAATGTTGGGGATCTTTTAAAACAAAGCCATTTTCCTCACTACGATTATTTTTGATGAGCTAAGTGGTGTTAGTTTTTAAATTGCAATCGAGAGAGAGAGCACGCATGCACAGAGTCATCGACAATTTTCGTTTCCAACAATTGCAGTTGTGAATCCTACTACCAATGCTACTAATAGCTTCCATGGTGGTTTATACTCATTTGCCTAAGAGCCAAACCCCAGGCTTCTATCTCAAAGGGTGACTTGAGCCAATTAGTGCACATCTTGAACCAATCCTTCTCTGGGAAGAAAGCATTCATGGCAGTACCCACTTAGAATCGTGGGGTGTTCTGGGGCCCCTAATGGGAAATGGAGTGGTTTAGAGGAAGAAGTTAAATTTGACCTGTTGGGTCATGACCTGAGCGGAGCATTGGGGGACCCAGTTGTTGACTCTCCACCCTGAAGAATACAAAATGCTCCAACACGGAACGTTCCAGTGGACGGCAGCAACCGGCATGCTATGGGCTCCTTTAAAAATAAGCCCCATTGTTCCCTAACCGCCTATTAATAGCTTGAAAAGACATCTGTTCCTAATTTGGTCTTCTCAAATCAAGAAATCTTCCCTTCACTTTCCTCCAGGGCCAGGATGAAATCAATCAAGCTACAAAATTTATTAAGCACCAGGCACATTCTGGCCCAGACCTCGGAGCCAGCTCTGCAATGTGACCCAAGCACTCAAAGGCCCTGGTCTGCACGGAGCATGCACCCTTCCTCCAGCTCTGACATCCCTCCCCATTCAGGCAGCACAGATGCACTAAAGAGCCCCCAGGGTCAGCCAGTCCCACCCCGTTCAGTGCCCCAGCTCCCTCTGCTCCGTCCCCTGGGGTCAGCTGTTCCAACAGTTTCTGACTCGAGGCATAGCTCCCTTAGATTCTGCCAGGGACGGGCAGCTCGCTGTCTCTCAGATGACTCTTCTCATTCCCAAGTATCTGCTGCTGCTAAATACTCCCAAACTCACCTCTCACAATCAGTCCCAGCTCTCTGGGGACACACGCAGCAGGCTGACTCTTCTGATTATGGCAAGCCTTCAGCTACTTGAATGGAGATGTCTGCCTGTCCCCATGACTCCTCTCTAGCTTTGGTACCTGGGTAGCGGGGAGCTGTTGTGGACCCAATGCCCAGACAGGACAAGCGAGTCCAGGGACATAAAGCCACACGGACGCCCATTCCTGGAAGCAGCCTCAGCAGTCATGCGTCCTCCACACCCCCTGCACCCACTCCTGCAGTCCCAGACCCACAGCTCACCATTTTCAGGGTACACTGTGCTCACCGCACCCTAGGGCCTTTGCATGGCTCTCCCCACTGCCCGGCATGCTTTCCTCTGCTTTCTACAAAGCTGTTCCCCCACCTTGTCATCCAGTCCCCAGTAACGGTCCCTGCCCTTGCTGCTAAAGTGCACCCCCAGTCACGCCCGAAGCACACCCCTCTTTCAATTCTCTACTGTCTGATTTTTCTCTTTATTCATATTTATCATCTCTCTGCCCCTCTAGAATGTAAGACCATGAATAAGCACAGGGGAAGAACTCAATAATCGGTTGTCATCTGGATAAAGAAAACAACTTTCCAGGCAGAAGAAACGGCAGCTGGAACCAAGATGGCTGGAGCAGCCGTGGAGCAGCGGTGGAGCCCACTGGTCCCGAGTACATGCTTCGGCGTGAAAAGGACCTGTGGCCAGCTGTGGCCCTGGGCAAGCTGCTTGACCTTCCTGAGTCTCGCCTCCGCATCTGCACAGTCAGGACTGGCACAGCGCTGGCCTCCTGATGCTGCGTGTGGTGGTGTTTGCAGAGCGCTTGATAGAACGCGGGTTCAAAGCAAACCCTTCATCTACGGGCCGAGGAGGAAACCTGACTCAGCACGCAGGCCAGCCCCAGGAGAGAGATGAGGCGGGGCTGGCCAGTGGGGACGCAGTGGCCTTGAATGGCATGTCAAGGCCTCTGCCCTGGGGACAGTGCAGTGGGAGGAGCTGCCCAGGCTCAGGGGCTGAAGTCAGAAGAGCCAGAAATAAACGCCACCCTCAAGGCCCAGATGGGGACCTACCCCTGACTCTACTGTCTCCCTCTGCTCTTCCCCTGTGCACCTATGGAAGAGCCTCGGGCCCCCCTGGGGGACTTAAGCTCAGGGAGGGGGCTTATGTGGGGAGCAAATCTGCACCTGCTTCTCTCAGTGGCTCACATTGCCTAGGAGTGAGGAGAAGAGAGCAGGCCCTGCTCTCCGGCCTCAGCCTCAGCCTCAGCCTCAGCCTCAGCATCCCTCCCCTCTGCCGGTGCCAGCCCCCGGGTGTGAGAGAAAGCAGAGGCCTGAAGAAATGGGCTCCCAGAGAGGCCCTGCCTCAGCCCCACTGGCCCAAGCCCCCTGTAGCTCCTGGGCCCAAGCCAAGGCGCTTCTGTCAGCGCCAGGGCCCCCAGGACACAGCCAGGATTGTGCAGCCTGCGGCAGGCTCCCAGCCACAGCTGAGGGGACAAGGCCCAGCTGTTCCTGCAGACAAGTGGGCAGCTTTCTTCCCACATGAAAAGGGAACCTGTGTCCCTGGGGGAGGGATGGGAGGAGGGAAGAAGCCAGGGGAGGCCCAGGGACAACTGCTCAGGGTCCCCTATTCCCTGGGGTGGGCAGGTGGAGCCAGGAAAAGGGAGGCAGCCCTGGTCGTAAGCAAGCCTCCCAGCCACCGGCTCAGTCCATTCTCCACCTCTGAACCCTGTGTGACCCTGGGCCAGCCCCTTCCCTAATCTGGCCTCAGGTTTCTCCACTGAAAAAAAGGGGAGGTAGAGAATTTCCCCTTTGTCCTAGCAGAGGGACAGCTTCAGGGAAGATGCAGCCTATCTCCTTGAAAGGCTGGACTCCCAGCCAGGCACGGTGGCTCACGCCTGTAATCCCAGCACTTTGGGAGGCTGAGGCAGGTGGATCACCTGAGGTCAGGAGTTTGAGACCAGCCTGGCCAACATGGCGAAACCCTGTCTCCATAAAAATACAAAAATTAGCCAGATGTGGTGGTGGATGCCCATAATCCCAGCTACCCAGGAGGCTGAAGCAGCAGAATCACTTGAACCCAGGAGGCGGAGGTTGCAGTGAGCCAAGGTCACGCCATTGCACCCCAGCCTGGGCGACAGAGTGAGACTCTGTCTCAAAAAATAAATAAATGAAAGAAAGTTTGGACTCCCTAAGTGAGGAGGGTAGCAGGACATGGTGGAACAAGGCCAGACAGAGCCATCAGAACTCTGTCTGGTTGGAGGGTAGACCCACGCCCAGCATGCCCTGCATGGCCTAGGAAACAGTGTGGGAGGCCACCCACAGTGTGGGTCCCAAGGCCCCCGGAAGGCATCCAAGGGGAGGCACTGGAGGCGGAGTTAGGATCAGCTCTGCCACACTAGAGCCCAAATGCACCATCCCAGGACCCCCGGGGCCCTTCTCTGAAAACCGACAGGACAGAAACTATCTGGAGAGAGTCTCTTTTGAATGACTCTTCTTCCATGGGCCTTATCATTAACCATACACCTTTCTCTGGAGATGAGAAATCCAGGCTGGGCATGGTGGCTCATGCCTGTAATCCCAGCACTTTGGGAGGCCAAGGCAAGAGGATGGCTTGAGCCCAGGAGTTCGAGACCAGCCTGGGCAACACAGTGAGATCCCTGTCTCTGCAAAAAATTTGAAAATTAGCCAGATGTGGTGGGATGCACCTGTAGTCCCAGTTACTTGGGAGGCTGAGGCAGGAGGATCACTTGAGCCCAGCAAATCGAGGCTGTAGTGAGCTGTGATCATGCCACTGCACCTCCAGCCTGGGCGACAGAGCAAGACCCCAACTCTTAAAAATAAAAATTAAATTAAAATAAAAAATCCACCTATGTCTGCACCAATCTCTACCACACACCCCAGGGCAGCCCAAGGCAGGCCCTCTTCCCACTGACTTTACCCCAGGTTCCAGCAGAAGCTCCCTGCACACCAGGCCCTCCAGGGCTCAGCTGCAGAGCACGTGGGACCCACCATCCCAGGAAGGTGATGTCTGGGCCCTCCGGGAAGGGGCAGACAACATGCCAATAGGATTGGTAGGTGAGGCTGTTTGCAGATCAGTGAGCCCGTCTAGGAGAGACAGGGAATCAGGTAAGCTGGGTCTTATTAAATGTAGCAGCAGCTGCTATTTAATGAGTGATTTTTAATGGGAGATAAAGACCTGGACAGAGAGTGTCAGGACTCTTTCTGTTTCAGAAAACTGAGCTCCGACTGGAGTGTGAAATGCAAAAGGAAGGTAGTAAGGTCCATGGAATTGAGGAATGCGGGGTGTACCTCTCTCCCAGCACGACTGCATCACAGGAGTCAGTTCTTGGGGTCTCTGCTCCGACTTCTCCCCAAATGGTGCAGAGGCAGCTCTGGCCATCCCCACAGTCCGCCTTGCTGGGGACAAAGGAGTGCCACTTTCCTGGTGACTCTGGTCAAGCTCACCATCATGATGCCCGCAGGTCCAGCCGGGACATGTGCACCCCTGAGCCTATTACTGCAGTCAGGGGCCAGAGCATCCTGAGTGGGGAGGCCTGACTCATGATTCCCTGTCTGAGGCTGTGGGATGGGCCCAGTGAGACAGGCAAGCAGGGCCTTACCTCCACACAGAGAGCCCACAACCTCCCCGGCACACAGGTGAGCTGGCAGGCTGGCCCCCGTTCCACTCTACGGAAGAATGAGAGCTCAGAAAATTGTCACTGTGCCTTCCTTCCTGGTAGACTGCCTTTTGTTGTGTTGATAAAGAGGTGTTTGTGAGGCCTGTTCACGTTGCTAGAGAGCCACCTTTAGGATAGGTGGTGTCCATGCCACCTCCGGGGACGTCCCTGCTCAGGGTCACCCCACAGAGCTGCTGATGCACCCAGCGTCCTCCGAGGTGATGAAGAGCCTCCGAAAGCAGAGCAGGCCAAGCCTCGGACATGTTGTAACAGTACATGGAAGTCGTTAGCTTCCATTTTAATTTAACAAGCCCAATTTTATAAATAAGAGCAAATTTTCCCAGGCTATTATTTCTAATTACGCATTTACATCAATTCACATTATGCGGTTGATGAAATGTTAATACCAGAGGCAATTTTCTGCTGACGGGTGGCCTGGAGAGGAGTTTCTTCACATTACAAGTCAATATTTTTGGGAATAATTATCCAGTTGCTCACCAGAGTCTGCACTGACTAACCTAATGGCTGTGTCTACACAGTCCCCAACTTGAGGCACTGAGGGGAAATGCTCCAATGGGGAAAAAAGGTGGAGGAGACCAAGATCACGCTGAGGGGGGACCCTGGACAGCTCTGATGCGGCCTCTCCTGGCTGGTGGGACAGGCTCAGAATCAACTGCACTGTGGACCAGCATCACGTCTTTTGATTATGTTACAAAACGGCTCCAGAACTTAGACTTCCATGTGCAAGGTGAGAATGGTAATAGTAACTTTCTCATGGGTAAGTTCATATATGTATGCCTTCATTCACTTATCAATCTAAGAAACACTTAATTGCACACCTCCTCTCTGTCAGGTACACAGTAGGTACTCAGTAAGTGATAGTGCATGGAACACTATGCAGCCATAAAAAAGAATGAAATTGTGTCCTTGGCAGCAACATGGGTGCAGCTGGAGGCTATTATCCTAAGGGAATTAACACCAAAACAGAAAACCAAATACCACATGCTCTCACTTACAAGTGGGAGATAAGCACCAGGTACATATGGACATGGAGATAGGATCAGCAGACACTGGGGTCTACAAGAGGGTGAGGAGTGTGTGTTGAAAAACCACCTGTCAGGTACTATGTTCACTGTCTGGGTTACGGGGTCATTAGAAGCCCAAACCTCAGTATCACTCAATATACCCAAGTGACAAACCTGCATGCGTCCCCCAAATCTGAAATAAATTTTAAAAGAATAAAATAAATGGAAGTGATGACTCTGAGGAGGAGGAGGCACAGACATCCTGGCAGAGTGAGCCCGTGGGTACCTCCTGGGTCTGGGTGGCATCTCAGAGTTGAATGGCACCATGGCAACAGAGGCAGAGAAATCCGAGACATCTGTCTGCAGATACAGCCCAAGCCCTGAAGGACACAGCCAGAAGGATGTGTCCTCCAGTGCAGGATGGCCCCTCCAACTGTTCACAGAGCCTCTTCTATGGGGAGGCGCAGCACCAGGTGCCAGGGCATGGGAGAGGCAATGCGGGCTGGGACGAGGCTGGAGGCTGAGGCAGTGAAGAGAAATAGATCTGAGAGCTGTCCCAAAGGTAACAGCCCAGGTCTCAGCAGCGGGCCACAGAGGGGAGGAAGGGAAAGGCATCAGGGATCCCTCCTGTTGGGCTATGTGGGTGTCAGGCCAATTACCAAGCCAAAAAAAAAAAAAAGCAACTACCAGGCTCTTAGTAGACCAGCCTCAAGCCACTGCTGAGAGGCTGGCTTGTGAAGGAAAATTACCAGCTTCATATGAACACTGTGAGGTTCCCTTGTGACATCTCCATGGAAGCCCATGAAGACAAAGGACCACCGCCATCTGGAGCCAGAGAAGAAGACACGGCACTGAGCTGTGGGGAACCCCTACACTCTGGGGTTTAACAAAGGTGGCCACTACCGAGCTTACAAGGAGATGGAGATGTGTGGCCAGAGTCGCTAGAGGAAAGCCAAGAGATCTGGTCACAGAAACCCAGTGCTTCAGAAAGCAGAGCTCAGCCTAATGCGCTAGGAAGTCAAGATGAGGACTAACATGTGCACCTTGAATTTGAGAACATGGCGGCGCTGAGGCATCTCAGCGGGAGCCACTTCTGGGACAGGGTGGCCTGGAAGTCCACGCACAGAGGACATACTTGTCCAGGAGGCAGGGAGGGCTTGCTGTGCAGGGAAGGGAGATGGGTGGTGGCCCCTGTCAGCCTCTGCAGGAAGACCTGGGAATGGGCCAAGCCCTCTCTCCTCCCCAGCCTGGGATCCTCAAGCCCAGGAGTGAGGAGCTAAATAGACAGTGGCAGGGACCTCAGGGCTGAGGCTCCAGCTACTTCTTCCTGCGTCAAGCTCGGTTTCTTGTCTGTAAAAAGGAGAGGAGTTCTAGGCACAGTGTTGGTATGAGGGTGAAAGGAGAGCACAGAACCTGACCTGCAGAGGTGCACAGCCCTCCCAGGTAGAGCAATGCACAAACGCCTCCCTGCAACCAGCACCACCTGCCAGATGCTTCCCTGCGACCAGCACCATCCGCAATTATTCCTGGGCTCAAATGCCCCAGTGCCAGGCACAGGTGAGAGGGTAAACTTGGATGCAGGACTGAAAAAAAAGGCCAAACTCAGGGGTAACATCCTCACCCAAACTTGAAATCGATTAAAAACTCAGGTGAGTTTGCCAACCCATGGGGGACATAGCTCACAGGCACCTCAAGTCTCACAAGCGTCCCCACAGCTGGCATGAGGGTGCCCAATTCTCCCCAATCTTCTATCGCTGTCCCCACAGGTATTTTTTTGAGACAGGGTCTCACTCTGTCACCCAGCTGAAAGGCAGTGGTGCAATCACAGCTCACTACAGCCTCGATCTCCCAGGCTCAAGTGATCCTCTTGTCTCAGCTTCCTGAGTAGCTGGAACCACAGGCACACACCACCATACCCAGCTAATTTTCTGTATTTTTTGGTAGAGACAGGGTCTCTCCATGTTGCCCAGACTGGTCTCAACTCCTTGGGCTCAAGCAATCTGCCCACCTTAACCGCCCAAAGTGCTGGGATTATGGATATCAGCCACTGCACTGGGCCTGTCACCACAGGTTTTAATAAGGCTGGGAGGAGAGTGGGCAAGGACCCAGCTCAGGCCCTCTGGTTGGATGCCACACCCAGAGTATCCTGCCCAGGTAGCCACAGCAGGGGCTGGACAGAGGAGGCCTGGAGCCCCACGCAGGCTGAACAGAGGTGGCAAGCTGGGCCCTCACATCAGCCTGCAGACCCAGCAGGGTTTATTTTTGCAGTAGAACCAACATATGACAATTAGATTTTGCGTAAATGTCTAGGTTTCCAGCTTCATCTGAAACACTGGGGCAGCCAGCCACGCAGGGCTTGCTGTCCACGGGGCAGCCACAGGCCAGAGCCCAGCAGCACCCACCCCAGGAAGGCGTGAGGGCCATGTGGCTCCAGGCCCTGCCACTCACCAGCATCTCAGGCTCGTCCCTCCCCCGCCCCATTCTGTCTGCCTGTCCCCTGCAGGCCCCTCCACCCATTTCCCTGCCTGTCCTCCTGCCCCTTATGGCCTGCAAATCCACATACTGGGCCCCAGGCCTCTGAGAGCTCTTGGAAGCCACCTTCCAGGCAGAAGGAGAGGGAAAGAAGCCCTGGGGATGCACGGGCAGGGGGTCCCCTCTTCTGTGGCTAGGGCAAGTCCTGGGGAGCAGGTCCTTCTGGCCACCCCAAGCCTGCCTGGCATCGAGGGGAAGGGTCACCATCCACTCTGCCCCCAAGAGCAGCCCAGCAGGGGAAGGAGGACTCTTCTGAGAAATGAGGCAGAAAGGGAAGTCGGGCCCAGAATTGTGGTCCCAGGAGGGAAAGTGTGCCTTAGAAGAAAGCAGGATGGGGCAGGGTGTGGTGGCTCATACCTGTAATGCCAGTAATTTGGGAGGCCGAGGCGAGTGGATCACCTGAGGTCAGGAGTTCGAGACCAGCCTGACCAACATGGTGAAACCCCATCTCTACTAAAAATACAAAAATTGGCTGGGTATGGTGGCACATGCCTGTAATCCCAGATACTCAGGAGGCTGAGGCAGGAGAATCGCTTGAACTTGGGAGGAAGAGGTTGCAGTGAGCCAAGATCATGCCACTGCACTCCAGCCTAGGTGACAAAGCGAGACTCCAGAAGGGAAAGGAAGGGGAGGGGAGGGGAGGGGAAGGGGTAGGGGAAGGGGAAGGGGAAGGGAGCAGGAGGAGGAGATGAGAGGAAACATGGGAGGTGGAGGGAGGAAAATAGAAGGAGACCAGGAATGAGGAGGAAGGAGACTGGGGATGAGGAGAAAGGAGATGGGGGATGAGGAGGAAGAAGAGGGGAAATGGGGGAAGAAGAGTGGAGATGAAGAGGCAGGAGGAGGGGATGAGGAGGAAGAAGAGTGAGGATGAGTTAGAAGGAGAGGGGGATGAGGAGGAAAGAGAGGAGGATGAGGAGGAAGGAGGGGGGATGAAGAGGAAAGAGGTAGGATGAGGAGGAAGGAGAGGCAGGATGAGGAGGAAGGAGAGGGAGATGAGGAGGCAGACGATAGGGAATGAGGAGGAAGGAAAGCAAGGATGAGGAGGAAGGAAGGGAGATAAGGAAGAAGGAAAGGGAGATGAGGAGGAAGGAGAGGCAGGATGAGGAGGAAGGAGAGGAAGGAGAGGGAGATGAGGAGGAAGGAGGATGGGGGAAGGGGAGGAAGGAGAAGGAGGATGAGGAGGAAGGAGGGGGCATGAGGAGAAAGGAGGGGGATGAGGAGGAAGGAGAGGGGCGATGAGGAGGAAGGAGGGGGAGGGGGGGAAGGGGAGGGGGATGAGGAGGAAGGGGAGGGGGATAAGGAGGAAGGGGAGGGGGATGAGGTGGAAGGGGAGGGGATGAAAAGGAAGTAGAAGGGGATGAGGAGGAAGGAGAGGAAGGATGAGGAGGAAGGAGAGGGAGGATGAGGAGGAAGGAGAGGAAGGATGAGGAGGAAGGAGAGGGAGGATGAGGAGGAAGGAGAGGGAGGATGGGGAGGAAGGAGAGGGGGATGGGGAGAAAGGAGAGGGTGATGAGGAGGAAAGAGGGGGATGAGGAAGAAAGAGAGGCAGATGAGGAGAAAGGAGAGAAGGGATGAGGAGGAAGGAGACAGGGGATGAGAAAGAAGGACGGGGGGATGAGGAGGAAGAAGAGGGGGTATGCAGAGGAAGGAGAGGGGAGATGAGGAGGAAGGAGAAGGAAGATGAGGAGGAAGAAGAGGGAGGATGAGGAGGAAGGAGAGGGGGATGAGGAGGAAGGAGAGGGGAGATGCGGAGGAAGGAGAGGGTGGATGAGGAGGAAGGAGGGGGGATGAGGAGGAAGGAGAGGGAGGATGTGGAGGAAGGAGAGGCGGATGAGGAGGAAGGAGGGGGGATGCAGAGGAAGGAGAGGGGGGATGAGGAGGAAGGAGAGGGAGGATGTGGAGGAAGGAGAGGAGGGATGAGGAGGAAGGAGAGGCAAGATGAGGAAGGAGGGGGGATGAGGAGAAAGGAGAGGGAAGATGAGGAGAAAGGACAGTGGGGATGAGGAGGAAGGAGAGGGTCTCTTCCAAGAGCAAGGTCTCCACTTTCCTGGTGCCCCACATGGACTGCCGGCCTCTTGGCTGGAACATGCCTTGCTGCCTTTTTCCTACACACACACACGTTCTGTATGCACACATACCGCCTGCACACACTCTGGGCATGTCATTATACACACCTGTGTCGTCTGCTCACATCAGCTGTCACTCGTCTATGCCAGCAGACATTATTTGTGCACGTGCACGTGCGCACACACACACAGACACACAGGGGACACCCCATCTGCACACACGCTCTCTGTCTGCACACAATAGGCATGCCATCCACACATGGGTATACTGTCCGCATACAAGTGTGTGCACACACATACACATCCTCTCTGCATACATGCTGTGTCCTGAGGTCACACCGCTGGGACCCCAGCACCTGGAAGAAAGGATTAGGGGACATACAGTCATGGGAAAGGGTGGTGCTTGAGGCTGAGACCCAGGGGTGGCCAACCTCTGGGTCCCTCCCCAGGCCCAGAGACAGGGAGACAGGTGTAGGGGAACTATAGCCCCTGCCAGCCCTCCACATGCACTTCAGGTGTGGGGGAACTGTAGCCCCTACCAACACTCCAGGTGTGGGGGAACTGTAGCCCCTACCAACACTCCAGGTGTGGGGGAACTGTAGCCCCTGCCAACCCTCCAGGTGCACTCCAGGTGTGCGGGAACTCTAGCCCCTACCAACACTCCAGGTGTGGGGGAACTGTAGCCCCTGCCAACCCTCCAGGTGCACTCCAGGTGTGGGGGAACTCTAGCCCCTACCAACCTTTCTGGTGCACTCCAGGTGTGGGGTAACTATAGCCCCTGCTGACCCTCCAGGTGCACTCCAGGTGTGGAGGAACTCTAGCCCCTACCGACTCTCCTGGAGCACTCCAGGTGTAGGGGAACTATAGCCCCTGCCAGCCCTCCAGATGCACTCCAGGTGTGAGGGATCTATGGCCCCTGCCGACCCTCCAGGTGCACTCCAGGTGTGGAGGAACTCTAGCCCCTACCGACCCTCCAGGTGCACTCCAGGTGTGGAGGAACTCTAGCCCCTACCGACCCTCCAGGTGCACTCCAGGTGTGAAGGAACTCTAGCCCCTACCGACCCTCCAGGTGCACTCAAGGTGCACTTGCTGCTCCCTTTCTCACCAGGCCTCCCCCAGCTCTGTCACTCAGCTCAGCCTGGTCACCCTAGTCTCCCTCTGCCCATCCCCCAGCCAAACGGGCTCTGGAAGACATGGTGTAGACTGATGGCACCACTGCAATCACACGGGACTAACCCTTCCACAGCAAAGAAGAGAGAGCTCTGAGCCCAGCAGGGCCTGGTCCTCCATCCAGGTGTGCTCCCCACAACCCACCTCCGTGCACACAGCAGGCACTCCCTAGAGACTTGCTAAGCTGGGTGAAACCTCTAGACACCACCTGTCTAAAGTGGCATGGGACCAGCTCAAAACTTAACAAGAATCTTGGACCCATTATCCCCTCTTACCAGCCCCCAGTCCTGGAAGGAGCTGGACAGCAAGTGGCACTTGCTGGTGAGTACAGACAGGTTTTTTTTTTTGAAATGGAAAAATGACATTTTGCAACATTACTGTGAAAAATTAAGTTAGATCTGAAGTATCAAAGATGTTTTGCAAATAAAACCAGGGCTTTCTGCGGCTGGTGATTGCTGAGTTTAATCCCGCAGGTACCCTGGCCCGGCCAGCAGGTCCCGGGGGAGCCGTCTGTGTCCACCTGAGCCTGCGTTTCTCGGGAAGTGTGGCCTGTCTCCAGAGCCTGGGGAGACAGCAGCCACCTGTACATGAGGCCAGGCAGTCCCAGCTCCCCAGACACGGTGACCTTTTGTCAACTTCGGACAGGAACACAAATCTACCGTCACTCTATATCGGCCTTGATTGGATCAAAATCCCATCGGAAAACAGGGGGAAAGGCAATAAAACCTCCAGAATTAATATTAAACCACTGACATTTCACAAACCGCGCAGCGCTGGCAGCTGCCAGTCTATCCGCAGGAGGGACTCCAAGGGGACAAGTCAGGCATGAAGGTCACAGCAGCGCCAGGGAGCTCCGCCCAGGCCCCACATCAGCACCAAGGGAGAAGGGACCTAGACGGCCACAGCTCCCACAGAACCACCCCATCTCTCTGGACCCAGTCCGTGCATTTGCCACATGTGCTCTCCGCAGCGAGGGAATAAACTGACCTCTGAAGCTAAAGATGATGCCAAATCTGGAGCTTGTGACTGTCCTCAAACCCCATGACTGTGCCTACCACAGTCCCACAGTGCAGAGAGGCCACCACCCAGGATGAGACCAGAACAGACCAAGGCTCCTCTGAGAGAACATCCTGGGCCTGAGGACCCACCAGGAGAGGTGAAATGGCCTCAGCTTCCCGAAGCCCAGCACCTACTGACACCTGCCATGTGCCAGGCAAGGTGACTAGGCAGGTACGAGGATGACCGGAGCACAGTTTCTGCCCTGGAAGGGCTCAGAGCAGGCATCTTTATTTCCAGGTAACCCCACCTGGGCAGAAGCTGGGAGTGGGCTGAAATGAGACCCTGCCGGGGCCCAGCCCCCTCCCGGAGCATGCCGCCTCTCACATGGACAGAGGGCCTCCCAGAGTCCATCAACTCTGCCACAGACCTGCATGCACATAGAGCCAGCCCTGTGCTGGCCTTCGAGGGACAGTGCAAGAAGGCGTTAGCTACCTCCAGTACTCAAGGAGACCCAGAAATCCTGCCACCTCCCCCAGGCCCCAAGCCCTCAGCAGACATCGCAACCCAGTACACTCTCCTGCTAAGCCCAGGTGCAGCCTCAGACTTCCCGAGCTGGCCTGAGATGAAAGCAGGTCTGGGGCCTTCCTGAAATAAGAGCCTAAAGCCGGACACGAGGGCAGTGCTTAGTGGTGTAGGGACAAAAACAAGGGCAGTCCAACATGTTAGGAGGAAGCAAGCAGGAGGAAGGCTTCCTGGAAGAGGAGAGACTGCAGCTGGCCAGAGTCGGCCAGGAGAGCTGTGCGCACAGGCAGGCGAGCAGGTGCAGGCCCAAGCCAGGCCGGCAACTGGGGGGTGTGAAGTGGGACACAGTCCACATCACGTGCCCCACCGTGGAGCCCCAGGTGGGGCCCTAGATCTTCAGGGTCCACTCAGCCCAGGACGGTGTCGGTGGGATGGAGGATCTTTCTGCTTCCCTCACCCTTCAGAGCCACCCCTAGGGCACAGAGGCGAGCCACCAAGGGCCAGGAAACTCCTGTGGCCACAGTGTCACCAGCTGGCCCCAGGCCCTATTCTCAGGGATGCTCTGGTCAGAAGCCTCTAGGTGGTGGCCCAGGAAGATGGAGAAGGGATGCCAGAACCTTGGGGCTCTGGATCGGAAGCCACCCTTTAGTGTGACTGGCATTTCCCAAGCCACTCAGGATCCAGAAATTCAGGGGACACAGAAACGTGAACATTGACCTGACTGCATCCCATGACAATTTGCAAAGCTACTTCCTGGGCATCAGCTGGTGGACCTCACAGCAGCCCCGGGAGCAGGGAAGGAACCCAGTGCCCTCTGGGCAGAGGGGCCGAGGCTCGGTGTGCTAGAGAGACTTAGCACAGATCTGACAGTGGCAGTGTCTGCATCCAGGCTTCGACCTCCCCGTCGAATTTCGACCTCCCTGCCTCCATTTCACCGTGCCCCCAGCCCTGAGCTCGCACTGCTTCCCTGACGACATCAGGCCAACCCTGCGGGAGGCTGGTCAGACACGGGACCAAAGCTAGCAGGACTGGGCACTGGGAGGCCGCCACAGATGCCCCAGGCCCCCATAGCATCTCCACTGGAACCATTAAACAGTATCCTGCCAGGGGGAGCCCTCTCCTTGGGTCTGGAGAGCTCAAGGGAGCCAGAGCCCTGACCCTCCAGCTGACCCTTGGTCATGACGCGCCGGCTCCATGATTTCTAATCACCAGCCTTGCCATTAAGGTGAAGGAAGCACATGGGGAAATAACAGTTTATTTCCAACAGATCGATCTGCTGATATCCGTCTGGCCCCAGCCTCCTAATTCTCCATAATGTCAAAGCAATTTTTGGTTAAGTATACAGTCTGTCCTCTACTAAATTAAACTAATAGATCTAGTGGGAAATAAAACCCCAAGTGTATTGAGAATATTAAAAATAAAATATAAACTCTCCATGGGTCTATAAGATTTATCTTGGCAAATGATTAAATCACACACACACACACACACACAGAGAGGCTGTACTAAAATCAACTTGGGGGTGCTCAGCTCCACCGGTCACCTCCAAGTTCTGGCCACTCCTCTCCCCTTAGTCACACCACTCCTGCCAAGCACCTGGGTTCAAGAGTGGCTGGGCAACGCCCTCAAATATCCCATGCTGCATCATCACAACACCAAAGCTAGCAAGGCGTGTGCATCAACATGCAGACTGTTGCTGTTAGCGCCACACCCCAGGTGCTGAATGACCGGCTCTCAAAACCAATCCTCCCATTCACCCACTGCAGGCAGCAACGCCAGTACACCCGTTTTACAGATGAGAAAAACGAGGCTCTGAAAGGCCAAAGCAAGGCCAGGATCTGAGCCAACGTCCATCAGACTCCACAGCCCTGGACCCCACTCTGCTTCGTTCTGCTTTGCTTTGTTTTGCTTTTTACTTAATTGTCCATTTGGCTATACACGGCTCAGGCCATGAGGCAGGATCTTGCTTTGTTAACACTCATCAAAGACAGCGTCTGGGCTTTCTCTATGGGACCTAGAGGCTGGCACCCCAGGGAGGGCAGAGGAACCAGGAAGGGTGGGGCGAGGCAGGCTAGCCCCAGGACTTGGGCACAGGAGCCCGCTCTGAAACCTTCCCAACTTCACTGCGCCAGATGCACTGCTGTTTGCTGGGGCCAGCTCTGCAGGCAAAGGGGGTGGCCAGCAGAGGAAGGTGGGAGGTGAGGACACGTCGAATGGTCTCTCCTCAGAGCCAGGACCCAGTAAGGAGGGGTCCATGGCAATCACCTGGCTTCTGCACTCAGCTCCCAGTCACCGCCCCTCTAGGGGATGGCAGTTTCCCATCTCCCACCGCCCCTCTACGCTGCCATCAGGGTCAGAACTCCTCCTTGTCACCAAGCCCAAAGCCTTACCCTGTCCTGTCCCCCAACACCACTGCTGCTGATCCTGTTATCTTGGAGTTTTCTCTTTGTCTCAGCGAAGTTCCCAAATCTCCTGCCTCCACCCCCTTGCATGGCAGCTACTTGTCTGGGATGCCGATGCACCTCAACCCCATCCCACCTATCTCGGCCAGATTCTACTCTGCACTTAGGCGGAGCTCAGGAAGCCTCCCCAGGCAGGACTCACCGCTCACCTCTTCAGGGGGGACCCCTGCCAGGGCTGGGATTACTATGTGCTTAGCTTGATTCCCCATGAGGCTCTGAGCCTCATAGCCAGAGCCACGTCTTGTTTAGCTCTGAGCCCCACTCTTCTGGGCACAGGAATCTTTGATGTGGCTGCAAAGCCCAAGCGCCCCTTGCCCTGCCTTCCTTCTATCCCACCGAGCCCCCCTCACTTACATGCCATGCTCTACCCCCAAGTCCCCTCTCGCGGGCTTGGCGCTCGTGTGTCCTCTGCCAGAAGCATTCTTCCTTCCCCACGTCTGCTTGGCTGACGTCCCCAGACCTTCCCCCACCACCAAAATTCCTGCTGCCTGCGGGTGTGCGCCGCACATTACCCAGCACTGGGTAAAATATCAGACTTAGTTTTTGTTTCTTCTCTGGGGGTCTGTCTGCACCCGCTCCCGGCTACAAATGCAAATTCCCTGCAGGCAGGAAGCCCGTCTGTCTTGCTTATGGCAGCATCCCCTGCACCGGCATATCGTGGGACAAGCGCTAGATAAATGATCAGCCTTCAGGACACATTGGCCAGAAAAATGTCTGGGGTGAAACAGGCCCTGCCTGGTGTTTCTCCCGTTGTGTTTCCCTTCTCTAGACCATCCCCAAACCCAACTGATCCTGCCTGTGACAAGGAAGCAAACAGCCCAAGGCTCTGAAGATGCAGTGTGATGGCACTGACGCAGTGATGTCAGGCCAGACCCTGGGGCCTGGCAGCTGTGTGTCCTGTTGCTGCTGCTGGCCAACCCCTGGCTGACCACGAGCAGGCTTGCTTTGCCGAGAGCAAGCGCACATGGGAAAGGGCAGGCTGCCTCCCTGATGGCCCTGGTGACAGCAGGGGGCCCTCTCTTGTCTCCATGCAATGCAGGGGCTGGCACCTGCTACCCTCCTCCTGGAATTCAGCACTCCAAGTTGGTGAGGACGTGGGGCAGGCAAGGGCCACGGGAACCCAAAATGTGAGCCATTTCACTTGCCCCTCCTTCCGTCTTAGGGGCATCAATCACTGCTTCCCTCTCCAGCAGTCCCTGTCAGGGTGCAAGCAGGGCCAGGCCTCCACCCCTCGATGACCTGATGTGTACCCTTGGATAGGCGTCTTCCTGGGACCAGACATCAGCCTTTATCCCTGACACTGGTGGCGTGTGAATGACTAAAATGGCCAAAAATAAAAGCCCCCATAAATCTGCTATTTTCCTATAAGCTGTCGGGTACACAGAGTGTGCTGGGATTATTGATAGAAAAGTTTATGGATGGGCTGCATCTTAAAATCAAAATACATTACCCAAAATCAACGTTGCCGTACATGGTACAGGGGAGGACGGGAAAGGTCAGTCGAGACAAGAATCCTGAAACCCCAACTCCAAGAGGACCTGAGCATTAAAATAAATAAGTGTTGAAAGTGAGTTCCAGGAAAAAACGCTCACTTAGGGCTGTAATTTAAGGGTGCTTTCACAAGAGCCTGGGCAGTCTTTTTAAATAGCGTTTTTTAAAGTGCCTCTGAGAGTCCAGTGAATCCATCCACAAAATGGTATTGACAAGCACCCCAGCTCGCAGCCCTATAATAACAGCTCGTAATAGGTAATGAGTGAGAGCTCCGAGGCTGGGCACACAGTCACCAGGCCCTGGCAGAAGCAAGCCCCCCCCCCCCCGGCCACAGCCAACTGGGCAGGGCAGCCAACCCATGGCCCCATCAACCACATTACAAGAGGATCCGCCTCCAGGTCCCTGTGCACGGCGACTCCACAGGCATTTTATAGCTGTGGGTGGAGGGAGGGGAAAACCGTGTTAGTTCCCATTGATGACTAATCAGGACTAGAAACAAAATGATCATGAAACGCTCTCAAGTCCGTCGCTTCACATAACCACGATTCACTGCAAACAGATCATCTTTTTTAGGAGCCCGAGAGATAACACAGTAGGTAGAGCTGAATGGCTGTGTCCCCAGAGCTTAGTGTCCCTTTGGGAGAAGTGACCCGCATGCTCCATCCCAGCCACCTTCTCTAGAGTCTCCAGCTGAGAGACCACATCCCACCAGGACATAGTAAGAAGGAACTGGCTCACCTGCCAGGAGCGGGAAGCCAGGCTTGGCAGAGACTGGCAGGGAAGAAACCCAGTGCCTTCTGAATGGCAGGAGCTGCAGTCTGGTCTTAGCTCACTAATCCTCCAACTAGCCAAAGGGCTAAGTCGAAGAGACAAAAGTCCCTGCCCTGCCCATGGAAACCCCACAGCAAAGGGGAGGCAAAGTCCCCTTCCCCAATGCTCCTAGCAGGGTGTCCAGTCCGAACATTTACTAGGCTCTAACTACGGGTCAGGCCCAGCTGGCAGTTAAACACACAGAGAAAGCCAGTGTGGTGGCTCACTCCTATAATCCTAGGGCTTTGGGAGGCAGAGGCAGGAGGACTGTTTGAGGCCAGGAGTTTGAGACCAGCCTGCATACACACAGCAAGACCCCATCTCTACAAAAAAGATTAAAAATAAAAAATTAGCTGGGTGTGGTGGTGCATGCCTATAGTCCTAGCTACTTAGAAGGCTGAGACAGGAAGACGGCTTGAGCCCAGGGGTTCAAGACCAACCTGGGCAACATAGCAAGACCTCACCTCTACAAAAAGTTTAAACATAAAATTAGCCAAGTGTGGTGGTGCATGCCTGTAGTCCTAGCTACTTGGAAGCCTGAGGCAGAAGGATCGCTTGAGCCCAGGGGTTCAAGACCAGTCCGGGCAACATAGCAACATCCCATCTTCACAAAAAAAATACACAAATTAGCAAGGCATGGTGGGCTAATCCTCCTGGTGTCAGCATGATTACTCTGGAGACTGAGGTGCTTGAGCTCAGGATGTTGAGGTTCAGTGAGCTAAGATCGTGCCACTGCACTCCAGTCTGGACAATAGAACAAGACCCTGTGGGGAAAAAAAAAACAGCGAAGGTGGGTCAGCTGCTATCATCATAGTCTATAAGGCAAGGCAAAAAACAAATAGACGAAGCTGAACAGATAGGAAAGAGACTACAAGTGTAGCTCAGGCTGCTCCTTGCTCCCATCAGCCAAGGGCAGGGCCTTGCTCTTCACACCAACTCAAGGCATCAGGACACAGTCTTACCTGGAGCAGGGAAGAGCTTAGTGTTTTGGTTACTATCCAGGACCCCAGAGTAAGACAGACTTTGGGTTGATGCGTCACTCAGCCACTTACTCACTATGCGACCTTGGGCAAGTTCCGTAAACTTCTGAGCTTCATCCATAAAATGGGGTGAAATCACAATGTCTACCCCTGGAGTTGTAATTGAGATAAAATGAGCTCATTCATTCATTCCATAAGCATTTACTGAGCTCCTACTCTGTGCCAGACCCTGTTCTAGATGCTAGAGATACATCAGTGAACAAGGCTGGCAGAGTCTTAGAGACCTTCAACAAGGAACTCAATAAATAAGGATGTGGTCCCATGTGTTGGAAGATGGCTGGTGAGATGGAAAAAATAAAGGAAGCAGAGTGAGGGCCTGGGAGTGCTGGGTGGTGGGAGGAGAGGCAGTGTAGACTGCAGTGTAAAACGTGGTGGTCCAGGCGGGCTTCATGGAGAAGGTGACTGCTTGACAAAAACCAGAGCACAACGGAGTTAGCCAAGCAGGTATCTGTGGGAGAAGCATGTCAGCCAGATGGCACTGCTGGTGCAAGGGCCCTGGGGTAGAAGCATGCCCAGCGTGCCGCATTGTAGGAAGGAGAACAGTGTGGCTAGGGGAGTGTGAGCTACGGAGAAGACAGAAAAGATGAGGAGATGAAGGAAGGGGGTGAGCAGGAAGCAGAAAGGCAGATGGTTTGACCTTGGTAGCCACTGCAAGGCCACTGGTGTTTATGCCAAGTGAAATGGGAGCCACTGCGGCGTTTCAGCAGTGGAAGAGAGATCTGATTTCTCTGTGAGAAGGATCTCTTTGTCATGTTGAGAACTGATGCCTGGAAAGTGTCTAGTAGTACATGGAAAGCATGTGAAAACGTGTATCTGTCGCTCTTAGAGCAATACCAACTCATGCAGTGGGCAAGAAACACCCAACCCCCCATGGTGGTACAGGGATAAATTACTTCCAGATAATTCCCTCTAGCTACAGGGATTCTCCCACGGGCATCGCTGATCTCTAGCATTAGCCTCTGCTTGGATCTGGCATCAGGAAAGGAGACTGCTGCCTCTCCAGGTGGGCCACTGCCAGTGGGCTAGCTTTTCTTCAGAACCCTGCTTGGAATCAGTCCCCAAGTGAGCCTGCTTTCCTGGAACCCCACCATGGTCCTGAATCTGCATAGCGCGGTGCAAGTCTGCCCTCTCCCTTCAGAAGCTGAGGACAGCAGTGGGGCCTGGCAGGGTCTTACATTTGGGGGTCCAAAGTGGTTTCTAAGGGCACATGGGATTTCCTAGGAAAAGCTCCTGCCATGACAGAAGGAGCTGGCAACTGACTCTGTGGAGCCCCTAGAGAGGAACTTGAGGGAAAGCAGGGAAGTCCTACAGGACCCCCTTTTTCCCTCTGCCCCCAGCAGAAGACCTTAGAAAACAAGGGCTTGATAGATGAGCCACCGTGAGCCAGCGGGTGGGAGTGACTCCTGGGCCATAGACAGGAAACTGAAAGGCAGGCACTGGAGGCATGAAGGGCTGGCCCCGGGGCACCCGCTAGCGAGGACAGCCTTGGAGGGGGCCAGCAGCTCCTCCCCTCTGAGCTCTGCTGTGCTGGCCGCCTGCACCAGTGTGGCTGCTGGAAAGTGTTTTCCCTCTGGGTTTCCTTCTCCTTGGCTCCCGGGGAATCCTCTGGCGGTGCCTCCGGGAGGCTGGTAGCCGGGAAATCAGGCACGTGAATCCACCGGACTGCCCCACCCCAACCTGAAGTCAGAGCTAAGGCATAGGGGCCGGGGTAGGGGCAGAAGTGCGGAAATGCACTAGCTGGGGACTCCCGGGGGAATGAGAGAGGAGAGACCCGAGGCAAGCCTTAGGACTCGCCTCTATGACTATGACTACGCGCTGCGTCCGAACCACATGTCCACCCCGCGTTTCCCTTCGGGGACCAGACCACGCTCCCTCAGATGGCTGCGGAGGGGGCAGGCTCCGGGTGAAGGCTGGGGGAGGTACCGGGATGCCGGGTGCTCCAGAGCAGGCGGGGGATGGGTTCCGGTCTCCTGGCGCCTCGGTATCTCGCTTTGCACCGGGTAAAGAAGGGGCCACGACCGGCGAAGAGCGGGTGGAGACGCAGGCAACGGCGATCCAGGGGCAGGAACCCCGCCCCCGCCCGGAAACCTCCCGGGCCCTGAGTCGTGCCCGGCTCTCCCCACCCCACCCCCGCCGCCCCTGCCGTCACTCACGGCCACTGCCGGCTAGCTCGCGGGTGCGCTCTCCGCGCCACAGGCACCTGCTCGCTGGGCGCTGTGCGCTCACTTCTCCCTCGCGCACTGCAGACTCCCGGCGCTGCCGCCGCCCCCCAGCCTAGTCTCAGGCTGGGCACAGCGTTCCGCCCTTCTCGCGGCCCCGGGCGCCCACCCACCCGCCATGGCCCAGGCCTGGGCCAAACAGCGGGGCAGCTGGTTGCCCAAACTGGGGTAAGGAGTTGAGGGCTGGGAGCTGCGGAGAGAACCGCGGGACACACGCGGAGCAGGGATGAGCGGCCGTCTCGGGCGGTGGAGACTGGGAAGAAGCCAGGGAGAGTTTAGGTGGGAGGACTCCCAACCCAAGCGGGTGCGGGGTGGGGCTGTACTTCAACCAGAAAGACGGTGGTCCCTCCGAGCGACCCCCGAGGAGAGAGGGTGCACGCTCTGGGGCGGGGGCGGGGCGGGCTGTGGCAGGAGAGGGGAGGGTGGGGGCGATGCAGCGGCGGAGGAGGCTTGGCGCCTAGCCACTGACCGCCCCCTCCCTTCCCCTCCCCTCCCCCTCCCCTCCCCCTCTCCCCGCCTCTCTCCGGCTCCGGGTCTGCCACGCCGGACCCGCTCTCCCCGCGCTGCGCTGGGTCGGACGCCAGGTCTGCGCGCCGCGGCTGAGCGCCCACTCGCCCTGCGGAAAGAGCCGCGGAGAAACCGGCGGGGGCGGCGGCGGGAGCCGAAGGAGGTGGCAGTCGGGAGCAGAACCAGAAGGAGACAGGGAGGCAGAAGCTCGCGGTTCCGTGGCGCGCACTCCCTCGGCCAGGGATGGGTCCCGGCGCGGCCCAGCCCCTGCCCGGCCCGCGGGGCAGAGACTGAACCGCGGATCCCCACCGTCCTGTGGACGACCGGACAGAGAGAGGCACTGACCGATCACCAGCAGCCTCCCGGTGGGACCGCGTCTCCCGCACACCCCGCGCAGCGCCCCCCGCCGGAGCCGCGCCGGGCAAGCCGGCGAGGGAGCGGGGCTGATTGGCGGCCGCCGGCGGCCAGGGGAGGGGGCGCCGCGCGGGGCCATGGCAGGCTCGGAGGCGTCCTAGCCCGAGCCGGAGCCGATCCGAGCCCACGCGGCCGCCGCCTCTACGCTCCCGGGCCCCCGCCGCCACCGCGTCCCCCGCGGGAGATGGAACAGCGGAACCGGCTCGGTGCCCTCGGATACCTGCCGCCTCTGCTGCTGCATGCCCTGCTGCTCTTCGTGGCCGACGGTGAGCGCGGGAACTTTGCTGCCGCGGTGGGCTCGGGGGGTCTTTGCTGGGGCCGCCACGGAGAATAAGGAGAAAGAGAACGAACGGGGAAGCTTCGCGGTCTCCAGCAATCCCGCTGTGCAGCCCGGGCCCGGAGGGGTAGGGGGAGGCGAGCAGCGAAGGGTCGCCGCAGCAGCAGCGCCGCGCCTGAGTCGTTCCTAGTCCCGCCGGGTCCCCGGCTGCGGAAAGGAGGCCTGCGGGGTGCGGGAGTTGGCGCGCCCCAGTCAGGCTCTGGCGGTGCGGCCAGGCGCGGGGGAAAAGCACGAGCCGCCCCTGCCGCCCCGCCCCATCCGGAGGGAAGCAGCAGGCAGCCGGTGACCAGTCCCTGCCACGGCCCTGCAGCCTCTTCCCCGAACTTTGCTAGCCTCTCCGGCCGTGTGCCACGGAGCAGCTGCGGGGTGGGGGGCACAAGGCCAGCGAGCCAGAGACCGACCGCCTCGCTTTGGGTTGCCCCAGGCCCCCGCCCTACAGCTGGTCACGCCTCTCTCTCTCTCCCCACCCCCAGCTACATTCACAGAAGTCCCCAAAGATGTGACAGTACGGGAGGGAGACGACATCGAAATGCCCTGCGCATTCCGGGCCAGCGGAGCCACCTCGTATTCGCTGGAGATTCAGTGGTGGTACCTCAAGGAGCCACCCCGGGAGCTGCTGCACGAGCTGGCGCTCAGCGTGCCAGGCGCCCGGAGCAAGGTAACCCGCCGCCCACGCGGTACCGGCGCGCGCCCGGCTCGCGCCCGGGGCGGCGAGGGCTAACCCGGGGAGGGAGGCAGCCGGCTTCGCTAGCGCAGGGCGCCGCCCTGTGGCGCAGCCCATCTTCCACCTTCGCATCCCAAAGCATCTTCAAAGTCAGCAGTGGTTACCCCGAAACCTGTCAATTATTTTGACAGCATCGCTGTTCCAGCCACCTCCCGGAACTCCATTCACGCCCAGCCCCTAAAAAGCCACACCTCAGCCAGGTGGCTTGCTCGTGCTTGCTGACTGCAGCCCTCTGATGGCTGGTGGGTGGTGAAGGAAGCCCCCTTGGTCCCATCAGGCTCTCCCCTCCCTCTGCCACTTTGAGGACCCCAGGGCTCCCCGCGGCTGCGTTCCTGAGACCAGCAGAAAACCGAGTACCGGGAAGCCGGCAGGACCTCCAGCCCTCAGGGGAACCGAGGGGCGACTTCCCTGTAGCCGAAAACAGGCCCAAGCTGCCTGTCTGCCTCAAAATCCACACTCTCTTACACACTCTAGTGTGCACGCGTGCACACATACACCTACATTATCCCAGGGTCCCACCCAGAGTTACTGCCACTGAGCCTCCCGCTGGGTACCATACAGACACAGGCCCCTCCCTCCAGTTATTCACGACTCCCAATGAGCTGGGGGAGGATTTTGAGCCACGGGGCAGGGCCTAAGGATGCCCAGAGGGAAGAAGAGGGGCTTTCCTTCCCACCCTGGTGTCCATCCAGTCTCCCCAGTTCAGCCAGCAGGTGTACACCAGGGCAGCCACCCGTTGGTCAGGCACCATGCTAGCTCCAAAGCCCGCTTCCTCCTGGGAAACTCCTGGAAAGCCGGACGTCCTTTGTGCCCTCAACCCCCACCGCCCGGGCGGTTTCGGTCCTAGCCTGCCGGCGGAGGGTGCCCTTGCCTAAAGGCGGATCCAAGCTCCCCCAGCCAGAAGGCCGCGAGCCTCACGTCTCTCTCTCTCTCCCTCTTTGCATTTTAGGTAACAAATAAGGATGCAACTAAAATCAGCGTAAGTGTGGAGCCCAGCGCGGGCCGCGGGAGACCCCTTCTGGCCGCCTCGCATCCCGCAGCTCCCTCCCCTTAGCAAGCCGCTGCGGCCGCGCATGTGGGGCCGCGCAAGTAGGGCCGCGATCGCAGCCTTGCATTGGTGGCTGCTTGGCTTGTCCGGGCGCCATCTGTCGCCGGTTGCAGGGTCGGGTTCTCTTTTGTGTAAATCAAGGGTCCAAGGCTTGAGTCCCCTAATTCGGCTTGGCGCTCACCTGTAAAACTCCCCTTGGTCAGGACCGCGCGCTTAGGCCCTCTCGCGCCTGCTCGCCTCCGCTCTGCGGGCATTCCTCCCAGCACCGGGAGCGCGCGGCTGCTCGCCCTCCCCGCGACCGTGGCGCCAGCTTCCCGCCCCCTCCGCCCCGCCCTGAGCATCCGCTCTGCGCCCTCCGCCGCAACCCTTTATCTTCCGCCTGGATTGCGGGTTTGGGTGCGGGGTGTTGCAGGCTTGCGGGGCACAAGGTAGGGGGTGGTCGTGCCAGGCTGCGAGGGGCCCGGGTCATGGGCTTGGTAACTCTGGGAGGAGATGCGCCCAAGCTTCCCAGCTGGAGCGTAGAAGGGCCTGGAGATGACGAAGCCTTCTCGTGGGCTCGGTTCAGAGGTGAGGGCTCCCTGGGTGTTTGGTGAGAGTCATAGAGCAGTTCCTTCCCGAAGTCCCCTCCGGGGCGCAGGGGAGGAGCACTTCGCTGGGGCGCTTCTGGAGATCCCGCGGAAAGGCGGGTTGGTAGCAGGTGGCCAGGGAGCCGGGCAGCAGCCACAGCGTTGCTTGCCTCCTTGGGAGAGGAGTGTTCGCTGTGAAGGGCGGGGTCCGGTGACAGGGTGGCTTTCCTTAGGACGCGATTCAGGCAGGCCTTCCTGGCGCCGGGAGGTGTGGAGGGCCGGCTGGGGCGGGACTGTGGGTTGGCGCGCGTCGCGGCGGGAAAGACGTGGGGCAGTCCAGCCTGGGGTTTCTGCGCACTCCAGAACTGGGAGTCCAGCCTGGAGTTTCCTGAAGGTGCAGGAGGGAGGAAGGAGAGGTGGGCTCTGCCCTTCTGAAGGGCCAGCTACGGGAAGACAAGCAGGGTTGGTTTGTGTGGGCAGGGCAGAGGCAAGGTGGGCGTTTGGTTAACATGATGGGGGAGTGGGGACACAGTCCAAAGAGCTGGCTGCCCGGCGCCCATGCAGAGTTGGAAGCCCTATGCCACGGGGTAGACGCGGGTGAAAGGGAAGCCAGATCGTGATGGTGGGCAAACCGGGATCCGGAAAGTGTTGGGGTGCGCGCACAAGGGGGCGCGACGGCCAGGGCGGCCAGAAGAGCAGGTTTGGGAGCTGTCCAGCCCGGCCTCTAACCCTGCTCTCTTGCAGACCGTGCGCGTCCAGGGCAATGACATCTCACACCGGCTTCGGTTGTCGGCCGTGCGACTGCAAGACGAGGGCGTGTACGAATGCCGCGTGTCGGACTACAGCGACGACGACACGCAGGAGCACAAGGCCCAGGCGCTGCTGCGCGTGCTCTCGCGCTTCGCGCCGCCCAACATGCAGGCCGCCGAGGCTGTGTCCCACATCCAGAGCAGCGGCCCGCGTCGCCACGGCCCCGCCAGCGCCGCCAACGCCAACAACGCGGGCCCCGCGGGCCGCACCACCTCCGAGCCCGTCCGCGGCGACAAGAGCCCGCCGCCCGGGAGCCCTCCAGCCGCCATCGATCCCGCAGTCCCCGAGGCCGCGGCAGCCTCCGCGGCCCACACGGCCACCACCACCGTCGCGGCAGCTGCTGCTGCTTCGTCAGCGTCGCCGCCATCGGGACAGGCGGTCCTGCTGCGCCAGAGGCATGGCTCGGGTAAGGGCGCGCGGAGAGGGGGCGCACGCGCGGTGATGGCGTAGGGCTGGGGCTGCGCGGGGACTACCAGAGGAACTCCGGACCCAGGACCCGCCCCCTTGGCTCATTTGTATATGGATACTTCTTCCTAGTTAGATCGGGAGCGCCCTCCCCTAGGGACTTCTTCCCGCCGTTTCTCTTGTCTTTACTCCTGGCCTCTGGAAGCATTTATGATGTGCATTTATGAACGGGGGAGGGGGCTGCCCTGCCAGCGACCTCAGGGTACACTGGAGGCTGTAGTGTGGGGAGGCGACCTCTTTTGGGTTTGGAGACTGGACACTGAGGGCTGTGCTCCGATGGTGTCAAGGGGCCAGCACTCTGCCAGCACCGATGGTGGAAATAAGCTATCCCTAGGTGGGGGCACTGGCACCTGCTGGAGAGCGGGAGGCGGTTAAAACTTGGGTTGTGTTGGTTTCTATTCTGTGTGCTCGACTGAACAGACTTTGTCCAAGGGCGTGGAGGGGCCTGGCTGTGTAACTTACGCTCTCTTTGGCTAAATGCAGGATGGCCCTAGGCACCAGCTCTGCACTTTACCGTAAACCGCAGTTCCCCTCCCTTTGGCTTTGGGGTGGGGACAGTAAGGACTGAGCCCTAAGCCACTGTTAGGAAGGCACCCAGAGGGGAAGGCTTGCTTTCTTAGGGAGCTGAGAGGCTGGAAGAGGGGACTGGGGATGGGGGTGGGATGTGGGAAGGCAGGAGGAGGAGAAAGTGATGGCTTGACTACCCCCTGGTAGGCAGCTCTGGAGCGGTAGGAGCCATTGGCAGAGGCGGGGGTGGGGGTGGTGGGGGGTGGTTATGGAGGGTAGAAAGGCTTGTCCAGTGTGCCCCTCCTCCCAAGGCATCCCCCACTCTCTCTCCCTGCTCCAAGCTGGGCCTCAGAGCCCACCCCAGTGCCTGACTGTGAGCAGGTTGCTCCCTCCCTCAGCCCCTCTCCTCAGTCTTGTTTGATGCAGAGTCCCACAGGAAGCATCTCTCCTGGCCACACAGCCCTGGGAGCCTGACTCTGGGGACAGGTGCATGTGAAACCTGCCAGATGTGATGGAACACATTGTCACAATCCTACAATGGCAGTTCTCAAAGGGTGGTCTACCTGCAGTCTCCTGGACTACCTGCAGAATCCGCAGGGGCGAGTCTTCATGTCCTTCATGTCACCATCTCATCCTGCCTCCCTAGCTAACTCTCAAGCCCTCCGACAGTTGAGCCTGCAGTCTGCCTGGCACATCAGTTCAGTTCTGTTTCTCATTCAGCTCTACCTACTGTGGCAGCCTCCTCAGTGCGTCTCAGGCTATTGGCTTGATCCAAAGGCCTCATCCCTCTTGGATGCTACACAGGGCCCCACAAGACTGTCCCTCAGCCTACTGGGGAAGTAGGGACGTGCAGAGGGCCTCCACAGCCCAGCTGGGAACTTTCCACCCTCTGCACTAAGATATCACTGATGCTGTAACAAATAAACCCCAAAAGGCCAGTGGCTTGACACAATTCAAATGTAATATTCCTCATTCATATCATGTCCTGCCCTGGAGTGTCCCGGGGCATGTGGTGGCTCTGTTCCATGCAGTCATTCAAGGACCCAGGCTGAGACTACCAGCCTCAGCAAGAGGCTTCCAAAGTCGCTCTGGGTATGACATAGAGCCAGCAGACCAGGGAGGAGAGACAGAAGCAGCGCGTGTCACTTCACTGCCCTAAGAGAATGAAGTCCTAATGCTCTCAGGCATGCATTGTGTATAATGAATCAACTTGTTTCATATGCATTTAGGACCACTCTAAGTATGTATCGTTCTTGGGAGATTGAGAAAATAGCCACTCAAATCATTCTGGCAGCACTTAACTCTCTCAGAGAGAAGCTGGTTTGGAAAAATGGCAAGGTGTTTTTTTAAGGGCCAGGTCTAGAAGTGGTAAATATTACTTCTACCCTCTTCCATCGGCCAGAACTCAGTCACGTGGTCCAACACAGATGTAGTGCCTGCTGGGAAATGTAGTTCTTGGCGTGGCGGCTGCTTTCAGGCCTCATCTCTTCACAGTGCAAGGGGAGCGTGACTCCTTGAGGAGTTAGCCATCTCTGTTCAGCATACAGGCAGTGCTCAGGGAGAGTGCCTATTGACTTATAGAGCCATTGGCTTAACTGATGCTGGTTGGTGAAGAGAACATCCTTCTTCCCCCTCCCCTTGGGCCCTAGCAAGGAAATGTGTGCATTACAGGCTGGGACGTACCTCTAGGATACTCCCGGAGGATTTGAAAGGCAGAAGTCCAAATGTGGGTTGTGTCTCCACCACTTACTGGCTGTGTGATTTTAGGCAAGTGGCTTACCACCTCTGAGTCATCTGTAAAATGAACAGGATAATCTCTCTGACCTCAGAGGGAGCTTGGTCCCTCAGAGGAAACTGCAGCACATATATGTTCATTATTATCACCCTGGTCATTAGCTGCACTAGTGGAGAGGAGGGGATGGGCAGATAAAGCTAAAAGGTTGGCAGATGGAAGCCAGGCTATGGAGGGCCTTGAATGCCAAGTAGAACCGGCCATTGGTTAAAGACTTTGGTCAAGACCATGTGAAAGAGATTTTTGAGAGTGAACTTGGTTGTGCTCACAAAATGGTAATGAGACCAAGGTCAAGAGCACACTCCTGCTTGAATCTCCCTCTTCCCGTGGCCTTCAGCCTGAGTCGCAGGCCCAGCCACAGATGACCTGACTGCCTGCCATAGCTAGTCCGATCTCCAGTCTCTGTGCTGGCCATGAAGGCTGAATGAGAGAGTGAAGATGCTCCAGGACATCTCATCCGGAGAAGGTGGGCTGGACAGCAGATATGGAGGTCCTCAGGTCAGCTCGATGCTGATGGCACAGTGTCCAGCGCCATCCCAGCAGATAGGGCCTTGGGCATCCACCAGCCACAGGGCCATATGTTAATGCCCATGTGGGTCACTCTGCCTTCTCTGCAGGGGCTGGTGTCCACAGCCATCCAGAAAGCACAGCTTGCCTGGCTCCCAGCGGGCCTGACAGCAGTGCTCCTGGGATAGAAGTACAGTGGCCTCTGAGGTCTCCGTCACCCCCTAAACCTTGCCAGCTCCTGAACAGGCCAGGAACTGTGTAGACACATCTCAGAAAGAACCTCCAGTCTCTCTCCAAGCCTCCTTTGGGGTGGCCAGAAGGTGGGCCTTCAGCTGGGAGGTCACAAAACCTATATCCCCCACTCTCCAGGTGAGCCTCTTATGAGAGTCATTCTGCTGCAGGAACTCTGTGTCCGACTCTGGGCATGGAAAAGTGGATGGCAATACCTGTCATTCACAAACACACCCGAACAGCCTTGATGCCAAGGAGGGAGCCATGCTCAGGCTTGTGTCCCACCTCGCCCCGGTCACCCAAGGCCACCCAAGCTGTGTGCTGTCAATGTGAAGCCTGCAGACTGTGTTTTGGAGGATAGGTATTAGTAACCTTTCTGTAGGACTGCATCACCAGCCAGTGCCCCGAGCTCGGCTGCTGGCACCAGGTCCTGCTGAGCGCCCTGAGAGGCAACAAGCCAGCCGCTTTGCTCAGAACCACAGCAGCCTGAGCTGCAGAGGGAGCTCGGGGCAGACGACCTTGGGCCTGGCCTCCCAGTCTTGCAATTCTAAGCAGCTTGATGGGGAGCGGTCCAAAAAGGACCGCTGCCTCTTGGTTAATAGTCTAGAGTGTTTGCAGAGGGTATCAACCAGGGTGCTGGCAGAGGCACATGGCACATTCAAACAGGGTCACTGGGGGGAATGGAAAGAGCGTATGTATCAAGGTGTGGACAGGGTTAGGGCAGCCAACAAAGGATGGGTGCAGGTGCCCAGGGCTGGCATCAGTGGGAGCCATCAGCAGATCTAGCCAGGACGGGGGCTGCTGGTGGCATACAGAGAGTAAGAGGGGAGGCACAGAGCCAACCCACAGTCACCCAGCAAGGATCTCACTCTCCTCCTGCCCTCCATTTCCTGTCCGGGCCTCCTATTGGCCAAACCCTTCTGGAATCTGATGGCAGGGGCACCCAGGTGGCGCAAGCTATAGAGGTCAGCCCTCAGGGGCTCACAGCAGAGTTGAGAAAGGTGGGCTGAGGACCTGGGGGCACTGAAGAGACTCAGGGCCAGGAACAGTGGCTCATGTGCTGGGTGCAGTGGCTCACACCTCTAATCCCAGCACTTCGGAAGGCCAAGGCAGGTGGATCACATGAGGACAGAAGTTTGAGAACAGCCTGGCCAACATGATGAGACCCCGTCTCTACTAAAAACACAAAAAATTAGTTGGGTGTGGTGGCAGGCACCTGTAATCCCAGATACTTGGGAGACTGAGGCAGGATAATGACTTGAACCTGGGAGGCGGAGGTTGAAGGGAGCCGAAATCACGCCATTGCACTCCAGCAAAACTCTGTCTCAGAAAAGGAAGGAAGGAAGAAAGGAAGGAAGGAGGGAGGGAGGGAGGGAGGGAGGAAGGAAGGAAGGAAGGAAGGAAGGAAGGAAGGAAGGAAGGAAGGAAGGAAGGAAGGAAGGAAGGAAGGAAAAGAGGCGAGGCTCAGGACACTGGCCGTTTCAGATTGGCGACTGCAGAGGCGGTCCCAGCACATCTCCCCAAATCATCCCCCATTAAGCGATGGTTCCTGGAAGGAAGTCAGAAAAAAAGTCCCTATTTTTTACATAAGCCACTTTGGTAATGCCAGGAAGGAGCGGGGGGACTTCCTCCAGCCCTCATCCATTAGCTACTGCACAGCCAGGCAAGAAAGCCCTTCTCATGCCGCATGTGTACCCAACACAGCCAAATACATATTTGCACTAAAAGTTGATGTGCAAAAACTCATTCATTTCACGTCTCATTTGTCAAGAGACATTTTGGTATTTGTGCTTAAAAATAAACATGGACTGGATTAGCAGAGCAGAGCAGGCGCAGGAGGCCGGGCCCCGTCTTAGCTGTGTTCGTAAATCTGGCTCCTAATTAATCTGAACACTGACCCATTTTTCGTGAACACTTTGTTGCTGGTTACCATTTCTAGAAACGAGAGAGAGAGACCAAACAGAGTATCTTCCAGACAAACACTTCTAAATGGAAAAGGCACCGCAGTGAAATCTAGCGTGGCCTCAAAATAATCCAGTTTGCAACCGAATGGCTGTCGTGTTGGCCGGAGGTTCCCCTCTGCAGGGACCTTGGGATCAGAGCGGTGGCATGTGAACCTCTAATTAGCCTCAGGGCTCTGGCTCCAAGGGAGGGCACCATGGCCCCCACAGAGAGCTGGCTGGATGTGGCAAGCTGCTGCTGGGTGCCTATACAGAGAACTGGCTCTCAATATTTCAATTAACAATGAGAGAAAGACAGCCAAGGCCATGGGTATGACGGCTGTAGAGAGGCTGTGGCTGCTGGGAGCCGTCAAGGGGGAGGATCCTTGGATGTCGCCATGGCAACCGTAAACCGTGACCGAAGTGGGCCGTGGGCAAGGTGGAGACAATCACTACATCTCGACCCATACCCCAGTGATGATAGAGCTGAAGGAATGGCACACACACGTGACCCAGGAGAATCGTGATGCAGCGGAGTCACCAACAGCATCAGCAGGCCCGGGACCTGTGGGCCCTGAGCAGGCCATGGAGGCGGCCACCTGGTTTTCCCCTCTCCCCAGACCCAAGAGGACCCAAAGTCTCTCGCCTTAGATGAACAATCCATTCTTCCCCCAAGCTCTGATGTGACATGAGAATTATAATTAAGAAGAAAATAAATCTGGCAAGAGATGTCCCAGAGAAGAGAGGGCGAGGCTCTCTGAGCATCCTGAAAGAGAAAATTAGAGGATTTCATAAAGGAAATGGCTGAGCCTCACAGCTGGCAAGCGATGCCTGCATCATCCCTGACAGCAGCAATCTTACACCATCATCTGCAACATGCCGTCCTCTCCCCCAGCAGCCAGTCACTGGGAGTCTGCTGGGCCCAGCCCCACGCTCGCCATGAGGGGGAACCAGAGATGGCAGCGTGGACCCAAACTTAGAGGAGCCAGGGCACCCAGGTAATTCCAGGGCAAAGCAGTCTGTGCTGTGCCAGCACTAATCCAGCTGAAGCAATCAGAAGAGAGCCTTCCTGTATGTGGTGTGTGACTTACGACTTGAAAGAAGCACCTGGGGCTAAAGTCTCCCACCTTAGGTCAGACCTGGGAAAGCTTTCAGATGCCCTCTCTCTGCTTCCCAAGGATGGAGAAGGCCACACCAAATGGAATGGCCTTTGTATAGCAGTCAGCTCACTGGGCAACCATCCTCTCAGCATCCGCAAGACCCTAAATTCAGGATAAAATGGCTGCTTTTGGATTATACTAATGATAAATAATAATATTTGCCTTTTACTGAGCACTTACTATGTGCCACGCTCTCCTCTCACCAGCTTTCCTCCTTCCTGCAGTTCTCCCTAACGCCTCCTGCTTCAGTCCATCCCCCAGAAGACACAGCGCTCTCTCTGTGCTCTTAGCCAGAGCCCAGACTCTCTCCCCAGGTGGAGTGGCAACCCCCAAGAAAAGACCTGGCAGCCAGCCTTGTTAAATGTCACCGGGAGCTCACCCCGCAACAAGGAACTGCTCATTAAACACGCCAGGTGCAAATCCTTAAAGCTCTGAATATTAAGGATTCCCCAAGCATCCGTGGGGATAAATGAGGTCAAGTGCTTTTGTAATATGATATTGATTAGTTCTGCTCTGTGTGGACAGAGCAAGGCCTTGTCTGTGGTCTAAACCCCTGAGCTTTCTGGGAGACGCGAGTATGGTTTTAAGACATTTTTGCAGCACAGGAGAAAAATAAAAGCATTATCTATTTTATTCCTCCAAGCTTTGCTGACTATCACCAGGCATCTCTTGGAAACTTGTATCCAGAGTGGTGAGAAGGTTTCACTTTGCCTTATGTAAGGGCTGCAGGGAAGTTTGAGATGAGAAGTCAACAGGCTCAGCCCCTGTAACTCCCGATTCCTGCCTATTCCTGATGAAGGCTGACACACCTCCTTCCCCGGGGTGGTGCTTCTGGCTAAATTAGCCTGCTTGTCCGTGGCTTTGGTGCTCTCACGGAAGATGTGTTGTGAATACCAAGATGGAGGATCCCGTCTGGCCTCCTGTGGGTTAGGGTGTAGCTGCTGTCAAGCAGTCAGTGGCGGAGGTGGCTGGGGGGCTGCTTGCAGACAGCAGTACCCTCAGTGACCGCAAAGTATGAGCATAGCCCGGGCCCCTTCTCCTGCCTGCATCCTCCACAGGATGGCCCTTGAGAGACAGATCTTATGCAAAGCCTGTCCCTGCCAGCAATCCTGTTTCTGGAAGTTATTGGTGGTTCTGTTCTGTTGTTACTGCTCTCCGGGCTGAAATATCAAAGCTACTTTGGACAGGCTTCAGTTGGCTCTGGTTTTTGCAGTTCAAGAGGAATGTTGAGGGGTCTTGGTGTTGGCATGAAATAAGGAGTCAGAGTGGACATTTCTGAAGCTTTTCCTGTCACCCACTGACCCCCCGCACCCATCTACTCTTCCGCACCCACCTACTGTCCTGCACCCATGGGCTCTGCTCCGTCCAGCTCAGAAGTAACCAGCTTGCCAGAAGGGCCACTGAGAGGGACAGGGCACCCCCTCAGAGTCCCAGTTGAGCATCCGATGCCCGTTAGAGACTGAGGCCAGGAAAATTACCTAGGCAGGTCAATCCTCCCTACAGCTGCCCATGCTGGTGGGAGAACCAAAGCATCACCCAATGGAGACTGAACATGGTTCTGGAGGAAGTTACACTCACCACCACTTCCAACCATTGCATTCTCTCCTGACATTTCAAATGTTCCTCACTGTTCAGCTGGCTGGCTCGCAGGTAAGCCAGGATTTGAATGCCAAGAAATTTACCACATTTCTGGGCCTTTACAGGGCTCTGGCCCTGCAAAAGTCACAGCATGTGCTTCTCACTCTTGCCCTTCATACCCTAAGAGCATTATACTTGTTTTCCAGATACATCCAACCACTTGAGTGGATTTTTGAGTTCATCACTTCCCACTCCCTGTGTGCGAAGTTCCATCATCTGTTATCATTAGCACAACACTGATTCCTATGCCAGAGAGCGGTTGGCAGGATCTAGGGGATAATGCATGGAAAGATGTTAGCTTAGCACAGGGCCTGGCACCTAGAATACACTCAGTGGATGTTGGCTTTGGTAACCAGCGTTATTCATGGGAATTGTGTTAACCATCCAGGATAGCTTACTAAGCTGGACAGGGTGCTCTGATCTGAGACTTCCTTCATGAGACTGCCCTCCCTCCTGCACATGCCGTGGGCATGATGGAGCTAATGGTGATTTTGCATTGCTATCAGGGAACACCTGAGTCTGGTCATTTATAGAGAAAAGAAGTTTATTTGGCTCACAGTTCTGCAGGCTGTATGAGCAAGGCACCAGCATCTACTTGGCTTCTGGTGACGCTTCAAGAAGCTTTAACTCAAGGTGGGGGAGTAGGCGTGTCACCTGGTGAGAGAGGAAGCAAGAGAGAGAGAGAGGATGTGCCAGGCTCCTTAAACAACCAGCTCTCATGTGAACTAATAGAGTAGGAACTCACCCATTACCTCATTACCATGAGGAAGGCACCAGGCCATTCGTGGGGGAATCCACTCCCATGACCCAGTTACCTCCCACCAGGCCCCACCTCCAACACTGGGGATCACATTTCAACATAAGGTTGGAGGGGATGAACATCCAAACCATCTCAGTGATTGGGCTGATGGAGCTCAGAAACAGAAAGGGCCATCAGATTGCAAATGGCTCAGAGAGTTGCTGTTTTTGTGCATTCTCTGGCTGCGCCATTTCAAGGGGGCAAAGGTGGAAAAATGGGGATGGTGCCACATCCTCATCCTAGCCTGGTTGGGGCTATTTGCCCTGAGTCAGGAGCTCCTTGGTGAACAAGGACAGCTTCATCATGGTTTTGTATGGTCCACCGGCAAATTAAACCTCCGGGTTTGCCCACATGCCCGAGGCCCGGCTGTGCTAACAGGGCTCCTGGGGAAAGCTGCTCCATGTCATGCCTGGTCATGCTCCTTCGTCGTATAGGCTGCTGCCAGTGGCAGGAGCATTGTGATGGGAAGGGATAGGGCCTTTTGGGTGACAAAGAAAAACTCAGAGGAGAGGCTGGTGTTTGCAGCACTGGACGGCTGTGTCTCCATGGGAGAAGCGGGGAGAAGGTAGAAAACTCTCACCATGTCGTATAGCCAGAGAGCCTCCTGGGGTAGGTTTAGACTGAGAGGAGGTGCCTGGAGTCCCCGTCAATGGAGCCTGTACAGAGAGTGAGAGAGAGGAAGAGCCGCCTGTGTCAGGGAGTACCCCACAGGGATGGGCCTTTTGGGTGACATAACTCAGGCCAGCATTACAGGCTCAGGATATGTACTGGTTCTTCCAATTGTGTTCCTGCATTTTGCTTTTCATATTCACATCCACCCCAGTTTCCCTTGCTGTGGCTCACTGTGCCCAGATATTGCCAATAAAGGTGCCACTTGGCACCCAGGCTAGTGAGATGAATGCAGGACAGAGATGTCACCTCCGGGATGTGCTGGGAGTGTGAGGAGGCTGCAGGCGGGGCCAGGAAGCCAGGACCCCTCCTGCCTGTCTCCACCCTTCGCGCCCATGTGAGCCTGCCTCCCGCCCAGCACAGACAGCCCACCGCAGACTCCTGCTGGAGGCCCACCCACCTGTAATCGGATAGCTCTAGAGAGAGAGAGCCCTCCCTCTGCTGACCCTGGCCTGCTGCCCATGAGCTGCCCTCAGGGAGGAAGGCACAGTTTTCTTTAAACCAGGAAAGCCCAGCTCCAATGTCAGTTCCCTTAGAGTGACTTTTATTACAATTGATTCTCATACAAACGCCGCTTGACCCAGAGGAAGAATCTTTAATAAACCCACAGAAGGGGGAGCTGACATTACATCAGGCTCAGTCTGAGAGTCCTGGTCTGCTGTATCTGGTCTGACCCAGGCGAAGGGGCAGGGGGCTACCCAGAGCATCAGGCAGACCTAGCCCCTGCCCCAGGGAGGAGCTCGTGGTCTAGTTATGGTGGCCATGCAGGAGGATGAACTCAGGGCTCAGCTCAGGCACAAGAGGGATGGGTTACGAGGATGGACTTGTAGTTGGGAAGAACTCAGAAAGGTGGGGCCAGGGTGGGCTGGTAGTTGGGAGGAGACTTCCTGACCCTGCAGCCAAAGAAGTTTCTTTCATTCTGAGCACCTAGATGTGCCTTGCTGCTGCCTCAGGGCTCCCAGAAGTTCCTGCCCTGTTCTGCAGTCAACACCTGGCTGAGTGCCCCATTCAGACTGATGCCCATGGAGAGCAGGCCTGGTTCGTTCTCACTGCTGTTTCCCCACTGCCCTGTATTCATCGGACTTTGTACTAGTTCATTCATTCATTCAGTCATTCATCCAGCAAATGTCCATGGAGCATTGTTTTATGTGCAGGAATTTTTCTAGTCACTGAGGGCGCAATGTGATTAAGACTAAGAAACTTAAGACTGAGGTCCTGAGAAAGTGACAGAGGAAGAGACAGACATTGATCAAATAGTCACATAGCAAGTAGAAATTAGCAGCCATGGCTGGTACTCTAAAGGAAAGTCCCGTGGGCTATGGGAGCTAAAATAGGGAGATTTGACCCATCAGGGAAGGCTCACCAAGAAAGTGACATTTGAGCCATAATCAGGAAGAAAGTTAAGAGTTGGCCAGGTAAAGAGAGAGGGTAGAACTTTCCAGGAAGAGGGACTCACATGTGCAAAGGTCCTGTGGCAATAGGGATCTGGGGAAATGCAAAGGCCACACAGAAGCTTACTGTGGTGGGTGCAGAGAAAGCAAGATGGGGAAGCAAAAGGGAAATTAAGTCAAAAGTTAGAGTTTACTGGTCCAACAGGGTTAAACTGTAAGGTCTTTTGAAGATATCAGGAAGCTTTGGCTTTATCCTGAGGGCAGTGGGATGGGGTTTGAGTGGCTAGGGCATGATGCTTTCAAAAATGGTCACTCTAGCCTGTGATCCCAGCACTTTGGGAGGCCGAGGCAGGTGGATCACGAGGTCAGGAGATCGAGACCATCCTGGCTAACATGGTGAAACCCCATCTCTACTAAAAATACAAAAAATTAGGCGGGCGTGGTGGCGGGCACCTGTAGTCCCAGCTGCTCGGGAGGCTGAGGCAGGAGAATGGCATGAACCCGGGAGGTGGAGCTTGCAGTGAGCCAAGATCGCGTCACTGGGCTCCAGCGTGGGCAACAGAGTGAGACTTCGTCTCAAAAAAAAAAAAAAAAAAAAGAAAAGAAAAAAGTCACTCTAGTTGCAGTGTGGAGATTGGAGAGGTGGGATGAATTTGATGGATGGGGAGACCACTTTGGAGGCAGTGATTCTGTCAAGAGATGATGGGGCTTGGACTCATTGGGTGGATGGGTTGATGGATGTCTGGATGGGTGCTGGGGTGAATGGGTGGAAAAACAAGTAGCTGGTGGGTAAGTGGAGGGAAGGATGTATGAAATGATGAGGGATGGGTGGGAGGAAGGATGAATAGATGGGTGGATGATGAAAGAATGAATGGATGGGTAGAAGGCAGAATGAGTGGATGAGTAGATGAATTGGAGAATTAATAGATGGGTGGAAGGAAGTATGAATGGATGGGATAATAAATGGATGGGTAGATGGAAAATGAGTGGATAGGTAGATGGATAGATAGAAGGGAGAACAAATGGGTGGGTAGAAGGATGATAAGTTGATGGGTAGATGGGTGGATGGATGGGTAGAAGGATGATAAGTTGATGGGTAGATGGGTGGATGGATGGGTAGAAGGAGGGATGAGTGAATAGGTAGAGGGGTGGATGGTGAGAGAATTATTGGATGGGTGGAAGGAAGGATAAGGGAATTGGTGAATGAGTGGGAGAATGAATAGATGAGTAGAAGGAGAATGAGTGGATGGGTAGATGGGTGGGCATATGGGAGAATGAATGGATGGATACAAGGATGATGAGTGGATGGGTAGATGGGTGGCTGGAAGGGAGAATTAATGAGTAGGGAGAAGGATGGTGAGTAGATGGTAGATGGGTGAATGGATGAGAGAATGAATGGGTGGGCAGAAGGATGATGAGTAGATGGGTAGATGGGTGGATGGATGGGAGAATGAGTGGATGGGTAGAAGAATGATAAGTAGATGTGTAGATGGGTGAATGGATGGGAGAATTAATGCATAGATACAAGGATGATGAGCAGATTGGTAGATGGGTGGATAGATGAGAGAATGAATAGGTGGGTAAGAAGAAGGATGAATTAATGTGTGAATGGGTGGATGGATGAGAGAATGAATGGGTGGGTAAGAAGAAGGGTGAATCAATGTGTGAATGGGTGGATGGATGGGAGAATGAATGGGTGGGTAGAGAGATGATGAGTGGGTGGATAGATGGGTGAATGGATGGTAGAATGAATGGATGGATGGATGGATGGATGGATTGATGGATGGATGGATGGATGAGTGACTTGGGAATGGGTGGAAAAATAAATAGCTAAATAGCTGATGAATGGGTGGAAAGAAGATGTGAGTGGGTGGATGGGTAAATGGAGAGTAGAAAGCAGGAGAAACAGATAAATATGTAAAACATGGATGGAAAGATGGGTAGAATTAGGATACAAGCTGAAGCTTGCAGGATGGGTGGGATTGGGATTGCAGGCATGCCTAAGGTTGGAGTTTCCCGAAACTGAACACCGCACACTCAAGTTATGTCTTCCAGGAAGGAGGCCATAGGAAAAAAGTCTCCAGGGGGTGGTAGGGCCCAGAATTCCATGCCATTCCATGCTTCTGCCTGTGGTCCCTAGGCCATTGAACATAGACAGGAAGGATGGCCAGAGTGAGTGGACACAGCCAGCCCCAGCCTGCTTCAGCTCCCCTAACCCCTCAGCCTTCAGGGACGGGAGCAGCAGACCTCCTCCCTCTGCTGGGCACTGGGTACTCTGGCGGATGCAGCCTGGCCCAGATTTGCTGATTCTTGTCCATGGACAAATTAATGTAGATATGTTTTTTCAGGCATTTAAAAAATCCCATCTCCAGGTGGGCAGATAAACAACTGTATTCACATTAAAGACTAATGTAACAAAAATACACCAGGCAATAATTCATAATGCATTCTATTCTACAGCGTCATATTTTAATGCGTGACATATCCTGGGCAGCTCCTCTGTGCTAATTTCATTTAATGAGCACACGTTATAGAATTTTCAGAGCACTATCCCTGGGCAATTAAAATATGTTAACCTTTTTGGTTAAATTGCGTTTCTAAGGAAAAGTCCTCACTGTGAAACAGAAAGAAATATCCAGGTGTCACTGAGGTGGAACCCAAAGGCGGGTTGTAATGGGAAAGGACTGCTGTTAGGTCCTGTGTGTGCTGGCTGGAGGGACCTACAGCCTCCTCCCTGACCTCAAGCCATGCTCCACCATCCCTGCCTTTGCCCAGCCAGGCCAAGTTCCACTGTGCAGGACAAGGAGCTGAAGCCTGGACGCATACAGTGAGCAGCCTTCCTTGAGCAGGTATTAATTGACTACCCACTATTTGCCGGACCCAGGAGATCCAAGGTACACCCTGGCTCCAAGGTTGGGAGGATTGTAGCAGGGAGGTGAGGTACCCCCAGGCAACTGGGGTTTAAATGAGGCTAGTATAGGAGACTTCAAGGAAGGGCGGGCTCCACTCATTCAAAATATGGACAGATCCCCCAGCTCTGCCATCTGCATAGTGGGCACACCAGCGCTCCAGCACTCACAAGTCCCAGAGTTTTAGATCTTGAAGGGGCTTTTAGAGAGCCTAGGGTGAGTAATTCCCAAACTGTGCTCCTTGGAACCCCAGGAGCCCCACCCCGACTTCAACCAGAGCCATTCTGCTTCTAATGGTTTTACATATTGGGGTCCCATGCAGCCATTAGTTGAAAATAGGGTTCTACTGCTCTAAAAGATTTAAAAGCAGCTTATATAGTTCTCATGTGGGTATATATTACCAATATATATGTACATTATATTAAATATACAAATAGTTTTCACATATATGCTACCTTCTAAGGGAAGAATTTGAAGTGACTTATAAAACTGAATGCGGCATAATAGAATGAAAAGTTTTTAATGAACAAATTGGTATAAAAAGAAAATGAAGGTGAATTTGTGAAATGATCTTGAGAAAAAGTTAGACAAAGACATGTGTGCTGGCAGTGTTGGGCAGCTGGAAGGTCAGGTCAAGGTCACTGTGGCAGCCCTGGGCTCCCCAGAGGAAACTTGAGACAGGCCTCTCAGCCCCACCTTGTATCTGAAGGTTAAAAATACAAGGCCACCTTTGAAGGACCTGGCCCAATGTCTGGTGCATTATGGATGGTTAGACCAGCTGGGATGTCTAAGAAAGACTTTCATTCATTCATTCATTCATTCATTCATTCAACAAATATTTTATGAGCCTCTCAGGGTACGGGCAGTGTGCTGGGTGATGAGGACATACGCGGCTGAGACAGCCATGGTCTCCACTCTCTCAGGCACACCCTCTAGCAGAGAAGACAGGGGTGAGATGGTAACACACTATGGCCATCCACATACAGCCCTGAAGAAATGGAGCTTGGCTTGTAGCCTATAGGACAAAGGGAGCCTCCAGACTGGGTCAGGGAGGGCCCGCTGTCTGAAGGAGACCCGTGGTCTGAGGAAGATGGAAATGAGTGAATGGGAGATCCCGGGGGGTTGGCAGGATGGATTCATGATGGCACTGGGAGGCAGGCAGGGGTGCGGGCAGAGGGGTAGCCAGGCCAGAGGAGTTAGGTCTTCAACCTGAGACAGACACTCCCGGGAACTTGGGGAGCAGGAAGAATTTGTGCTTTGCATTTGCAAAGAGCACTCTGGGTCAGGCGTGGTGGTTCACGCCTGCAATCCCAGCACTTTGGGAGGCCGAGGCAGGTAGATCACCTGAGGTCAGGAGTTCAAGACCAGCCAGGCCAACATGGTGAAACCCCGTCTCTACTAAAAATACAAAAATTAGCTGGGCGTGGTGGCGCGTGCCTGTAACCCCAGCTACTCAGGAGGCTGAGGCAGGAGAATCACCTGAACCCGGGAGGCAGAGGTTGCAGTGAGCCAAAATCATGCCATTGCACTCCAGCCTGGGCGACAAGAGTGAAACTCCATCTCAAAAAAGAAAAGAAAAGAGCACTCTGTTGCTGCAAAGGACATGATCTGGCTCTTTTTTCTGGCTGCATAGTATTCCATGATATATATGCACCACATTTTCTTTATCCAACCCGCCGTTGATGGGCACCTGGGTTGGTCCCATATCTTTGCTATTGTGAATAGTGAGTGCTGTGATGAACTAACAGGTGCAGGCGTCTTTTTGGTAGAACCAACATGCACATGTACCCCCTGATTCTAAAATAAAAGTTAAAAAAAAGAAAAGAAAAGGGCATTCCGGGCAGCCACGTTAGAGTGCTGGGGTGTCGGTGACTGGCTTGCGGGGGGTCAGTGGATGCAGGACAGCCTGTCGGGAGCTGCTGCCCCCGCGCAGGTGAGAGCTGATGCGGTAAAGGGGAGGGTTGGAGGGCCAGGGCAGGGTGGGTGTGGGGTAATGGAAGGGGCAGGAAGTAGATGGATTCAGAGCTGTGTTGGAGTCCCCTTGTGGGGGCCTCTGGGATGAGCCAGAGAGGATGGGTGAGCTCGAGAGAGCCAGAGAGGATCAGGAAGGGAGTCTAGCAAAGGGAACAGACTGAGCAAAGGCCTGAAGGCAGAGAGCCTGGGTGCATGCAGCCCCCAGCACGGGAGCCCCATTTACCTGGAGCTCAAGGCACTCAAAAGAGTGTAGAGACAGGCAAGGCAGCACCGTCCACTGGGTGAAAGGGCTTCCAGCTGGCTAAGGAACCTGGACCCATTCATAGGTACCAGGGAGTCACTGGAGATAACCTTCTACCACCTACCCAGGCAAGTCACTCAGACTCTCTGGACCTCACCTATAAAAGGGGAAAGTGGCTTCTACCTCCTAAGGCCGCTGAGGGAGATAAAGGGGAAAATTCTCTTGCAGGGACCGAGTGCAGCTGGGGGCACTGAGAATTGTGTGCCTGTTAGCATCCCACAGCCTCAAAGGTTAGCAATCCAGATGGGGCAAGGGCCCTCCAGGTGAGGAATGGGCCCCATGCTGAGGGAGGCAGCCTTGCCGTCCCTGATGGGGAGCTCCCCGGTGCTCACTGCAGTCGGGCCCGCCAGTGGCCCCCCTCTGACAGCAGCTGCCCAACCGCAGAGAAAAGGCCTGCTTGCCATCCACTTTAAGTGACGTCATTAAAGGGCCATTGGAGACAAGATACCTCAAAAGAGGTGGAAAACTGGAGAGGAGGTGGCGACAAAGTTGGCCACATTTAAAAACCACCATGAATGTTAACAATCAGGAAAAAATATCATCCCCATTCTCCTTCCCTTGCAAGTAGCCATGGGCCGGGGTCAGGCTGAGGCATTCTTAGCGAAGGAGAGTTCCAGCTCTTTGGGCCAGAGAGGTGGTGTGTGTGGCGGTGGTTAGGTGTGCACAGGGGCCAGACTGCCTGGGTGCGAGTCCCAGCCCTGCTGTTTATCTCAGTGTGGCCTTGGTTGGGCTGCCAGATTTAGCAAATAAAAATATAGGACACCTTGTTAAATTTGAATTTCAGATAAACCACCAGTAACATCTTAACGCAAGTATGTTCCATGCAATATTTGGGGCATACTTGTACTAAAAAGTATCCGCTGTTTTTCTGAAATTCAAATTCAATGGAGTGTCCTGTTTTTTATCTGGCAACTCCAGGCCTGGGGTAAATCACTTCATGTCCCTGGACCTGTTTCCCCAACTATAAAATAGGGGTAAAAGTAACTCCTGCCCTTACAAGGATAAAATTTAACGTAGGTCACGTACTTGCTGCAGTATCTGGCCCTAATAAGTGCTGGCAACCTTTGCCTCATTGTCCTAAAGGTGCTAGGTTCTGTCTGCTTGACTGGTCTGGTCCCTGCCATCTGCTCTCAGCTGGAGGTCGTCAGTTGCAACACCAGGCAATTGCCATGTCCTAGCTGTGGGTGGGGAGAGAGGGAGGCCCTAGGCCAGCCCTCTCACGCATGGGCTTCCTCCACGAACAGAGGTAGGGCATGTGAGGAAGGCACCTATGGGGTAGTGGAAGAGAAGAAGGCAGAGGCAAGGGGCACCTGAACAAATAGCACAGACATTTGTGCCAAGCCCTCTGTGTCTGGGTGCTCAGGGAGGGCTGCCTGGAGGAGGCAGCATCAGGACAAAGGAAAAGTAGGGGGCTAGTCGTTCTGCGGGGTCAGCCTGGAGATGCTTGCAGGGAACCAGAGCACATGGCTGCAGCAGGGGAGTGGCCAGAGTGAAATGGGGGGATGGAGGATTATGGAGAAACCACAACTGTGGCACTCAGGCAGGGGCTCTTTCTCCTGTGGGCAGAGGGCAGTCATCAAAGGTTCTACACCTCAGGGAAAGTATCCAGGTACGTCTGAAGGACGGAGTGGGGCATGGGTGGTTATGAAGGTAGGAGAGTGCTTTAGGGGCCACTGCTGTCATTGGGCATGGTGGAGGCCCCAACTGGGGCTATGGCAGGGGAGAGAGGGCACAGCAGGGAATGGCTAAAACAGGCAGGGAACAGGCAGTCCGGCCACATTCGCCCAGGAGTGCTCTGGCTCCTTCCACGGCCTGGACACGGAGGCAGCCATCTGGGCATCATCCCCAGGGGATATGACGTCACCCCCAGGAGGACAGCTTGTCTGCAAACCCAGTGCTGACTGCCCAGGGCCTGGGAGCGAGGGACAGGGCAGGAGGACAGGTGCACATCTTGTCTGCTCTCGCAGGTCCGCACCCCACACTGGACTTTTCTTTAAAATATCTCGATTTCCTTTAAAGCCCAACTGTATCAGTGACCCCTCGCTTCTGCCCCAGTTACAGTACACATTAATTTTATGGCAGAAACTGATTCTATCTGAACTCCGTTAGTGCTCGGTTATTCCTTGCTGACTCCCTTTGAATAAATATCCATGAAGAGTATTTCATAAAATGTCAACAAGGGAGGCAGCCTCCTTGCAAGGTGGCAGAGGTTCTCACCTTGCAGCGGGCTGGGCCAGTGCTGCATCCAGGGAAGAGCTGGGAGTCAGGTTCTCAGCAGGGCCTGGGAGATCCTACCAGACGCTCCCAGGGTGGGGCAGGCTCAGGGGCCCCATCAGGAAGCCGGGAATGTGGGAGCTAGGAGAGCCAGCCCCCGACATGAAGGAAGGGGCGTGCATGACCACACAACTGCATAGGGACAAAGATAGGATGCAAGCCAAGCCTCCTGGGTCCTGCACCAGGCCTGGCACATAGAGCGCGAATTCGGGCACCCACAAAGGGCCAGGTTGGCTGAGCAAAAGGGGCCCAACTGCACAAGAGGCGGGGATGGGACTGGCAGCTCACCCTGGGCCCAGGCTGGGGGCTAGCAGGGAAGGATGAGGGGAAGGATTTCTGCTGGGAGGAGCAGCCAGCCCCTGCCCGCCCCAGCATCCTGTAGCTTGGTGGAAAAGCAGGCCCGGGGTTGCTGGTTCTGGGGCCTTTCTAGGAAATACCTGAATATCTGCTTTTATGTAGAAGTCTCCCAATTTTTACATGCCAGATTATAATTTACAATTTGTAAGACTCTGTGTGCACCAAATTCGACCCTTCTGCAAACCAGACAGCCCTCAGGTGGCCACTTGGTGCCTTTATCTTGTCCCTGGACTCTGTAGAATACAGCGTTTTGTAACCAGGAAATCAGGGAGTGGGGCAGGCAGGGAAATAGAGAAGAAGGGTGAAAGTCTAGTCTCTGGGGGAGCCCCGACACTGCCCCCAACGCTGCCCGCAATGCAGCCCCAGCAGACCCCCGACGCCGGCCCCAGTGCTGCCCCAGGAGACCCCTGACGCTGGCCCCAAGACTTCCCCAGGAGACCCCCGACACCGCCCCAATGCTGTCCCAGGAGACCCCTGACGCTGGCCCCAATGCTGCCCCAGGAGAACCCTGATGCTGGCCCCAAGGCTGCCTCAGGAGACCCCAGACACTGGCCCCAGTGCTGCCCCAATAGACCCCTGACACTGGCCCCAATGCTGTCCCAGGAGACTTCTGACACTGGCTCCAGTGCTGCCCCAGGAGAACCCTGACACTGGCCCCAATGCTGTCCCAGGAGACCCCTGACAGTGGTTCCAGTGCTGCCCCAGGAGAACCCTGATGCTGGCCCCAAGGCTGTTCCAGGAGACCCCTGACACTGGTTCCAGTGCTGCCCCAGGAGAACCCTGATGCTGGCCCCAAGGCTGCCCTAGGAGACCCCAGACACTGGCCCCAGTGCCGCCCCAGGAGAACCCTGATGCTGACCCCAATGCTGTCCCAGGAGACCCCTGATGCTGGCCCCAGTGCTGCCCCAGGAGACGCCTGATGCTGGCCCTAATGCTGGCCCTGACCCTGGCCTTGGCATCTGGACCATATACATCTCCCCAGAGGGAAAAGTATGGGGTTTGACTGTAGCCAGGATGGCTACTAAATGCCCTCTCCTACTCTCATTCCACAAGCCCCTGCAAACCCAGAGAAACTCGTTGTACCCTGCCCCCAGGAAACTCAGAGACGGAGCCTCCTCCTTCAGCTGGGGCATGGCCTTCTGCTGCACTCCTGAGTGGGCCCCAGGGCAGGTGATGGGGAATCGGGAAGAGCAGGTCTGCTCCCAGCTGCCCCAGGCAGACAGGCCAGTGTCCCCATGGCTAAATGGATGTTCAAGTCCAGCCCATCAAGGCCATTATTGCCCCTTGGGGACAGCCCTCTTGTTTCAGGGGCCCCTATCCAGGACCCTCAGCTTGGTTCTCTAACCTTTCTAGGCAAGAAGCCCTTGTTCTGAGTAAAGATCTGTTATAAGCCACGAGTGGTGGTTCTCACCTATAATCCCAACACTTTGGGAGGCCAAGGTGGGAGTATCACTTGAGGCCAGGAGTTTAAGAGCAGCCTGGGCAACATAGCAAGACTCCATTGTTACCAAAAAAATTTTCAAATTAGCTGGGCATGGTGGCGTGTGCCTGTAGTCCCAGCTACTCAAGAGGCTGAGACAGGAGGATCACTTGAGCCTGGGAGTTGGAGGCTGCAGTGAGCTGTGGTTGCACTACTGTACTGCCGCCTGGGTGACAGAACGAGACCCTGTCAATCAATCAGTCAATCGATCAATGTGCTATGACGGCACAAAATGCAGAACAGACGCAAGTGACCTTGATCTGCTTGACAGAGGAGGGGCCTGTCCGTCAGACCTCCATGGTTGTCCTCATGGTAGAATAGCCAAGCTTACTGTTGGAATGGCTTTGTCTGAAGATGACAATGTCTTCCCTTGAACTAGCTCTTCTCTAGTGGCTGCCTGCACTCAATGTGCAAATATTCTGTGCAATACTGGACAGAGCAAGTGAAAGACAGGGAGAAGCATTACAGCATCAGCCTATGAAATGAGCCTCCACTTAGCCAGGCTGCAAGAGCCGGACCAGCCTGTTGTCCATTTTTGGGTGTAGAGCCAGGCCTCAAATGTGTCTTTATTTTACTTACTCTCCTCAAACCTGGAAAAACAAAAACAAAACAAAAGAAAACAAAAACAGCACTGTTTGCAAACCCCTGCCCCCAGCTGCAGCTCCCAGGCCACCAGCAGGTTTGCAGGGGCAAAGGACCTAGCCAGGCCCAAAGACTCTCATTTCCAGTGGAGAGGGCTGCAGCTCTCTTCTAAGCCACAGCCACAGGACAAGGGCCACAGACCACAGCCGGGGCTCATATGACCCCAAAAGCAGAGGGAAGCCATCCGTACTTCTAGAAACATGGACAGCAGTGGCTGCCCTGACTAGCTGTGCAGACCGGTAAACTGGGAGCCCCCCACCATGATCCCAATGCCCACAGGGTAGGAGTGGCCCCCTCTGCACTCCGTTCCACAGCATAGACCAGACACTCCATGCCTATGGAAGTCCCAGTCAATATGGGGATTACCAGCCCTTCTCCCCACTCTCCAGGAAGCTAACTCACAGGCTTGGGCAGAGTTTGGGTCAGACGACGGCCTGGAGGAACCTTCACCTTTACTTTTATCACAAGGCTTAAAATGACTTGAGAGCTGTCATACTGCTTTCTGGCAGGGATTTGGAATTCTGCTTTTGCTTGATAAATTGAAATGAGGAATTTCCCGGTCAGAAGCTGCTGGGCTGGCACTTTTAGTGTGCTTATGATGGGGTGGGGGGCAGGGGGAAGTAGAGATGCCTGTTGTGTTCTTTGAGCATCTCTTTCAAATGGTTCCAGCGTGTCTTTTATCCTGCTCACTATCTGAATGATAAAAATTAATATCTTAATTGCTATCTTAATCTTGAGCCAAAGAAGCTTTGGTTCCTTTAAGAAGAGTGATTATCAAAATGATGATACTTGCTTAATATAAGGAATGAATCAGCTAGTGTTCCATCAGAGGGCTTCCCTCACCTCTCAAGCAGTCTGATTTTGCAGCTTAATCATGACAAAGTTCCACATGCTCCAGCGCTATTCCTGGTACTCCTTAGGACAGGAGGGAATAGATAAAGAAACCATTAGCATCCAATCAATGCATCAGCCTGCAAGCCAGCCAGCCTGCTCAGCACACGGCCCCCAGGAACACAGATGTCTCCACACCGTATTAAAAAAAGAGGCTACAGGGATAGGAATGAGATCCTACCTCAGCTGAGCAGAACGCACCCTCTGGGCCCTGCCTTGGAGGGTCAATTTGGGCCTGGGACCTGCCATTCTGGACAGCAATGGACAGCAGAGGCCAAGTGCTAGACAGTAGAACAGACAATGTGACCCTGGGCAACATCGTTCACCTCTGTGGGTCTTGTGTCACATTTGGAAAGGGAGGCAATGCCTGGGGAGCAGGTGGACACAGGGCTGCAAGACTCCAGAGCTCCGAACCATTGCTGATGTATAGACCCCACTTACTCAGGGCCAGCCTGGAAGCCAGTCTTCCTTGGTGTGCCTCGATTCATTTGGGAAACCTAAATTGTTTATATGTCTGATGAATCAGGTAGTAAAAGGTTGCAAATCCTAGGTCCTTCTTTTGCCAAAGATCCAGGGATTCCTCAATAAGTGGTTGAGGAATCCTGCACCAGCAACTGGGGTATCCGGGTTCTCTCCTGGGACTGACTAGGTCGTTGGCAAGACCCGTGGAAAGCAAGGAAAAGCAGGGTAGTGTGGTGGCCCACCTGGGAGCCATATGGGGCAAGGGGAGCACCCACCACCAGCCAAGGGAGGCGGTGAGTGATCATGCTACCGTACCCAGAAAACCATGCTGTTTCCACAGATCTCTGCAACCCACGGATCAGGAGATCTCCCTCGTAAGCCCATGCCTCCAGGGCCTTGGGTCCCAAGCACGCCACTCAGCTAGAGACTGCCTAAGACTACTGAGTTCTGGGGGGAAGGGGCAGCTGTCATCACTGAGGCTGCCTGCTGCCTAAGATGGCTGAGGTCCCAGGGGGAAGGGCGGCAGCCATCGCTGCAGTTCCAGTCTGCTGTTTTTCCCCTCCCAATGCTGGGGAGACTAGGTGGTTTGGACCCAGGAGGAATTCCCCACAGTGCAGCACAGCGGCTGTGGCAGATCACGGTCAGACTGCCCCTTTAGGCCCGACCCTGACCCTCCATCCTCACCGGGTGGGGCCTCCCTGTAGGAATTTCAGCAGCTACAGCCAGGGCTATACTGACAGAGCTCTGATCTCCCTGGGACTGAGCCCCTAGGGGGAGGGGCAGCCGCAGTCTCCACAGATCAGCAGACTTAGTCTTTTCCCCTGCTGGCTCTGAGGAATCTGGGTAGTCTGGACAAGTGGGATCCCCTCCCCCAGCATAGCGCACCCCCTCTGCCAAGGGGTAGCCAAAGTGTTTCATTAAGCAGTACCAGATCCCATGCCTGCTGACCGAGACCCCCCACAACAGGGGTCACCAGACACTTCATACAGGAGCGTTCATGCTGGCATCAGGTTGGTGCCCCTCTGAGATGGAGATCCCAGAGGAAGGAGCAGGCAGCCATCTCTGCTGTTCTGCAGCCTCCACTGGTGACACCTCCAGGTGTGGGAGAAACGCAGGTGAATAGGGTCTGGAGTGGACCCCCAGCAAACCACAGAAGCCCTACAGAACAAAAACAAACAAACATAAAGTAGCAACAATAACAACAGCATCAACAAAAAAAGTCCCAGCAAGAAAACCCCATCGAAAGACCAGCAGCCTCAAAGATTGAAGCTACATAAACTCACAAAGATGAGAATCAATGAAAAAACACTGAAAACTCAGAAAGCCAGAGTGCTTCTTCGCCTCCAAATGATCTCAACACCTCTCCAACAAGAGCACAGAATGGGGCAGAGGCTGAGATGGTTGAATTGACAGAAGTAGGCTTCAGAAGGTGGGTAATAACAAACTTTGCTATACTAAGAAACATGAGAAAACATTACAGGAGCTGTTAACCAGAATAACCAGTTTAGAGAGGAATAGAAATGACCTGACAGAGCTGAGAAACACAACACAAGAACTTGACAATACAATCACAAATGTCAATAGCTGAATTAACCAAGGGGGGAAAAGAATTTCAGAGCTTGAAGACTATCTCACTGAAATAAGACAGGCAGACCAGATTAGAGAAAAAAGACTGAAAAGAAATGAACAAAACCTCCAAGAACTATGCGATTATGTAGAAAGACCAAACCTACAACTGATTGAAGTGCCTGAAAGAGATGGGGAGAACAGAACCAAGTTGGAAAACACACTTCACGATATCATTCAGGAGAACTTCCCCAACCTAGCAAGACAGGCCAACATTCAAATTCAGGAAACCCAGAGAACCCCAGAAATATACCCCATGAGAAGATCAACCCCAAGACACATAATCGTCAGATTCTCCAAGGTTGAAATGAAGGAAAAAATGTTAAGGGCAGTCAGAGAGATAGACCAGATCACCTACAAAGGGAAGCCCATTATACTAATGGCAGACCTGTCAGCAGAAACCCTACAAGCCAGAAGAAATTGGGGCCAATGTTCAACATTCTTAAAAGAATTTCCAACACAGAATGTCATATCCAGCCAAACTAAACTTTATAAGCGAAGAAGAAATAAAATCCTTTTCAGACAAGCAGATGCTAAGGGAATTTGTCACCACCAGGCCTGCCTTGCAAGAGCTCCTGAAGGAAGCACTAAATATGGAAAGGAAAAACTGTTGTCAGCCACTGGAAAAACACACTGAAGTACAAAGACCAATGACACTATGAAGCAACTACGTCAACAAGTCTGCAAAATAACCAACTAGCATCATGATGACAGGATCAAATGTGCACTTAACAATATTAACTTTAAATGTAAAAGCTCTAAATGCCCCAATTAAAAGACACAGAATGGCAAGCTGATAAGGAGTCAGGACCCATTGGTGTGCTGTATTCAAGAGACCCATCTCACATGTGAAGACACGTATAAGCTCAAAATAAAGGGATAGAGGAAAATTTACCAAGCAAATGGAAAGCAGAAAAAAGCAGGGGTTGCAATTCTAGTTTCTGACAAAGTAGACTTTAAGCCAACAAAGATCAAAAAAGACAAAGAAGGGCATATATAATGATAAAAGGATCAATTCAACAAGAAGAGCTAACTATCCTAAATATATGTGCACCCAATACAGGACAACCCAAATTCATAAAACGAGTTCTTAGAGACCTACAAAGAGACTTAGACTCCCACACAGTAGTAGTGGGAGACTTGAACACCCCATTGTCAATATTAGACCATTGAGACAGAAAATTAACAAGGCTATTTAGGACTTGAACTCAACTCTGAATTAAGTGGAATTAATACATAACTACAGAAGTCTCCACCCAAAAACAACAGAATATACATTCTTCTTGGTGACACATGGCACTTACTCTAAAATTGATCACAAAATTGGAAGTAAAACACCCCTCAGCAAATGCAAAAGAACTGAGATTATAACATTCTCTCAGACTACAGTGCAATCTAATTAGAACTCAAAATTAAGAAACTCAAAACCACACAACTATATGGAAATTGAACAACTTGCTCCTGAATGACTCCTGAGTAGATAATGAAATTAAGGCAGAAATCAAGAAGTTATCTGAAATCAATGAGAACAGGGACAATGTACCAAAATTTCCGGGATGCACCTGAAGCAGTATTAAAAGGGAAAATTATAGCACTAAATGCCCACATCAAAAAGCTAGAAAGATCTCAAATTGACACCCTAGCATCACAACTAAAAGAACTAGAGAACCAAGATCAAACAAACTCCAAAGCTAGTAAAAGAAAAGAAACAGTTAACCAAAATCAGAGTGGAACTAAAGGAAATAGAGACACGAAAAATCCTTCAAAAAATTAATGAATCCAGGAGCTGGTTTTTTGAAAAAATTAATAAAATAGACTGCTAGCTAGACTAATAAAGATGAAAAGAAAGAAGAATCAAATAGAAACAATAAAAAATGATAAGGGGAATATCACTACTGACCCCACAGAAATACAAGCAACAATCAGAGAATACTGTAAACACCTCTATGCAAATAAACTAAAAACTCTGGAAGAAACGAAAAAATTCCTGGATATGTATAACCTCCCAAGACTGAACCAGAAAGAAGTTGAATCCCTGAATAGACCAGTAATAAGTTTTGAAATTGAGGCAGTAATAAATAGCCTACCAGCCAACAAAAGCCTGGGACCAGATGGATTTACAGCTGAATTTTACCAGAGGTACAAAGAGGAGCTGTTACCATTTCTTCTGAAACTATTCCAAACAGTTGAAAAGGAAGGACTTCTCCCTAACTCATTTTATGAGGCCAGCGTCATCCTGATACCAAAATCTGGCAGAGATACAAAAAAAGAAAATGAAAACTTTAAGCCAATATCCCTGATGAACATCAATGCAAAAATACTCAATAAAATACTGGCAGACCGAATTTAGCAGCACATCAAAAAGCTTATTCACCACAATCAAGTCAGCTTCATCCCTGGGATGCAAGAAACACAATTCTAAACAGAACGAAAGACAAAAACCACATGATTATCTCAATAGACATAGAAAAGGCCTTCGATAAAATTCAACATCACTTCATGTTAAAAACTCTCAATTAACCAGGTATTAATGGAACATACCTCAAAATAATGAAAGCCATTTATGACAAACCTACAGCCAATCTCTACAGAATGGGCAAAAGCTGAAAGTATTCCCCTTGAAAACCAGCACAAGACAAGGATGCCCTCTCTCACCACTCCTATTCAACATAGTATTGGAAGTTCTGGCCAGGACAATCAAGGAAGAGAAAGAAATAAAGCGTATTCAAACAGGAAAAGAGGAAATTGAACTGTCTCTGTTTGCAGATGACATGATTCTATATCTAGAACACCCCATTGTCTCAGCCAAAAAGCTACTTAAGCTGATAAGCAACTTTAGCAGTCTCAGGATACAAAATCACTGTGCAAAAATCACAAATATTCCTGTGTTACACAAGCAACAGTAGACAAAAATAGAGCCAAATCATGAATGAACTTCTGTTCACAATTGCTTCAAAGAGAATCAAATACCTAAGAATACAGCTGACAAGGGAAGTGAAGGATCTCTTCAAAGAGAACTACAAACCACTGCTCAAGGAAATGAGAGAGAACACAAACAAATGGAAAAACACTCCATGCTCATGGATAGGAAGAATCAGTGTTGTGAAAATGGCCTTACTACCCAAAGCAATTTATAGATTCAGTGCCATTCCCATTAAACTACCATTGACATCTTCACAGAATTATAAAAAACTGTTTTAAAATTCATATGGAACCCAAAAAGAGTCCATATAGCCAAGACAATCCTAAGCAAAAAGAACAAAACTGGAGGCATCATGCTACCTGACTTCAAACTATACTACAGGGCTATGGTAACCAAGCAGCATGGCACAAAAACAGTCACGTAGACCAATGGAACAGAATAGAGAACTCAGAAATAAATAAGACGCACATATGCAACCATCTGATCTTTCACAAACCTGACAAAAACAAGCAATGGGGAAAGGATTCCCTATTTAATAAATGGTGCTGGAAAAACTGGCTAGCCATATGCAGAAAACTGAAACTGGACCTCTTCCTTATACCTTATACAATAATTAACTCAAGATGGATTAAAGACTTAAATGTAAGGTGGGTGTGGTAGCTGATGCCTGTAATCCAGCACTTTGGGAGGCCGAGGTGGGCGGATCACCTGAGGTCAGGAGTTCGAGACCAACCTGGCCAACATGGTGAAACCCCATCTCTCCTCAAAATACAAAAAATTAGCCAGGTGTGGTGGTGGATGCCTGTAATCCCAGCTACTCAGGGTGCTGAGGCAGGAGAATTGCTTGAACCCAGGAGGCAGAAGTTGCAGTGAGCTGAGATGGTGCCATTGCACTCCAGCCTGGGCAACAAGAGCAAAACTCCATCTTAAAAAAAAAAAAAAAAAAAGACTTAAATGTAAAACCCAAAACTATAAAAACCCTAGAAGAAAATCTAGGCAATACCATTTGGGACATAGGCACAGGCAAAGATTTCGTGACGAAAGCGTCAAAAGCAATTGCAACAGAAGAAAAATTGACAAATGGGATCTAATTAAACTAAAGAGCTTCTGCACAGCAAAAGAAACTTATCGTCAGAGTGAACAGACAACCTATAGAATGGGAGAAAATTTTTGCAATCTATCCATCTGACAAAGGTCTGATATCCAGAAACTACAAGGAACTTAAACAAATTTACAAGAAAAAACCTAATTAAAGAGTGGGCAAAGGACATGAACAGACACTTCTCAAAAGAAAACATTTATGCAGCCAACAAACGTGTATATATATATATGTATATATAAAGCTCAACATCACTGATCATTAGAGAAATGCAAATCAAAACCACAATGAGACACCATCTCACGCCAGTCAGAATGGTAATTATTAAAAAGTCAAGAAACAACAGATGCTGGAAAGGCTGTGGTGAAATAGGAATGTTTTTACAGTGTTGGTGGGAATGTAAATTAGTTCAACCATTTTGAAAGACAGTGTGGTGACTCCTCAAAGACCTAGAACAAGAAACATCATTTGACCCAGCAATCCCATTACTGGGTATTTACCCAAAGGAATATAAATCGTTCTATTATAAAGATACATGCACACATGTGTTCACTGCAGTACTGTTCACAATAGCAAAGACATGGAATCAACCCAAACGCCCATAGACTGGATAAAGAAAATGTGGTATGTATACACCATGGAATACTATGCACCCATAAAAAGGAATGAGATCATGTCCTTTACAGGGACATGGATGGAGCTGGAAGCCATTATCCTCAGGAAACTAATACAAGAACAGAAAACCAAACACCACATATTCTCACTAATAAGTAGGAGCTGAACAATGAGAACACATGGACACAGGGAGAGGGACAACACACACTGGGACCTGTCGGTGGGGAGGTTGGGAGGGAAAGCATCAGGATAAATAGCTAATGCATGTGGGGCTTAGTACCTAGGTGATGAGTTGATAGGTGCAGCAAACCACCATGGCACATGTTTACCTATGTAATAAACCTGCACATTGTGCACAAGTGTCCCAGAACTTGAAATAAAATAAAAATGTTTAAAAAAGAAACATAAAAATAAAACCATAATGAGATACCATCTCATGCCAGTTAGAATGGCGATCATTAAAAAGTCAGGAAACAACAGATGCTGGAGAGGATATGGAGAAATAGGAACGCTTTTACACTGTTGATGGGAGTGTAAATTAGCTCAACCATTGTGAAAGACAGTGTGGCAATTCCTCAAGGATCTAGAACCAGAAATACCATTTGGCCCAGCAATCTCATTACTGGGTATATACCCAAAGGATTATAAATCATTCTACTATAAAGACACATGCATACGTATGTGTATTGCAGCACTGTTCATAATAACAAAGACTTGGAACCAGCCCAAATCCCCATCAATGATAAACTGTATAAAGAAAATGTGGCAGGCCGGGCACGGTGGCTCACGCCTGTAATCCCGGCACTTTGGGAGGCCGAGGCAGGTGGATCACGAGGTCAGGAGATCGAGACCATCCTGGCTAACATGGTGAAACCCTGTCTCTACTAAAAAAAATACAGAAAATTAGCCAGGCATGGTGGCAGGCGCCTGTAGTCCCAGCTTCTTGGGAGGCTGAGGCAGGAGAATGGTGTGAACCCGGGAGCCAGTGAGCCAAGATTGCGCCATGGCACTCTAGCCTGGGTGACAGAGCAAGACTCCATTTCAAAAAAAAAAAAGAAAAAGAAAATGTGGCACATATACACCATGGAATACTATGCAGCTATAAAAAGGATGAGTTCATGTCCTTTGCAGGGACATGGATTAAGCTGGAAATCATCATTCTCAGCAAATTAACACAGGAACAGAAAACCAAACACTGCGTGTTCTCATTCATAAGTGGGAGTTGAACAATGAGAACACATGGACACAGGGAGGGGAACATCACACACTGGGGCCTATTGGGGGTTGAGAGGCTAGGAAAGGGATAACATTAGTATAAACACCTAATGTAGGTGACAGGTTGATGGGTGCAGCAAACCCCCATGGTACGTGTATACCTATGCAACAAAATTGCACATTCTGCACATGTATCCCAGAACCTAAAGTATAATAATATTTTAAACAAATAAATAAGTAGGTAATTGAGGAGATAATTTGCCCTGCTGGTTCTAGCTTGGAAAATTTTCTTCTTGAGAGAAGGAAATCTACAACCTGAGAAAGATTATTCTCCAATCCTTTTAGAGAAGAAGCTATGTCACCCTTTTCTGTAACATCTCTTTGCATGGCACTTGACTCTGTTTGAGGCGCTGTTGTTTACATGCTTGTATTGTTAGCTTTTGATACATAAGGACCCCAAAACTCTGGCTTTGGCAGAACACCACAGCCGTTTTTAGGTCAGGATTCTGGCTCAGCAATTTGGGCTGGGCTCAGTTGGGCAGTTCTTCTGCTGGTCTGTTGGGCTCAATCATGCACCTATAATCAGCTGCTAATTCAATTGAGGCCTGGTTCGTTTAGAGGGACATCTGCTAGGACTTCTCATGGCTCTTATCCTGCAGCAGGCTGGCCCAGGCTTGTTCATGTGACAATGGGTTCCAGGAGCCACAAGAGAGAGGGCAAACCTCAGTGCACAAACACTTTTCAGGCCTTTGCTCACTTCACACCCGATAATGTTCCATCAGCAAAAGCAAGTCATGTGGCCAAGCCCAGAGTCAGTGTGGGAGGGCACTATGATAGGGATGCTGGGATGGGGAAGGGGGACTTGTAGCCGTTTTTGCAATCAACCACTATGATATTGCTTAATCTGGACCCCCGCCCAGTGAGACATGCCATGCACATATTAATTTATGGAGCTATGCACATCCCATTTTATGAGGTGAAGAATGTTGCCCAGGGTCACATAGCAAGCTGGAAACAGGACTAGGCTTGGAAGCCCATCTCTCCAGTGCCAGCCCACTGCACCATCCCACTTCTCTTGGTTCCCTCCCACCCCAACATCAGTGCTGGGCCAGGGAGAGAATGAAGTGTCATCCAGGAGTCAAACCCCGGCCACCGTGCAGACATCCACCAGCAGAGACACAGCAGGCCCTGGGTGAACCCTCCCCAGGCATCAGCCTCCAAGAGCCAACACTGCAGCCCCACTGCCACTGCAGCCTCCACCCTGGCCCAGCACAGAGTGGCAGGCTGGTTATTTCAATCAACAGTGTTTTGAAAACCATGCAATTTAAAACCTTTTAAACATTAGTAGGTGAGGCTGTGATAGTGCCAATGACTAGTTGGGAGTACTTAGAGGCAATCTTAAATGTCTCCTGAAATCTCCATGCCAACGGTCCCATGAGGCACCAGGCAAGGTTAACATTGCCAGGCTCACCCTCCTGTTAGCCATTTCCCCTGCTGCTGCATATCCTGAGTGTCTGGAGTTCCATGCACAGGTGCATCCACCTTTAAACACCTCTTGTGGATTATTTCTGTCTCACCTGCACCTGCCTTCATGTCAGGATTTACAGAAGCCTAAAGATCAGAGCCAGGGGCCGGGCACGGTGGCTCACACCTATAATCCCAGAACTTTGGGAGGTCGAAGTGAGTTCAGAGGTTTGAGACCAGCCTGGGCAACATTATGAAATTCCATCTCTACTAAAAATACAAAAATTAGCCAAGCATGGTGGCAGGTACCTGTAATCCCAGCTGCTCGAGAGGCTGAGGCAGGAGCATCACTTGAACCTGGGAGGCAGAGGTTGCAGTGAGCCGAGGTCACGCCACTGCACTCCAACTTGGGTGACAGAGTGAGACTCCATCTCAAAAAAATTAAAAAAAAAAAAATTAAAAAGGCCAGGCGTGGTGGCTCACACCTGTAATCCCAGCACTTTGGGAGGCTGAGGCAGGTGGATCACCTGAGGTTAGGGGTTTGAGGCAAGCCTGGCCAACATGGTGAAACCCCATGTCTACTAAAAATACAAAAACTTAGCTGAGCATGGTATGGGGCGCCTGTAATCCCAGCTACTCGGGAAGCTGAGGCAGGATAATTGCTTGAACCCAGCAGGCAGAGGTTGCAGTGAGCTGAGACTGCACCATTGCACTCCAGCCTGGGCAACAAGAGCAAAATTCCATCTTAATCAATTAATAAATTAAATCAGAGCCAGGAGATCTGTGAGGACCGTGGGCCCAGTCTGGCTGTGGGTGAAGTACCCGGGAGGCAGTATTCTGATCTCCTGTCTGGATCCCCACTTTCCACACACCCGAGCCTCGGTGAACTCCACCCAGTCACCTGGGCATCCATCAACTCATCCATCACCGCTTCCACCCCTCGTCCTTCCCAGTGATGCCTAACAGCAAGGAATGAGAGCAAATTGGAGTCTTCGCAGTGACAACCACAGGATGATTCTTCCCACTAAAGGGGCCCAGAGGCAGAACACCAGCCTGAGCAGGGCAGGGCTGGAAACCGCATCCACTCATGCCGCTGACTCTCAGCAAGTAGCAAGGGCGTGCCCCTGTGGTTTTGGCAGCACCAGGGAGCATGTAGGGTGCTTCCACACTTGCTCGTCTCATAACCCTGGAGGGAGCATCCCACTTTCCAGGTGAGAAGCCCAGGGTTTATGGGTGGGCTTTCCCCAGTTGCACGGGAGGCCTTACAACAGATGAAGACCCTAAAGACGGACGGGGAGCCAGGCAGGGAACCCAGGTGAAGCAGGGTGAGGCACAGGTGTTACGGCATCCATGGCAGGCCAGGGGCCAGGTTATGATCATATTGGAGAGACAGGTGGGAGTGACCCAGATGTTGCTGGGGTCGTTCCTCAAAGACCCCAGCCCACTCGTCTCCACCAACCTGCGATTTCTCAGCTCCACACTGCAACCCAAAGGGTGGATAGACAAGGTTGCTGTGGAAAGAAGACTTACACACAGCAGCATCAGGATGCCTGAGACAGGGTGCATGGGAGTGCAAAGCTGTGCAGTTTAGGCAGGGCTGTGGAGGTGATGCTGGGATGCACAAGGGACAGAATTGTGTGCAATCATGTAGCCTTCGTGGAGAAGGAGGACAAGCAGGGCCGGAAATTATGAGGACATTTTGCAGCGTGTATTTGGGGAGAAGGAAGCATATTGTCTTTTTTTTTTTTCTTTTTTTTTTGAGACAGAGTCTCACTCTGTCTCCCAGGCTGGAGTGCAGTGGTGCGATCACAGCTCTCTGCAGCCTCCAACTCTTGGGCTCAAGCAATCCAGCCTTCCAAGCAGCTGGGAATACAGGTGCATGCCATCACACAGAGCTAATTTTTTATTTTTTGTTGTGATAGGGTCTCACTATGTTGCCCAGGCTGGTCTCAAGCTCCTGGGCTCAAGTGATCCTCCAGCCTCAGCCTCCCAAAGTGTTGGGATTACAGGCGTAATCCCAACCATGCCCAGCTCATATCATCTTTTTGTTAAAATAAGGTAATGACTTGGACATTAGAGGTCTCACACCTCACTTCAGGCCAGGCGCTTGTGTCTGATCTCACTAGGATCCTAAAGTGTATTGTCTGTAAATTACAAACTGCAGCAACAAAATGCTTTATCATTAAACCAAGGCAGCCAGATGCACCAGCCTCCAGCTGGGTGCTGAGTGTGAGCCGCCCCAGCCTGGGGAAGCCTCACTGTCCCTGGTCTGCTGTAAGCTCCTAGGTTCTTGTGACTCAGCTGTTAACCTTGCCTGTTTTCTCATCCCCTGCAGGCACCGGCCGTAGCTCCACCACAGACCCGCTCTTGTCCCTGCTTCTGTTAGCTCTGCATAAGTTCCTGCACCTGCTGCTGGGACATTGACAGACAGGGCCAACCCGAGCATCTCAGAGGCCACACATGACCTGCCCAGGGCCCTCGGTGAGGACCACATCGCTGAATGGACACAGAGAGACTGAGAGACGCATGAAAAAGTCCACATGGAAAATAAATAAATCATATTTTTGGGGAAGTTACACAAATGTAGAACACCTAAAATAATGCATCTAGTTTCTAAATAATTTGGAGTTTGGCCCATGCAGTCTGCATGGGAATCAATGATTTCTCTACTTCAATGTAGTTTTACTTTCTACACTTTCCCTCCAAGTCTTCATTTTGCACGAACTGTTGAGCAGTTATCTTTAGGATAATATGTACAAATGTTGGGGTCAAAGCCTTTTGACAAAGCGAAATATTTTTAGTAGATTATTGTGTTTAGGATTTTTTTTATTTACTTTTTTTCTTTGGGGGCTTTTCTTTTTTATTAAATTATTTCTTTTGAGGCATTTTGATTAAAAAAGACATCTTATCATAATTAAAATTCACTGTCAATAATATTTATTTTTAAATAAAGATTGGAAACAAGGTCAGACACTTGTTTATAAATTGTATTGTATATTGCTGAAGAACAGTTGAATAAAAAACAACTTTGAAATAACCTTTCTACAGCCATGTATGAATGTCAAGCGTTGGTGCCCACTGCAGCTTGGCTGCCTGCCGTCCCCTCCTGTGCTCTGACGCCAGCTGCACTTTTGGCTGGGTGTCACCCGACGTGGAGGACAGCCCAGGGCACCTGGCTGAGACCACGCTGAGCAGATGGGAGCACCTGCCCAGCCTCCCTTAGGGACAGGGCACCTCATGGAGGCGGCAGTGAGACCAGCCCCCAGCCTGGGTCCTGAAGGAAAGGAGATCACCAGGAGGAGGTGTGAAATAAGTCAAGAACCACTCCTTCCCACTTAGTTTCAATGAATCATGCAATGCATTCGCCCACTTGGAGATTGTATGTCAAGGTGTATTTACTGTGGTTAGCTTTGCTGCTAGTTTGAAGGGGGAATTTGGGGAGAAGGTAGGGCTTGCCACACTCCTTCCCATGCATCTAAAGATTGCTTTGAGCCTCTGAAACTCATGGGTTTGGGGCAGGTTACACATGTCCTAAGGAAACGGGCACGCCCTGTGTGGGGGCTACTATGTATATTTCATTCTCTGACAGCATCTCATTAGATAGCTGGAGCCCATGGATTTGTTTAAAACCCAGCCAGATTTTAACACCTGCAGTTTCAGTAAGTGTGGTTGTCATTGATGTCGTTCGCCAAATACTTCCGTTCTCCGCTGGTGAGGCACGCGGCAGGATGGCGCTTCCTGGCCTCCTGTGGCGGGTGGGGCCGCAGCTCTGGCGCATGAGCTGGGAACAGAAGGAACAGGCATTGCTCCTAGTCCAAGGCACAGGATTGCTAGTGCGAGGCCCTCCAAAGCACTTGTCCTCTGACGTGACGACTCGCAGCGTTCCCATCAGCAAGTGTTCTGCCAGTCTAGGTCCCTGAGTGACTGCGATGAACACAGCCTTCCCTGTGGCCAGCGCTGGATCGTGCAGCCCCGTGAGGAGTCCACGGTGCCGCTTCACCCACTCATCTTCGGGCGTTATCGCAGCATACCCAGTCTGTCCTGATTGGCTCAGTGTGTAGTTGATTGACTGTATTTAGCTCAGGGGAGGAGAAATTGTGCATTTGGACACTCCCACGTGTACAGAGACCCCGGGGTGGAGCTGATGTCTGGGGAGGCCTGTGTGGAGAGAACGGTCAGGACGGCTGTTTCTGATGGGTACATTAACTTGTTTCACAATTCCTTTATATTGATTAGCACCAATCGAGCTGTAAATTTAATCACTCTGTCTGGCGGATAGTGATTCTGTCCAGAAGGATCATCCCCTTTTATAGTTAACTCAATACTGCAGCAGCTAATGTCATGTTAAATACTGGCCCAGTGTGCTGGAGAGCAAACCGTACTTCCCGGATACCAGTGGAACGGGGACAATGTGTCAGTAAGGGTGATGTTGTGCCAGATCGTTCCAGGGGACGGAGGGCTGGGGATTCATTCCCCATTATCAAAACCAGATGCCTCTGTACAAACACAGGTGGTCAGGTCCCAGCCTGGAAGCTCCCAACCTTTAGCATGATATGCACAGGGGAGGGGCAGGTGTGATGGGCACAGGGGAGGGGCTGATGTTATAGACACAGGGGAGAAGCTGTGAGAGGGGTACGGGGAGGGGCTGGTGTGATGGGCACAGGGGAGAAGCTGGTGTGATGGGTACAGGGGAGAAGCTGGTGTGATGGGCACAAGGGAGAGGCTGGTGTGATGGATACAAGGGAGGCGCAGGTGTGACGGGCACAGAGGAGAAGCTGGGGTGATGGGCACAGGGAAGAAGCTGGTGTAATGGGCACAGGGGAGGGACTGCCGTGATGGGCACAAGGGAGGGGCAGGTATGATAGGCACAGGGGAGAAGCAGATGTGATGGGCACAGGGGAGAAGCTGGGGTGATGGGCACAGGGGAGGGGCTGGTGTAGTGGGCACAGGGGAGGGACTGCCGTGATGGGCACAGGGGAGGGGCAGGTATGATAGGCACAGGGGAGAAGCAGATGTGATGGGCACAGGGGAGAAGCTGGGGTGATGGGCACAGGGGAGAAGCTGGGGTGATGGGCACAGGGGAGAAGCTGGGGTGATGGGCACAGGGGAGCGACTGCCGTGATGGGCACAGGGGAGGGGCTGGGGTGATGGGCCCTGGTGAGAGGAGCAGGTGTGCTTTGGAGAAACCAGCCTTTTCTGCGCAGAGGCTTCCCCTCAAACACAGAAAAGTATTCCTCATGTCTGCCTCCTGGGGACAGAGCACTTCTAGGTGGGAAGCTGAGCATGAGGCTCAGCAAGTTCCCTGAAGGGGAGGCTGAACCCGGCCTCCAGCAGAAGTTAATGGAACTGAGACTGGAGCTGTTGCCGGGCTGGAAGGCACGGCCAATCTCTGGACCCAGGCTCCCAAGGAGCGGCTGCCAGCAGTCCCGCTGGTCCAGGGCCCTGGACACAGAGAAAGAACAAGTTAAGTGCACCCCTAAGAATCCACAGTGCCGATCCGCGAAGCCTGGGCTCGTGCTTTCTGGGGTCTCACGCACTCCGAAAATGAGGACAAAGAAACCCTTAGCCTGCACTGTGTTTTATGGAATGCATACAAACCGGAACAGAGAAGCACCCTCCAGAAACAAAAACCGTGGCATGGTGCTCACTCCCAAAACTGCCTTTCCCTTTGGAGTTTGCTTTCAGCCTCGGCAGACATGGGCTGGGGTTGGAGAACAAGACGATCTATTTCCGTTTGGGAAAAATGCACGGTGGGCGGCCTCGGGAGCTCGGATGCAGCCAGAGAGTACCCCCGCCTGCTTGAAGGGACTGTGGAGCTGTGGGTCTGTATAGCAACTAACTCCAAAGTGAGGGACAGGAGTCCACAGGGAGTACAAACTCCACCCCAGCCTGGGGCTGAGTGACAGCAGGGAAAGGAAGGAGGGCAGCCAGGCTGGGGGGTAGGGGAGACCAAGCCACGCCCAGACCTCCGTGGAGGAGCCCTGCTCTGCCTGGTGATGAGGATTGTCCCTGACTCTAGCCCCTCATGTGATACTGACCCACCTGTGCCCTCCAGGCAGCAGCCAGTATTTGGGGGCATAGCCTGGAAGGAAGGACAGGAATGCCCAGAATTTGACCGGAGGTGGTGTGGGCAGAGGCTGCAGCATTCTGTTTCAATTCTGTCTCAACCCCACATTCCTGGTTACAGCTCTGGCTCGGAAAACAACAGCTCTGTCTGATCCAAGACTGCCCTTGGTTGGAATACAGCAAACAGCCATTTGTGAGCTGCTGAGCTCGTGGCTAAAGGGGCTTCTACTTTTGCCAGCCAGGGATACAGTCTAACTTTTTTTTTTTTTTTTACTTTAACTCTCCGGTCTATCTTTTCTTTTTTTTGAGATGGAGTCCCACTCTGTCGCCCAGGTTGGAGTGCAGTGGTGTGATCTCAGCTCACTGCAATCTCTGCCTCTGGATTCAAACGATTCTCCTACCTTGGCCTCCCAAGTAACTGGGACTACAGGCACCTGCCACCACACCCAACTAATTTTTTCCCTTTTTTTGTATTTTTAGTAGAGACAGTGTTTCACCATGTTGGCCAGGCTGGTCTCGAACTCCTGCCTCAGGTAATCCACCTACCTCGGCCTCCCAAAGAGCTGGAATTACAGGTGTGAGCCACTATGCCCGGGGGAGTTCTTGCCTATTTTTGCACCGCTTCTTCCAGTGGGCCCATCCCCACTTTGGGCGACACTGGTCATTCATTTTGCCTGCATTTCAGAAGATATAACTCCCACTTTTCTGGGGGACAGGTGGCCAGAGGCTTTGGTGAATTTGCCCCACATGCATGCGCACACCTGTGTGTAGCAGCCTGCTGCTTTAGAACACCATTTCTTTCCTTCCCACCCAGGCTGCAGCAGCAGGAATGGCCCAGCACTGGGGAAACTTCAGCCAACTGGGTGCCCGATCTCCCCACAATGGAGCTGCTGCCTCTCAGGGCTCCCTACCTTCCTCAACCAAGAAGAACCTGCACACCCCACCAGAGCATAAATACACCTTTTACCTCATGCCAGGGGCCCTAGAAACACATGGAAATCCCACGACCTTTATGAGGGACCTGCCCCACTTTGTGGCTACAGACACAACATGAGATAGAGTCTGGAAACACCACCAGAGGTGACCCCTTTTAAATGGCAAAGACCCAAGGAGCACCAAAAATATATTTCAAGTCACAGAAAACATGACTTCACACCAAGTCTAACTTTCCACCAACTAGCAAAGACCCAATAAAGATGACGTGTTCCCTCCACCTGATTGTTTAACAGGGAGAAATGGTAAGTGGACTTTTAGTAGAAAGTATATGTGGTCTCCTTCAGATTTGAAGTTAGAAATGATTTTTTAAATGAGACCGAAAAAGCAGTAATTATAAAAGAAAATATGCACCAGGCGTGGTGGCTCATGCCTGTAATCCTAGCACTTTGGGAGGCCAAGGCGGGTGGATCACGAGGTCAGGAGTTCAAGACCAGCCTGGCCTACATGGTAAAACCCTGTCTCTACTGAAAATACAAAAATTAGCCCGGTGTGGTGGCGCATGCCTGTAGTCCCAGCTATTCCAGAGGCTGAGGCCAGAGAATTGTTTGAACCCAGAAGGCAGAGGTTGCGGTGAGCTGCGACTACACCTCTGCACTCTAGCCTGGGTGACAGAGCAAGACTCTGTCTCAAAAAAAAAAAAGAAAAAGAAAAAGAAAGAAAGAAAATATGGACAATTTTGACTACATTATAACAAAGAGCATTTGTTTATCAAAAACCATCACAAAGCAAGTGAAAAGAGACTTACAAAATACACCTAAGAAAGGATTACTATCAAACATGTACAAAGAATTCCTAGAAATCAGTAAGAAAAGCACAAACAGGCTGGACACAGTAGCTCCCATAGGCGAGGCAGGTGGATCACCTGAAGTCAGGAGTTCAAGACCATCCTGGCAAAGACGGTGAAACCTCTTCTTTACTAAAAATACAAAAATTAGCCAGGCCTGGTGGCACATGCCTGTAATCCCAGCTACTCGGGAGACTAAGGCAGGAGAATCGCTTGAACCCAGGAGACAGAGGTTACAGTGAGCCAAGATTGTGCCACTGCACCCCAGCCTGGGCGACAGAGCAGGTTGACTCCATTTCAAAAAAAAAAAAAAAATGCTCAAACAATACAATGGAAAGATGGACAAAGGATGTGAACCACCATATCATGGAAGAGAAAATATGGCCAGAAAAAAATATAAAAGGTTTTCAGCCTCAACAGATATGAGAGAAATGCAATTCAAGGCCACAATGATTATGCCCACTTAATTACCAAAGATTTAAGTCTGACAAAGGCCGGGTACAGTGGTTCATGCCTGTAATCTCACCACTGTGGGAGACCAAGACAGGAGGATCACTTGAAGTCAGGAGTTCCAGACCCTGTCTGGGCACAAGAGCAAGACCTCATCTATGTTAGTCCATTGTTACTGCATTGCTGTAAAGAAATACCTGAGACTGGGTAATTTACAAAGCAAAGAGGTTTATTTGGCTCATGGTTCTGCAAGCCTTACAGGGAGCATGATTCTGGCATCTGCTTGGCTTCTGGTGAGGTCTCAGGAATATTTCACTTGTGGTGGAAAGTGAAGTGAGAGCTGAAGATGGGAGAGTCGTGAGGAGAGAGACAAGGAGGGGATGGGTGCTACACTCTTAAAACAACCAGATCTCAAGTGAACTAACTGAAGGAGAGCTCGCTCATCACCAAAGGGATGGCATGAAACCACTCATGAGGGATCCGCCCCATGACCCAAACACCTCCCACCAGGCCCCACCTCCAACACTGGGGATCACATTTCAACATGAGATTTGGAGGGGACCAACATCCAAACCATATTACCGTCTTTGCAAAAAAAAAAATTAAAGATAGCGATGCATGATGGCAAGCCTATAGTCCCAGCTACTCAGGAAGATGAGACAGGAGGATCGCTTGAGCCCAGGAGTTCAAGGAAGCAGTGAGCTGTGGTCACCCCACTGCACTCCAGCCAGAGTGACAGAGTTAGACCATATCTCTAAAAAAGTAAAAATAGGCCAGGCGCGGTGGCTCACGCCTGTAATCCCTGCACTTTGGGAGGCCGAGGCGGGCGGATCACGAGGTTAGGAGATCGAGACCATCCTGGCTAACATAGTGAAACCCCGTCTCTACTAAAAAATACAAAAAATTAGACGGGCGTGGTGGTGGACACCTGTAGTCCCAGCTACTCGGGAGGCTGAGGCAGGAGAATGGCGTGAACCTAGGAGGCGGAGCTTGCAGTGAGCCGAGATTGCGCCACTGCACTCCAGTCTGGGCGACAGAGTGAGACTCCGCCTCAAAAAAAAAAAAAAAAAGTAAAAATAATAATAGTCTGATAAACCAAGTGTTAGAGAAAATGTGCATTTCCAAGATCACCTAGGCATTGACTGTGGGAGTGTAAATTGATACAACCTCACTGGAAAACACTTTGGCACTAACTGTTAAAAGTGAACATTCACATACTGTGACCCAGAGATTCCAATCTTTAGTGGCAAAATCTCTTTCTCTTGTGCTCTGGGAAACATTAAGAAAAAAAAAAAAACCTTCAAGGCAGCCTCATTCAATACCCTGGAAACAGATGAGTTCCCATCTACAGGAGAAAGGAGAGAGGATGGCAATGCTGTAGAAAGTTCTCATGATGATATGAACACGACATCAACTACTCCATTAAGGGTCAGCGTGATTGCACTGCAAGGAACATGCAACAAAACACTGAGTCTTAGCATCTATTAGTGGGGAAAACCCCCCAAAAAGGGCAGGGTGCCAGCTCTTACGTCTGTAATCCCAGCACTTTGGGAGGCTGAGGTCAGAGGATCGCTTGAGCCCAGGAGTTCAAGATCAGCCTGGGCAACATAGTGAGACTCTGTCTCTATTAAAAATTTTTAAAATGTAGCCAGGCTTGGTAGCACATGGGAGACTGAGGTGGGAGGACCACTTAAGCCAGGGAAGTCAAGGCTGCGGTGAGCTTTGACTTGATAGCACCACTACACTCCAGCCTGAGCGAACTAGTGAGACCCTGTCTCAAAAACAAAACAAAACAAAACAAAAAAGTCCTGAAGATTACCTACAATATAATACCATTGTCATAAAGTTAAATCCAAACTAAAACCAACAGATAGAGGATGGTTGGATGGATGATGGATGGACAGATAGACTTCTTAAGAAAACACGTAGCTAAGATAAAACTGTCTTCAAATGAAAGCAATGAAAAGGTGAAGATGGATACAGGACCATGGTTACCTTGGTGTGGGGAAGCAGAGGTGTGAGGAGCCACAAGTGGATGAAGGTTGTCATCAAACTCTTTGTTTTCAAACTGAATGATGGGTTAGGGTACATCTTGTGTTATCAAAAATGAATGAATGGCCAGGTGCGGTGGCTCACTCCTGTAATCCCAGCGCTTTGAGAGGCTGAGATGGGTGGATCACTTGAGGCCAGGAGTTTGAGACCTGCTTAGCCAACATGTTGAAACCCTGTCTCTACTAAAAATACAAAAATTAGCTGGGCGTGGTGGCGGGTGCCTATAATCCCAGCTACTCAGAAGGTTGAGGCAGGAGAATCACTTGAACCCAGGAGGCGGGGGTTACAGTGAGCCAAGACCACTCCATTCCACTGCAGCTGGGGGGCCAAGAGCGAAACTCTGTCTCAAAAAAAAAAAAAAAAAGGGAGGGGGGGAGGAAAAAATGATTCAGTCCTATCCAGGATTTATATTAAAACAAAAACAAAGTAGCAGCTTTTGTTTTCCACAGTCCCCAAGACAAATTCACATCTAACTCAATCTCCCACCCAGAAGTTGCAAACTGGCATTTCCCAGGCTGCATCTGGCTGCAGACATGCTGCGTTTGACGTTCGCAGGGATGTTTCTTGTTATTTTCCAATATCAGAAAGTCTCATGTAAACGTCCAAATTTCTTCTGTCCTTTGCAGCAACATGGATGGAGCTAGGGACCATTATTCTAAGTGAACTAATTCAGAAACAGAAAATCAAATACCACATGTTCTCACTGATGAGTGAGAGTTAAACAGTGGGTACATACATATGGACATGATGAGAACAACAGACACTGGGGACTCCAAAAGCCAGGAGAATGGGGGAGAAGTGAGGGTTGAAAAAGTACCTATCAGGTAGAGTGTTCACTATTTGGGAGATGGGTTTCCTAGAAGCTCAATACCAACCATTATGCTATATGCCTATTTAACAAACACACACATATACTTGAAATTTGTTTTAAAAACCCAAATTTCTGGCTTCTCCTGAAAAAAATACAATATGTAGCCACACGGGGCCCATATTCCTACGTGGTGACAACTGGTGGGTGCCAAGTAACAGCTGCCCCCATGATTCTCCAGGAGGTCCTTCCACTGGCTCTACCCTGCCTTTACCCTCTGCAGCCTCGGCCAGCTGTTGTCACTGTACTGGCCTCACAGGGCCGGAGAACATCGTCACCATTCAGAGTGTTTCTCAAAGAGAGCTGAAGCAAAAGGAGTTTTAGGGTTAGCCAGAATCCCATTCCTGAAGCAGGTAATTGATGTTTTCAGATAACTTGTATCCAGTTTTCGATTTAAGAACACAGCAAAGAAGTTAAATTAGATTGCAGATAACCTGCATTTTCTTTTTCTGTGCAAGATTTTTCTGTGCTTTTTTATTTTGGTAAATTATAGTATACAAAATGTTCTGGTTTTGCTTTGAAAGAAGGTCTGCGTGTGTCTAAAACACAATCTACTAACATACTCTTATCTGCACAACTGATTAACTCCCTGTTTGCGACCAAACATCTTCCTGCTCCCTAAATACCAAAAGACGTGGCCATTATTGTTTAAGCCTCCTTCACAGACTCATTTCTAAGCCTTTCAATGGTAAGATTTTGCTCCCCCCGACCTCCACCTACAATGGTTTCTCCAAACTGTGCCCTAACGAATTGGTGCTTTTAACTAAGACAGACCACGGTCACTTTTCAAAACGTTAATTCCCATAAAATGGGATGTCAGTTTTACAAGGAAGGCTCTCCTTTATCAGCAAAAACTGATTCCGTTTGACTGATTAATTGTCCTTAGAACTGTCAAAGACTTCCAGACTAGGGATGACGGCTTGGGAGGAGGCAGCCATGCAGCCTTGCAATGTGGGGCACTCTTGGGCTGGGGAAACCAGGAGATTACAAACACACAAAAAATTAATTCAAATCAATACAGCAAGGGGTTCAGGCTGAGAGACATTCAATTACGTTGCTCAAAGAGAAGATGCTGATCTTCAGCTAGTCCGCTCCATGCTGCAAATAATAGAGCATTTTTAATTTGTGCAGCAGGGATGTTAATCTTTTGCCGTGTAATCCAGTCCTTGGGGAATGCCATAAATATGTGGTGCTGCGCATGTGAGGCTCCCTGCGGAGGGTACTCAATCAACCCAGCCCTGGCTTTCCTGCCTGTCTGTATGTCAATCTCTCAACACTCAATTAGGAAATATATGATAGGCTAATAGAGGATGGATGGATGGATGGATGGATGGATGGATGGATGGATGGATGGATGGGTGGATGAATGGATGGATGGATAAATGGATATAGAGGCAGAGAGAGACAAATGTTCAGATTATCAAACATCCCTTACCCCCCACCCATAAACCGTTTATGACTTCCGGATTTCGCCTGAACCAACAGCACAAATAAATCCCCAATGAATTATTCACATTTCAAAAGGATTCACTTCAGAATGCCTTTAAATAGCAAGCTCCTGTAGCATGTTTAAAATAGGATCTGAATCCCAATTTTATTATACAGAGAAAGAGAAGCACACACACACACACACATGAATAATGATTTAGAAGGTTAGACACCAAGGTGTTAAAAGTTTATGTTTCTGTGTAAGTGGAATTGTACGTACTTTAATGCTTGACTGAGGTCTGGCTTCTCTGTAATGAACCTTTATTACTTCTGTAATAAGATAAAAGCAGTAAAATATTTTTAATTTAACAAAAGACAATTCCACCCCCCAAAAATGTAAGATTCCATTTATAAAGATGTAACTCTCCACCTGTTTTCAGAAGCACATTTGCTGTGTAAAAAGAGGCTCTCCAGGAACATGCTGTTTAGTCCTCGTTCTTCAGTAACTGAGCGTGGAGGCTCTGATCACATCACTGGGGTGGGGAGCTTGAGGCACCTCTGGGTGGGTGAACCCCGACCACACCCACTACACCAAGAGATGACTCACCAAGAGTTGTCCTGGTGGCAACCAGGACTCAGGGGAAAGAGAGACTGGAAATGTGGGATGCCTCTGGAACCGTGGACCCCAAAAGCTCTGCAGCGCCTGGACATTAACTGCATTTATTTATTCAACAAATATACATTGATAACTACTCCATAAACAGCACTGTACAGGAGAAAGAGATGAACTATGCAAGGATCACCCCCTAACCCACAGTAAGGGAGCTGGTGGTCTGGTAAGAGGAATCGACATCTCCACAGCTAAGTGGAATTCAAGCTGGACGGTGAAACCCACAGTAGGGAGCTTACCAAGGGACTCAGGAAGCGAAACAATTCATTGTGGTGGGTGGGGGTGGAGGCGTTAGCAAGGACTTATCAAATGTTTATGGAAATGAGCTCAAGTGGCATTTGAGCTGCGTCTTAAGAGGCCTCCTCCTCCCTCCCTGATGCTCGGAGAGTCTTATTAGACACAGACAGCTGGATCTCCCCTACAACCAGAGCCACTGTCATTTGGGCAAAAGTAAATCCTTTCGCACCAGCGGCTGTCACCAGAAGTGGCAGCCTCATTGCATCTCTTTCTGAGGCGTGTTGAGATGTGGAAACAAGAGCCAGTGAGTCTTGGGGCATCTGAGACAGAGGCAGCCCATGTGGGAGTCTCGGAGCCCACTCAAGAGCGTGGATAAATCTCAGGACAGGGTTGTGGCAGGCAGCATATGCGGAAGGTTGAGTCAGCCCTGGAGAGTGGTACAGCAGGAGCAGCTCCAGGAGGCGGTGCCTGGGAGAGACGGGCTGCACCGCGTGAGTCAGAGGGCACCTGTCATGATGGAGACAGATGTGGGGTAAGTCAGTCACACCACAAATCAAAAATAACAAGGAAAACTCTGGGCAAATGCAACTAGAGAAACGTCAGCTCTTATCCTTGCCAAAGCCAGGCTTCTCCGTGCACAGAGACTCACCCCAGACAACAGAAACAGGGCTGGGTGGACGTTTTGCAAATGAATAGTCAGAGAGAGCCACAGGATACATTTTTTGACCGTGTGGAAAGCTAAAATCAGTCAAATAAATGAGAAATTTGCCATTTCCCCCCTAAATTTTCTGAGGCGGGGACTAAGAAAATGATCCATCAAGCAGGAAATATTTTAGCAATTGGTTTTTATTTATTAGAGAGGTGTACAGAGTTTGGCATGCTACAGTGTATATTTTCTACAAAATAGAAATCCATAAAAACTAGAGAGAAAGTTGAGATTTTGTCCCAGCTTGTTGCTATGAAGTTCTCAGTTTCCCAATGTATGTCACTGGTAACGATGAAAAGGGGAATTTTTGCAATACGATCATATGCAAATGACCCTCGAGATAATGATTCAGCCACTCCAATGTGGGGACGTCTACTATCTTCCCACAACCTGGCTTACTCAGGCACTCAGGGCTAGAGATGTGACCTTTAGCTGTATCCTGACTATAGCAGAATCTTTTTGTGCCGTGCGTGACATTCCCTCAGCCCTCTCCAACTTCAGCCCCAGCCAGGGTGGAAGCTTCCAGGACAGACCCAGGCTCCTGTAGAGGAGAAAGGGATACTCAGGGGGGAACCCCGCGCCTCTCTGATTTTCTCTCCGGGGCTTCCTCTAAGCCATATAGCCTGTTTGGCTAAGAGCGGGCTCTGCGGAAGCACACTGCAGTTGGATGGCTCCTGGAGGGTCCCACAGGTGAATGTGTGCATCTTGCTGTCCGCAGGCAGATCCTTCTGGAAGGCATTGTGCCTGCTCCTCAGTGTACAGCCACACCCCTGTTGCCCAACCAGTGAGCTCCATAGCACATCCTTTCTTGGCTTTTTCTTCTTCCAGACTCACACTCTCTGCTCCTTCTCTCCCGCTTTCTAGACTGACCCCCAAATAAATGACTTCCCCCTCTGCCCTTGCCCCAGGCTCTAATGAGAACGCAGACTGTGCAGCTGTGTGATGCCAGCATCCATTTCCCTCACTGGGGCATAGACTGGGTGTTTGCTTGGGGAATTGCCATGCTCTTGGTGTGCACAGATTTGGGGGAGGCAGATCCAGGGGGGAACCAAAGTGGCCAGATGCTCGCTTCCCCATCCCCGAGGCCGCCTCTGGGACAAGCACTGACTCATGCCTGAGCCACCACGTTCCCCTGGAGGGGAGCATGGGTGAGGAGAACAGCTCGCTGCCGGTCCCCAGGAGCAAGGTTTTGGTTTGCTGAACTGTTCCTGCTGTATGGCCCTGGCTGTGGCTTCTCCTTCCTGGTCCACCCAGCTCCCTTGGTGCCACCTACCTCCCCTGAGCGCCTGACACCCCTTTCCATTACCACCACCTAGAGATTCTCCCCAGTGGAAGAGAACAGGGCAGGTTCTGCGGGTGCCGCCCAGATCCCCAGCTGACAGGGTTAGCTGCAGTGACAGAGCCAGCTCAAGCCAGCCTAGGCTAGCCAGGGTAGTGTATCAGGATATGGGGAGCCTCACAGAACCCAAGAGTGGAATTCACCTGCGCATCAGGGTGGGGTTATGATCTGAATGTTTATGTCCTCCCAATATTCATATGTTGAAATCCTAACCCTCAAAATGATGGTTCAAGAAAGTGAGGGCCTTTGGGAGGTCATTACGTCATGAAGCCTCTATGGGATTAGTGCCCTTATAAAAGAGACCCCAGAGGGACCCTCACTCCTTCCACCAAGGACACAAAAATAAAGCACTGTCTGTGAACCAGGAAGCCCTCACCAGACACCAAATCTGCTGGTGCCTCCATCTTGGACTTCCCAGCCTCCAGAATGGTGAGAAACAAATTTCTGTTGTTTATAAGGCATCCAGCCTATGGGATTTTGTTATAACAGCCTGGATGGACTAAGACACCATCACTACCCAGTGTCTAACACATCTGCTTCATGCTCCTCTCTCTACCTACTGGCTTCCTTCACTCAGTGCCTTGCAGCTGGTGAAAAATGACCCACTCTCAAATATTCGTGATATATGCAGCTACCCAAAGAAAGGATGTTCACCTCTTTCTCCCACTTTCTCTCTTTTTCTTTCTCTCTCTTCCTCCCTCTGTCCCTCTCTCCCTCCTTTCCTTTCCCCCTCCATTTCTCTCTCTCTCTCTCTCTCTCTCTCTCTCTCTCTCTCTCTCTCTCATGCATACACACACGCACACAGAGAGAGAGAGAGAGAGAGTCCTAATTCAAATTCCCAGAGAAGCACTCATATTGGCACAGCTTGGGTCAGACAACCAGTCCTAATTCATTCAGCCAACGATGACAAGGTACGAGGAGCATGGTAATTCCCCAAGCAAACACCCAGTCTATGCCCCAGTGAGGGAAATGGATGCTGGCATCACACAGCTGCACAGTCTGTGTTCTCATTAGAGCCTGGGGCAAGGGCAGAGGGGGAAGTTATTTATTTGGGGGTCAGTCTAGAAAGCGGGAGAGAAGGAGCAGAGAGTGTGAGTCTGGAAGAAGAAAAAGCCAAGAAAGGATGTGCTATGGAGCTCACTGCTTGGGCACCAGGAGTGTGGCTGTACACTGAGGAGCAGGCACAATGCCTTCCAGAAGGATCTGCCTGCGGACAGCAAGATGCACACATTCACCTGTGGGACCCTCCAGGAGTCATCCAACTGCAGTTGGATGCACGAGGACTGGCCGCCCCAACCCCTAGGACTGCCAGCCCCAACCCCTAGGACTACCAGCCTCACCCCTGCAGCTGGAGGGAACAGAGTGCCACTGGGATCTGGGAAGATGCTCTAAAGGATGTTCACCAGAGCAGCACTCTTCAACAGTCTCCATGCATACGAATCACAGGAAGACCTTATTAAAACTCAGGTCTGGCTTCACTGGGCCTGGGGTAAGGCCTGAGGGCCCGCATTTCTAGAAAACTCACGGGGGCTGCTGATGTGGCTGTACAGGACCCATACGTTGAGTAGCAGAGTATTCCAGATTGGGTAAGGAGGACATACTCACCCCTCTTCATCTCACCAAGGAAGCCACCCACCCCTCCTTCCTTCCAATGAGAGAAACCTGTTTGCTTAACTGCAAAGATTAAAAGGAAGCCTTCTTACTTGTTGAGATATGATAAGGGGTGAGTTGTCACTGACATTTTGATGAGGCTTTTTTTACACAGGGACATTTAACACAGCCTACAAACCAAACAATTAAATGTTCAGTCAAGCAATTACTTTCACCAAGTAGTGAGCAAATCAGATCAAATCAGACCCCAGCCCTAAGCCTCACCCCATCATCTGCCAGGGATGGTGATGGGAACATCACTGATAAATTATAAATGGCAATTCTACATCTTGACATGGCACTTTTTCCTCGACCACATCAACTGGCCATGTCAAAGTGGTCTGTCATCTGTCCCACTTGCCCAGTCCCCAGAGTCCTCGGCTGTTTACCCTGGGCCCCCAGCCTCCTATAAATCTCACCCCCTGCAGTCGTGGTGTCTCCTGCCTTCTTTGAAGATGGGTCCTGATCTGCAGAGACCCTGATCTGCACCCACCATACTGTACCTTCCTCTCCCTGGTCTCCATCTGCTCTTGTCCTGTCCTGTTTGTGATCTCGATTGCCACAGGTACCAGCCTTCCCTTTTCCAACTGCTCTTTGTGGCTGCAGCCAATGTGGCCCTTCACAGACTTTCCCTTCTTGCAGGTGGTCAAGGTCTCTGCACAAGGCACCCCAGGCATGGGTCAGGGACCATTTAGGGCAGCAGCACCATCCTACCAGTGACCCTACAAACTGAATGCTACAGTGCCTGCCGTGAGGCTGCCAGATAGTGGAGATCCATATGTCCCTTTACTCAGAGCCTCAGAAACAGGCATATGGGGGTCTGGGGGGCCACATGGCACTGTGTTCCAGGGACCGCCTTCCAAGGGGAATGCTGCCAATGCAGAAGCAACACAGCCATGCATCAGGTACTCAGCACTTCACACGGCCACTGTATCCTATGTTTTGGCCCACCCTCTGCACAGCTGCATTCTGGAAAAGCAAGTTTCCCAACACTATCCAGAGCCAGAATTGGTACTCAGAATGTGCCTGTGGTCTTCACGGAGGTTAATCTTGGATGTAGACCTAGCCCCGGAGCCAAGAGTCTTCTTCTGGGCATCCATGCTTGCAAAGTAGCTTGCAACCCTCATTAGGGAAGTAACTTCTGAGAAAAGAATTCGGCATCCCTGACCCCTGCCTAAAGAACCCCCCTCCTCAATTCAGCAGCATGGTCAGGACTGGTTCAATCGCAAGTAACAGAAAAACAACTCATGTGACCGCAAAGTGCAGTCGTGGCCGGACCCAGGGTGCAAGCATTATCAGGACAAATTCTCCCTCCATCTCTTGGTTCTGCCTTCCTTGGGCTGACCTGGCCGCAACGCAGGCTCCTCTCCATGTCTTGACTCCAAGGGCTCCTGCCTCACATCTTCCTAACTTAGCAACTCGTGGAATGGGCCCATTGGTCTGGCTTGGGTTGTGTGCCACACGGAGCCATTCACGGTGGCCAGGGAGACAAGGTGCTCTTCTCGGCCAGGCATGAGTCATAAGCCTAACACTAGAGCTAAGGACTGAGGGTGGGAGGTAGGACTCCTCAGAGAGAAGTTGAGGAGCTGCTGGCAAAAGAAGGCAAGCAAATCACAATTTGACTAAAATAACTAAATATTTGGGAACAACACATAGCTCTTCGACTCGCAATTACTACAAATAATATTACATTAAGCAGTTAACCGACAGACTCAAGAAATAGCATGTCCTGGATAATCCCATATTTCCAGTTAATGTAGTTGAGTCCCACACACCATACTCTCAGATTGCTGAAATTCTTAATTTGGGTTGACCCAGATGCAGATCCTGAGATTAGGATTTAAGCAAAAGTAGTCTCTTTGGGAGGTCATGAAATATCTGCAGGGTAGAGGGAAAGTGAGACAGGGAAGGGAAGACACCCTAAAAAGAGTGTGCTATCAGGCTAGTTACCACTATGGGAGATTAGAACTAATCCAACAGGGGAACTAATTCCTTTGGGGAACTGTATTCACCTGTTCCCACACTGCTAATAGGGACATACAGGAGACTGGGTAATTTATAAAGGAAAGAGGTTTAATGGACTCATGGTTCCACATGGCTCAGGAGGCTCACAATCATGGGGGAAGACAAGGAGAAGAAAAGTTATCTCTTACATGGTGGCAGGCAAGAGAGTGTGTGCAGGGGAACTGCTATTTATATAACCATCAGATATTGTGAGACTTATTCACTACCACAAGAACAGTATGGGAGATAGCCCCCGTGATTCAATTATCTCCACCTGTCCTGCCCTTGACATGTGGGGATTATTACAGTTCAAGGGGAGATTTGAGTGGGGACACAGCCAAACCATATCAGGAACACCGAGGAGACTGGAACTAATCTGACTGGGGAATCCCACTGAGGAACTTCAATCCCAGGGGAGATTGCAAATCACACCTCAGAGCTGTCCTACCCAAGGGATGAGGGAGGTGGGGTATTGATACTCCCACTGCTGTCTGTCATTATTGAAAGCTGTTCTGGGGCTGCTGACTTCCTGGCACTTCTGGCTTGCTGTGCCCATTGACAAAGGAGCCCCAGGCAAAGAGATGCAGGTTCTGGCCATTGGAAGTGGGATTGACATGCACAAAAGTGGGAAGGGTGAGAGGATACAGACAGGGAGCCAACGACATCTGCTACACCAATTTCCAAAGAATAACTGTGCTGAATTACATTGCCATGGAGGCCCAAAAGTCACTGGAGAATCATGTAATTCCTCTAGGGCTATCACAGGAATATCATTGTCTGCTGTGTCAAGCCCTTTACAAAAAATATAGTTAATAGAGATTTTTGATAGACCATTGAGTGAAGTCTCTTTACGGTGTTTAAATGTTAGAAATGTCTGCTTGGAGAGTGATACTTTATTTCACTTTGGTATTATTCTTACTAAGAATTTCAAAACATTTTATAAATAACATGGTCTCTAAGCCATCCTGAGAAAAGAAAACTGAATTTCAAGTGGGTTTGTTTTTTGAGTCAATTTCTTTTTTAAAAAAATCCAAACCAGTTGCATAACCTTCTAGAGACAAAGTCACTGACAGATTGATTTTTGCACATTTTACTCAATTGTTCTGACTTTTGACTAGAAGCTGCCACAGCAAATGTAAACACCAGCCTCTGGTGGGTTACTGTGGCCAGTTCACAGAGCTTGTCCCCACTTGTTTTCATCCCAAAGAAATAAAAACAGGGGTTAAAGAAGGAACATTTTGCTCTGGGAGAGTCCAAGCTGAGGATTTGATCATTACACATCAGAGTCATCCCAACTGCAGGCCATTAACCCGACATTCACAGGGCACTTTACTGTTTAAGAGGCAATTTAATGTCCATCATTTCATGTGACCCTGCGAGATGGGAAGGACATGGGTTACGAGTTCCACTCCACAGACGAGGGAACCAAGCCTCATCAGGCAGGGAGTTCCTGAGGTTGTTGGAAGAGGTAGAAGCCAAACAAATCTCTAAACTCACCACGTTCTATAGTAAAGGTGTTTCCACTACACTGTTGGGTCCCAAATGTTAGGTTTCTCATGAATTAGTAAAAGTATTAGATTGAACCATCTGACACTGCCATTTTTATGAGTCACGGTGATCAAATACAGCAAATTTGCCATTTTATGGGTCAAAAACAGTCAAATGTTAGCAATTTCACATGGTCTGACCTAATATGAAACAATTGGAAAGCTGGTTTTGGTGAGCAAGAACACTGAGAAAAACTTCACTATTAATGCCATTTCAGACACGAAGGACATTTTAACCAAAAAGATAGGAAGGTTGCATCTCAGCACACAGGACCTTGTACCTTTGTACTTGCTGCACTGTCCACTTTGTGCTCATTGGACCAGGTTTGGGAGCCAGGGAGTCACATCACTCTAGAGTCTTCCCGGCTGACTTTCTCCCTCATGAAAAGAAAATGCCAGGGGAGCCCCTCTTGGGGCCACTGTCATGGAAACTCTGTGCTCCAGGGATAGGGCTCTGATTCGGCCCCCTCCTTCATCCCATTGACCTGCCAGCCAGCCCCACTGGCCCCAAGAAATGAAAGAGGGTGGCAGGTAGGAGGCAGCTGTCATCTGATTCTCAGGTAAGGCATGGCAAAGCATAGGAGGGCTGCAAAAGTGGCAAGCAATGTCATCTGCCTGCGGAACCACCCCCACCAAATAGTGAAGATTAGATACACAAGGGAGCAACTCCTCCGATGCATCTCACAGCAGAAAGCTGCAGGCTGAGTGACAGTAATGACTCATAATGCACAACTGTTTTAAGACAATATCTTTTTATAGTTTTTATAAAAGAAATTTGTGTGTTTCGTCTTTCCCTGAATCAAGCTCAATATTCAAGTCAAGCATTTTCAAGAATGGGCCCCACAGATCATCATCTTCACTGCATTATTTCTAATTGCATTATTGCTTAATTGCAGAGCAATAGAGTGCGTAATTTGAGAGCTGTGATGCCTGGGGGGCCAGGGATGATTTAACTTTCCACGCAAAGCCCAGAGCTGGGGAAAACTGGCCTGAAGACAGCAGTAGGGGCACAGGCTCCTTTTTCAGCTGCCTTTTTTAATATTTCACCTCTAGCCACATCAGAGAAGCATCAGAGAGCAAAGACCCCTTGATTGGATTACACCTCATGCTACCCTTGCAGCAGAACAGCCTCATGAAGAGACCTGAAGTTCAGAAATGATGCATCCAGCAGTCATTCTATGCCTGCCACTGGGCTGCATGAGCACCAGGAATGCAAAGAAAAATAGAGCTTGGTTCCTGGCAACTGGAGAGCCAGAGTCTAGCAAAGGGGAAACAGAGATGTCAGCAGAGCTACTTGATGATGGAGACAAGCTGAGGAGGCTTCCTTGAGAAGGGGAGCCTAGACCTAGTCTCTATTTAAAAAAAAAATAAGAAAGAAAGAAAGAAAGAAAGAAAGAAAGAAAGAAAGAAAGAAAGAAAGAAAGAAAGAAAGAAAGAAAGAAGAGAGAGAGAGAAAGAAAGAAAGAAAGAAAGAAAGAAAGAAAGAAAGAAAGAAAGAAAGAGAGAGAGAGAGAGAGAGAGAAAGAAAGGAAGAAAGAAAGAAAGAAAGAAAGAAAGAAAGAAAGAAAGAAAGAAAGAAAGAAAGAAAGAAAGAAAGAAAGAAAGAAAGAAAAAGAAGAAAAAGAAAGAAAGTTAGGTAAACAAGGGACTGTGAGACTAGATGCCGACCCGACCTGCTTCTCCTGGATGCCATGGATTGGTTGAGTGCTGCCAGAAGGAGCCAGTAAGTGGGGCGGAGTGGGGGGGTGGGTGCAGATATAGAGAAGCGGAGAAGGAAAACAAGGGTGTGATTTTGGATGAAGTCCTAGACCCAGCCTAACCCCGTGGGAATCTCTGGAGTATAATTGCACCTCAGAGTTTGACCTGCACCAAGGCAATGATGTTGGGCTTTTTTTTTTTTTTTTTTTTTTTTTTGAGATGGAGTTTCACTCTTGTCACCCAGGCTGGAGTGCAATGGCGCTATCTTGGCTCATTGCAACCTCTGCCTCCCAGGTTCAAGCGATTCTCCTGCCTCAGCCTCCCAAGTAGCTGGGATTACAGGCGCCCGCTCTCAGTCTCGGCTAATTTTTGTATTATTAGTAGAGACAGGGTTTCACCATGTTGGCCAGGCTGGTCTCGAATGATGCTGGGCTTTTCTTCTCCCAACCAGTCACTGACTGTGGGCTGCTCTGAGATACACCGGTCCTTCTCTGCATGCATGGGAGGAGGCTGTAGTGCCCAAGAGCAGCCTACAGGAGGTCGCAGGTTGCAGGTGCAGTCTATTAGCAGAAAGCACACAAGAAAGCACACAAGAAAGCACAAAAAAAAAACAAAACAAAAAACAAAAAAAAAAAAACTTCTTGAATTTTGATTGGGATCATGTTGAATCTGTAGATCAATTTGGAGACAGTTGACATCTTAATAAAACTGAATCTTCTGATCCATGAACATGGTATATCTCTCCCCATTTTTTTAGATCTCTTTAATTTCTCTCAACAATGTTTTGTTGGTTTCAGTCTGCAAGTCAGGTACATCTTTTGCCAAATTTATCTCTAGGTATTTCAAATACCTGATGCTATTTCATTATTCTAAATTTAAATTTCTTATTGTTGATCATATATAGAAAGACAGTGTACTTGTGTATATTGATCTTTTTCTTGCAACATGACTGAGCTTATTTATAAGTTCCACAGGTTTTTTTAGATTGATTCCTTAGGATATTTTCCATAGGTGAAGATGCTGTCAGCAAAAAAAGATGGTTTTGCTTCTTCCTTTTTTAACTGTATGCTTGTTGTTGTTTTTTTTTTTTTCTTTTCATGCCTTATTCCACTAACTAGAAACTCTGGAATAATGTTGGACAGATGTGCTAAGAGTGAACATTCTTGTCTTGTTACTATCTTATAGGAAAAGCATTTTGCTTTTCACTGTTAAGTGTGATGTTAGCAGACTTTTCATAGAAAGGTTTTATCAGCCTAAAAATAATTCTCTCTATTCCTAGTTTACTTAGGATTTTTATCATGATTGGATATTGGATTTTGTCAAGTGATTTTTCTGTATCTGTTGAGATAAGCACATGATTTTCCTTTTTAGCCTGGAAAAAGTGAATCACACTGATTTATCATCAAGTCTCCCCTTGGTCATGATTTTTTAGGTTCTGTTGGAACCAACTTGCTAAAATTTTGCTAAGAATTTTTGCATCTGTGTTTGTGAGGAATCTCTGTAGTTTTCTTTTCTTATAGTGACTTTTTCTGGTTTTGAGATTAGTGTTAATGCTGACCTCATACAATGAATTAGGAAGTATTGCCTCATCTTCAATATTCTGGAAAAGTTTGGATAGAATTGGCATTATTTCTTTCTCAGATAATGCTAATTTTTTTAACCACCTGGGCCTGGAATTTTCTTTGGAGGAAGATTTCTAACTCTGAATTTAATGTCATTAATAGATATAGGGCTATTTGGGTTGTCTATCTTTTTTTTAGTAAGCTTTAGTCATTTGTGTCTTTCAAAAACTTTGCCCACTTCATCTAAATCATAGGGTGCTGAGTGTTTTTCTGGATTACCTGTGTATTACAAGGTCTCTCCATTCTGACTATTGGGAATATGACCCGACCCAGGCCTTGTGATTTCCAGAAATTGTTCTACCTTCTTCTTTCTAGTGTTTTCTTCAGTGGCCTCAAGCAGCTTCTTCGTAAGCATTCATTGATGGGTACTCAGAAGAAGACCTGGGTGGGACCAGCATATCTCTGAGCACTCTCCACACCACGCTGTCTCTCCAACTCAAGGAAACCACTGGACTCTGTCTGGACACCCAGGCACATCTCCATCCCTGTCATGGAATCTCGCTCCAGGCGGTGAGCTCAGGCAATCCAGGCCTCATCCCACTTGTTTCCTTTCTCTCATGAGTCACTGCCTTGTGCTGCCTTTTGTTCAATGCCTAAAAACAGTGGTTTCAAATATTGTATCTGCTTTTTCAGTTGTTTATGATGGCCAGGTAAATCCAGTCCCTATTACTTTATCACAGCCAGAAGCAGAAGGCTACTCTGGACATGTTGAATTTGAGGCTCCTGCAGAATACCAAACTGCAGATATCTAGCAAACAGTTGTTAAGTAATGAGAGAGATTGAGACCAGAGATAAATTTTGGAAGCAAATGCATAAAGCTGTTAACTAAAACACAGCTGGAGGGAGCTTCTAGTAGAGGAATGATGGTGTCTTAAAGACAAAACCCACTGGAGCAGGGTAGACACAAAGGAGACCATGAAGTAGAAAAGCAGAAAAAAGCTAGAAATACATGAGAACTCACTGGAAAAGAAGGTCATGGAAACCAGGGCTTGGAGAGTTTCAAGAAGCTGAAGGTATCCACAGTGCCTAGTGCCCCAGAGACTGTGGGCATGATGTTGGGAGGGCAGGCTCCAGGCACGATGCCATCAGGCTGTAAGTGCACCTGTGCTGTTGCTTCGTGTGTGCTGGCCCCACTGGTTTTGCTAATGTGGCAAACTCGTCCCCTCTGCCAGAGAAGATTGAGGTGGGGTGAGTGAATGAGATGGGAAGAATAGCACAGACCATACTTTCACAAAGCTTGGCTGAGAAGGGAGGGAGAGTAGTAGCTAGTAGTAGTACCAGAAGACCGGGACAGGCAGTGGCAGAATTTCTTAGTTTCAAAGTCTTAAGCCTGTGAACAGTCTAAGGAAGCAAAGGGAATTGGCAGATAGAACCTGGGATAGGGAAGGAAGAGACTTGATGGGGCAAGATACCATGTGATGGGAAGGGGGAAGAGTTTTGCCCTGGGCAGGAGAAAAGAAAATGAGTGCCAAAGTAGAAAAGGTTTCAGATGAGATAACAAGTCTGTGATCCAACTACCACTCTCCCTATTTACCAAGAGAGGTTGACAACACACAGGCGGGTCACATGCTAGCCTGAGGGCAGCCTGGCCACAGCCTCAGATTGGTTCCCACTAGCCCAACCTGCAATGCTGAGACCAGTTCTCACAGCTGGTGGCAGGAAGTCCCATAAATGCACTGAGGTCACAGGCATCTGCGCACAGTGCTCAAGACCACAGTTTAGGGCTGCCTTGAGTCACCCAAGTGTTGTGACTCATACAAGACACTAAAGAAATCCATCTTCCATAGCATCTGTACCTGAAGCATTAGGTTCCACACAGCAGAGGTGGAAACATCTCGTTTCTTTTTCTTTTTTTTTTTTTTTTTTTACTTTTATTTTAGATTCAGGGGTACACGTGCAGGTTTGGTACATGGGTATATTGTATGATGCTGAGCTTTGGGGTGTGATTTATCCCATCACCCAGGTAATGAGCATAATACTCAATAGGTGGTTTTTCAGCCCTTGCCCCCTTCACTCTCTGCTCTAGGAGTCCCCAGTGTCTATGGTTGCCATCATTATGTCCACAAGTGCCCAATATTTAGCTCCCACTCATCAGTGAAAACTTGCAGTATTTTGTTTCCTGTTTCTGAGATAACTCACTTAGGATAACGGCCTCCAGCTGCATCCAGCTGGCAAGGACCTAATTTTGTTCTTTTTCATGGCTGCAGAGTATTCCATGGTGTATATGCACCATATTTTTCTTTATCCAATACACTGTTGGTGGGCAACTGGGTTGATTCCATGTCTTTGCTATTGTGAATAGTGCCGCAGTGAACATACAAGTGTATGTGTCTTTTTGGTAGAATGATTTATATTCCTTTGGGTAGATACCCAGTAATGGGATTGCTGGGTTGAATGGTAGTTCTGTTTTAAGTTCTTTGAGAAATCTCCAAACTGCTTTCCACAGTGCCTGAACTATTTTACAGTCCCACCAACAGTGTATAAGCATTCAGTTTTCTCTACAGCATCATCAACATCTGTTATTTTTTGACTTTTTAGTAGTAGCCATTCTGACTGGTGTGAAACGGTATCTCATTGTGAGAACCACCTGATTTCTACTAGATCGACTAGATCTCTCACAGTTGACAGATTTTGGCAATCCGAACTGCTTTAAGCCAAAGGGGAATTTATTGGGCTGGATTCAGCTGCAGCTGGATCTGGAACTCAGAAGTGTTAAGTCCTGGCCTGTCCCTCCATCTCTCAGGTCTGCCCGATGCACAGGTGGCTACATATGGTGGCATGTCCCCCAGCTTTACAACAATTTCAGAGTTGGCTGGGCACGGTGGCTCACATCTGTGATCCCAGCACTTTGGGAGGCCAAGGTGGGAGGATTGGTCGAGGCCAGGAGTTCAAGACGAGACCAGCCTGGAAAACATAGCAAGACCCCATCTCTACTAAAAATAAAGAGATTAGCCAGGTGCCACCTGCGATCCTAGCTACCTGAGAGTCTGAGGCAGGAGGATCACTTTAGCCCAGGAGGTTAAGGCTGCAGTGAGCCATTGATTGTACCACCACACTCCAACCTCGGTGATAGAGTGAGACCCATCTCTAGAAAAGAAAAGTTCCAGAGTTGAGCCATCCTGGTTCTGTGTACCAGGGGGTACAAGGTACAGGTAAGTTATAGATGCCCTGCCTGGATCATCCTGAACCAATCACCAGGGTGAGAGAGACTGAGTGTGCTGACCTGGTGAGCCCAGGATGGAATCAGCCTCACCGGATGCATCTGGGCTGAGAGTGGGATGGGCAGATCCTCCTGCAAAAATCAGACAAGCTATTATTGGAGAGGAAGCAGATGCCAGGAGGCCAAACTGATGTCCCCTGCAAGAAATCTGCAGGGGCCGACCTGAAGGCAACAGCTGTGGGAGGACTGCCCCAGGATTAGAGCACACAGACTCAAGGAAACTTGGCCCAAATGTGCTTTTGTCATGCAATTTCATCTTCACAGGGTATGTGTATGAAGGAGAGACATGGCAAGCCTCAAGCTTGGAAGCTGAACATGTCATTCTGGAAACACTGGTGCATCATTTTATTAGTCCATTCTCATGCTGCTATAAAGAACTGCCTGAGACTGGGTAATTTATAAAGGAAAGAAGTTTAATTGACTCAGAGTTCCACATGGCTGGGGAGGCCTCAGGAAACTTACAATCATGGTGGAAGGGGAAGCAAACATGTCCTTCTTCACATGGCAGCAGGAGAGAGAAGAATGAGAGCTGAGCGAAGGGGAAAGCCCTTTATAAAACCATCAGACCTCGTGAGAACTAACTCAGTATCACAAGAATAGCATGGGGAAAACTGGCCCCTTGATTAAATTACCTCCCACAGGGTCCCTCCCATGACATGTGGGGATCATGGGAACTACAACTCAAGATGAGATTTGGGTGGAGACACAGTCACACCATATCAATCATGTAGGCTGAGAAAAACCATTTTCATTAGCTTCCCCTCGACCTTCCATGTAGCTGCAAATGAACCCACAGTTTCATCTCGAGAATTCAACTGGAACTATTCCCTTTGTTAAATAAACTTCATTTAAGGGCTGACTGCCTTGGGCCCTGGGAGAAAATGCATCTTTGCTTTTGCTGAGACCAATCTAGGTCAGCAAAGCAAAAGCTTTATATTTTTTTAGAGACATGAACTGCAGCTTAGATGAAGGCCAGGGGAAGCATCCACTCTGAAGGTGCAAAGTGGAAAACCGCAAGTAGTCACAGCGGGAGCAGGCTCCGGAGGCCCCCTGCCGCCTCCCCTGCCCCTCCGCCAGGAAAGCCCTTTGAAACAGAGCATCCTACATTTGCAAGCCAGCACCAGCAATGTCTTCAGGGCAGTCTCAGAGCGCTCCCTGCCGCCTAGGGCCTGAAGCAGTGCTTTCCAAAGTAGCTTTTGCAGAGGCTGCTAGTTTGTTCAGGAAGGAGACATGGGGGAATTGAGGTCTCTGTTCTCCACCCCATATCCTTTTGCTAGAAGGAGACAGCCATGCAGTAGCCACCTGCAAAATGGTCCCCAGTGACCCCTGCCTCTTGGTATTGTGGTCCTCTCCCACACCAAGCAGGACTGGCTCATGCGACAATAGAACATTGCAGAAATGATGGTGTCTGTGGAGAGTCGTTCATGAAAAGCACTGCAGCTCCTGCCTTGCTAGCTATTGAATCATCCACTCTGGAGAAGCCAGCTAAAGATATACTCAAAACCTTCCTCAAATCATGGCAAGGAACTTAGGACCCCTACCCACATCCCTGTGTGGGGGCCATCCTGGGACTGGATGCTACACCCAGAGCCAAGCCTACAGATGAACAAAGCTCTGGCTGACATGTGGACTGCAAGTTGGAAAACCCTGAGGCAGGACTACTCAGTTAAGCCATTCCGAAGTTCCTGACCTGCAGAAACTGAAATAGGAAATGTCCTTTTAAGCCACTACATTTTGGGGTAATTGGTTGTGCAGTAATAAATGGAAACACTCCACTTCCAGATGCAGGCGAACAAGTCTTGTCTCCTCTTTATCCCCTGGTACTTACAAGACTTGCTCTCACTCGGTGCCCTGATCCCACCCTGCTGGGCAGAAGCTTCCTGAGGGCAGAGACCAGGTTATAATTAATCATTCTTCCTGTGTCTATGTCCCTGATATCCCACACACTGCAAATGCTGCATGAACACTTACCAGATTCACTTGAATTTCTGTCTTTTTGGATGAGAGAAATCCTGGGAGCACAGCTGTGTTTCCTTCTCCCAGAAATTTCCTTCCTCAACTCAAGATGAGAAATACAGCTTTTTAATTAACAGAAACCATCTCAACCCAGCTCTCAAGTCATTTGAAGTGATTCGGGGACTGCTTCTTGCACAGACAACAGTTACTTGCAAAAAAAGCCCACAAATCAATGCAATCAATTTCAGGAAATTGGGTCCAGCGAGCAGCCTCCACATCCAGGAGGGACCTCATTGCAGCACAGATGGGCGGCACGCGTCTGATCGGCCAGCTCACTGTCCCTGCTGAGCCACAGGCTTCTAGCCACCTGCTGATCAGCAAGGACTTCACATGTGTCCTCTACCCGCCTGCCACTCTGCCGAGGCATCCAATGCAGCGCCCCAGTCCCCAACAGGCTTTCATTCAGCTAAGCGAGATGTTCATGCGGAAAGATCAGCTACACTCAAATGGGAATTCACTCAGGACTGGTTAGCATGTTATTGACTCTAAATGGTCTTGGAGAACTGAGAAAGGGATCTTTGTTCAGGGAAACTATACCACAACCTCCCCTCAGGGCACAGGAACCTCAGGGAGTTCATGGTCTATTGGGGAAAGCTTTCCACAGAGGGGATTTCAAAGGGTGTGCAGGGAGTGGTTGGGAAGGAAGAAAGGATAATCCAAGCTGTTGAGTCTTCATGAACAAACAGCCCAGAGAGACGGGGTGACAAGGAGTTTGTCATGACCCAGCATGAAGTGTGAGATGGAGTGACGAGAGATAAGGTTAGGGGCACAGGCTATGAGGATGTTGGTAGATAATTCATGAGTGTCCCACATTTCTGCACATCTTGTGAGCAGAGGCACTGTTGGCCCTTGTGGTAGACTATCTTTTCAAGGCTATTTATACACTGAACAGCTTTGGAAGATAGAGAGAGATTTGCAAAGGGCAGGCACGCTGACAGCCCACTATGTAAAAAGTAAGGGACCCTAAGAGTTCCTTGCCTGGAACAAAACCCACTGCATGTGCAGTTTCCCTCAGCCCTCTGCATTGCCCTGGGGAATTGGAACTCAGAGAATCAGTACACAAAAATAGTGACACTCTACTGCTTTTGCTGTGAGAATAAAGCCCTTTGTTTCTGACCCAGGGGTCTTCTGTCTTCTCTCAGCTTCCATGAAACTGTGGTAGACTCACCCGTCAGCTTGCAGAAGCGTATAATCGCAGACCTGTCTCAGTTCCTGATAGGAGAACCCTGAATTCCAGGTTTTATCCTGCCAGTCCTTGAGTAGAGAAATTACATTTGCCTTTAGCTGTAGAAGGTGTCACTGGCAACTGTAATCCCAGCACTTTGGGAGGCCGAGGCAGGAGGCTCACTTGAGAGCAGGAGTTCGGGTGAAACCCCATCTCTACTAAAAATACAAAAATTAGCCAGCCATGGTGGCAGGTGCCTGTAATCCCAGCTACTCAGGAGGCTGAGGCAGGAGACTTGCTTCAACCCAGGAGGAGGAGGTTACAGTGAGTACCATTGTACTCCAGCCTGGGCAACAGAGTAAGACTCCATTGGAGGGACATTTGTTGGATTTTTTTACCCCCAAAAAAGTGCAGAAATCTGTTAAGGATAAAGTTAAATTTCTCTGACCTTTTTTCTGAGCAGGAATTAAGTGAGGAGTCTACAGGGTAGAAAGAGGAGAAACCTGGTGTGCCTAAGGGAAATTAGAGTAGAGTCCAGAGACTCAGAGCCCAGGGCCACTGCCTGGAGGGCTTGGCCAAACTTGCCCCTTGGCTATAGCTGACAGCTTCCTGGGCTAGATCATCGCCTTCCTCTGCAGACACGGGCATCTGAACCTCCCTGGAAAATGTCTTAGGAAGCTCAGGAGGCCACAATAAAATACCACAGACAGGAGGCTTAAGCAACAGAAGTTTATTTTGTTTATTTTCTCACAGTCCTGGAGGCTGGAAGTTCGAGATCAGGGAGCTAGTGAGCCAGTGGCCATTGTGTTCTCCATGGCAGAAAGAGCACACACACACTTTGCTGTCTCTTCTTCCTTTTTTTTTTTTTTTTTTTTTTTGAGATGGAGCCTCGCTCTGTCGCCCAGGCTAGAGTACAGTGGCACGATCTTGGCTCACTGCAGCCTCTGCCTCCTGGGTTCAAATGATTCTCCTGCCTCAGCCTCCCACATAGCTGGGACTACAGGTGCCCACCACCACACCCAGCTAATTTTTGTATTTTTAGTAGAGACAGTGTTTCACCATGTTGGCCAGGCTGATCTTGAACTCCTGACCTCAAGTGATCCACCTGCCTCAGCCTCCCAAAGTGCTGGGATATTACAGGCATGAGCCACCGCACTGGCCCTGCTGTCTCTCTTAAAAGGACACTACTCTCATCACGAGGGTCCCACCCTCATGGCCTCATCTCAACCTAATCATCTCCCAAAGACCCCATTTGCAAACACCACCACATTAAGGGCTAAGGCTTCAACATAGGAATTTGGGGAAGGGGCACAGTTCAGTCCACAGCGGGCAGTTCTGATGCCTCTGACTTATCCCACAGCCCCGAGGGACCCCTTACGTCCTCAAGCCGGGGGGACCTTCAGCACCGGCTGGCTCAGCCTCCTGCTACTGGGTGGGGAACGGCAGCATTATCAAGAGTACATGAGAAATCGCAAGGAGGCAGAAACCCAGCTCACCTCTTCCCTCAACCATCCAATGCACCCTGAGGGTCAAACTGGTGACATCGTCTGAACACATTCCCTTTTGAGCTCATCTAAACCTAATGTCTTACCTTTTCGGTCCCACTACAAATAACACCTGGTTATTACAACAATAATATCTGCTGGAAAATCCCCTACCCTGTTGCAGTCAAACAGGCAATTGGAAAATGAAAATATTAGGGTGCCCTAGACCCAGGAGTCATAAGATATTCTTCCAAGACAATCGACATCAGACAAATGTGGTAAAGAGGTGAGTTGTCACGGGTACAGGATCTCCCCAACTTAGTGTCTGAGAATCTAGAAGTTTCAGCAAAAACCTGTGCCTAGAAAAGCTGCCAGAGGAATGGCCAGGCTGGACTAGAGTCCGTGATTCCAGCTGGACCCACTGTCTGTAGCGACCATTCCTCGTCTGAAGGGCATCGTCTCGGGTCAACGCGGCAAACTCGAAACTCCACAGCAGAGGCGCTGACACCTAAGAATCCTACAGCCCAGTGAGTGAGGCTGTTCTGATCCACTCTTGCTGGCCAGCTGTCAAAACACTCTGCACCTGCTCTCAGACCATAACAAGTATTACTCATGAAGGTGATAGTTCCTCAGGCCCACAGGAATAAAGACACACACACACACACACACACACACAGAGGCATTTTTAAAAATGCAATAGGTCAACAACACTCAATCTAAAACCCTAGGAGCTGGTCGCGGTAGCTCACACCTCTAATCCCAGCGCTTTGGGAGGCTGAGGCGGGCGGATCACTTGAAGTCATGAGTTCAAGACTAGCCTGGCCAACATGACTAAATCCCATCTCTACTAAAAATACAAAATTAGCCAGACATGGTGGTGCATGCCTGTAGTCCCAGCTACTCAGGAGGCTAAGGCATGAGAATTGCTTGAACCCAGAAAGCGGAGGTTGCAGTGAGCCGAGATCACACCACTGCACACCAGCCTGGATGACAAAGCAAGACTCTATCTCAAAAGTAAATAAATAAGTAAATAAATAAAAAATAAAGAAAACCCTGGAAGCCTTTGCTGTTGGATTATTTCTGGCTCTGTCTATATTTGATAGAGTCAATTTCCATCTTTCAATTTAAAGTTTTCTCACAGTGGTGATAAAATATGGGGTTTGGGAATGAAAATGCCTGCTACAGGGGAAGAAAGAGGAGGCTGTTGCCTGAAGCACAAGGAGCCGAGGCTGCTCAAAGTTCTGCTGTGTCATTTCTTCCTCGTCATTGCCGCCCAGGGAGCATCAAGCATCACCGGTATTAGGGGATCGGAACGGCTTTTAAACCTCTGTCTTCAGGGCCCCTCTGCCAGGTGCAGTTTCCTGCTTCATCTGTTGAGTAGGTTGGTCAAATCAAATCTCCTGGACCCCCTCCAAGGGTGTGGTTGCCCTGGGCCCTACGCAGTGATACATCACACAGCTTCATCCCTTCCAATTAGCGCCCGGTACACGAATTGATGTACTGAGAATTAACATCATTGATCTTCATCCAAGAATATGGCCAAAAAGGCATAATTTTTTTCTGATCAATGTTGCTGATCAATGACCTAATATAAAAAAGGAAAAAAGGAAGGGCCTCCCCGGGCATCAGGCTGGATTGATGTGCCTCTATGCATGCAGTTCCCATAGACCTCAGGGCCTGTTCTCTGCTAGGGATTCGCATTAATAACAGTCTTTCAAGCACAATGAGAAACGTGTGCTCCGTGCTTCCAAGGAAAACTCATGTGTCTCCAAGAGGGAGGGGAAATCAGGCACCTCCTATAGCAACCAGCCTCGGGGCAGACAGAACTCAGTGCCTGCCACAGCTAGGTAAGGCCCAGTGGCCCACTTTATAGAAGTGGCAGGAACCAGTGGGCTCCCCACGTCCGCCCCCTCTAGGCCACCGTCTTTGTGCCACAGTTTATTGGGATCCTCTGTGGGAGGTGGACCAGGGAGTAAAAAGGAAAGAAAACAATTTACTTCTCCCCAATTACATCCAACCGAAGTAAGTCAAGCTCTCTGGGAATCTGTCCACGGCAGCGGAAATTCTAGCTCTGGGTTTCCAGTGTGAAGGCAAAAGGGTGAACTCGTCCACATGTTACCAATCTCAAGTCTCCTTTTTATCTCCTCCCAGGGCTCCTTTTGCCCCTACCCCCAGCCCCCAGCCTGACTCCATTAGTCATGCCTCAGCTGACCGGCAAGAAGCTCACCTTGTCACACTGCAGGGTTTATTTATTACCCAGGCTGGGGGTATTTGCATTTCAAAATAAGACCCTGCAGAAAGCAATGCTCCACCTAAAAGAATGACTCTCCATTGTTTGAATGTCAAACACTGTGGTTTCCTGGAGCAGGGGCTCCCAGCTTGGTACACTGTTGCGGTTGGGGGACCAGCATTTATGATGCCTCTGGAATGACACTGATTAGGAGGCCACCTTTTTGGTGCCTTTCAGTTGATTTCAGACGTTCAGTCATTCATGTACTCTTTCTCCAACGCTGTCTGTGCGTCTGCCCGGCACCCATACCATGGATGCACGATGGTGACAGGCAGCACTGTGATAACAGCGTGGCAGAGTTTACCATTCCCACCATCCCCTCCACCTTTGGCCTCTCCTCCACAATTACTTGCTTTTCTTTGATAAAGAGGAGGGAAAATTGCAAGCTGGTCTCCTAACCCAGATGTCACCAATAAATATCACCAGCTAGTCACTAACCTCAAAAAATCAAGCTGAATTGGTAGCAATTTTGCTAAGTAACTTCAGTTCCTTTTGTCTTTTGTCTCAATTTCTACCTTTATATGGAAAAGGACACTTGTCACATGAAATTCATGAGCTCATGTCTATACCTCACTGCCCAGTGTTGTATTACTTACTCTGCGGTATGAGTGTCTCTCTCCATTGTAATAACAAGGTCACTGGGCAGAAAATCATTTCATAGTAAAAGGGGTAAAGGACACCTCCAAAAGAAATAAAAAAAAAAAGACAGGAGTGGAAATCAATCCCTCACCTTCCTCAAAGCAGCCCTGTCTCGTAACAGCCACAATCTAGCCGTGAATCCTGCCATCTGGAAGCACCCCCTCCTCTCCTTCCGCCTCACTGACGCACCATCAATTTCCAAATGTCATCGACAATCCCGCCTCTTCCCCAGGGTCTCGTAATTTCTCTCTCCTTTTACCCTCTATCTTATTTAAACCACTTGACTCTGTCCTGTCTGTTCTGGAGGTGTTGATCAAAACCATTACATTGTTTATAGAGAAATGCCCTTAGCTTCTGGATGTCTGCAGTTTCTAGTCACAAGGGCTGTGATTCTTTGAAGTGGCCAGTAAACCGGATTTTTGACAGGTGTGGAGGGAAATAATTCCCAGACTGAGGAAAGAAGCTGCAAGCCATCGTCTCATTCCTTGTGTTAGAATGCCATCAAGTGACAGGCCGGAGAACACCGCTGCAGACCTTGGGCACCTTTTATGTTTAATATTCCAAGACCTCCCCAGGGGAGAAAATATGTAAACCAATAAATATAAATGCCAAAATAACCTGTCATAGTCCAAATGGCCAAATTAATATTAAAGGCAGTTCTTGTCCAGGTGTCAAGAAGCTTTATCTATTTATTTATTTAGATCAAGTCTCACTCTGTTGCCCAGGCCAGAGTGCAGTGGCACAATCTCAGCTCACTGCAACCTCTGCCTCCCAGAGTCAAGCAATTCTCATGGTTCAGTCTCCGAAGTAGCTGGAATTACAGGTGAGCACTACCACACTCGGCTAATTTTTGTATTTCTACTAGAAACGGGGTTTCACCATATTGGCCAGGCTGGTCTCGAACTCCTGACCTCAAGTGATCTGCCCGCTCCGGCCTCCAAAGTGCTGGAATTACAGGCATGAGCCACTGCACCCAGTCAGAATTCCCTATATTCTTGAATAGAATATAAGATGGTAGAAACCGAACAATCTGAGAATTATAACCCAATTTTCAGCATTGCAATGCTGGGTCATGTTTTACTATTTGGCTCCGGATGGAAAGAAGCCAGGGGCAACCTTCAAAGCCACACCAGTGCTCCAAAAGGAAAGGCCAACAGGGGCCACAGGTGTGTGCTAAAGCTGTATCCTCCATCCAGAGGCTCATGGCTTCTGGGGATCTTCAAGGAGCCTAAAGACCCGAGAGAAATAGGGGAACTTCCTCAAGCTCACAAAGAGAGCAGCTGCACCCCAGCCCCGGCCCCTGCTGCTCTGCAGATAAGCGCCAGGTATGAAATGAGGGCCGGTCCTCGGAATTGTGCGTTGACAGGCAGGGTTGAAGCTTCAGGAATGAGGTGATGGTAAATGCCTGCACATACAGATTTGACATTTTTTTCCCCCTCTTACAGACAAGGTCTCACTCTGTCATCCGGGCTAGAGTACAGTGGCTTAATCTTAGCTCAACGCAGCCTCGAACTCCTCGGCTCAAGCGATCCTCCTGTCTCAGCCTTCTGAGTGGCTGGGACCACAGGACTAGTAACAGCACAGAGAAGATGGAAATGACACCGAGTCCAGACCAGAAGGGGGACATTCCACAAGCTGACAATCTCCACGTCCCAGCACTTCAGACAGCTGAAGCCCCTGAAGCCTCAGACAGCTGAGGGCTCCTTGCAGTGATGCAGCCTTCAGGCCCCACAGCACCCAGAGAGCTTCTCCCAGGGTCCCTCTCTCTCTAGCATCAGTGGTACCTGGTTGCAGGGAGATTGGTAGGGGTCCCCAGGGATTCCTTCATGTGATAAGCTAGACACAGGGCCCCAAAGAGGCTTCGGGACTTGAGGAAGATGAATATTTACCAGATGATTACAAAGGAAGAGTGTGGCTGGGCGAGGTGGCTCACACCTGTAATCCCAACACTTTGGGAGGCCGAGGCAGGCAAATCACTTGAGGTTAGGAGTTTGAGACCAGCCGGGACAATAGAGTGAAGCCCCATCTCTTCTAAAAGTACAAAAATTAGCAGAGCGTGATGGCGCATGCCTGTAGTCCCAGCTACTCGGGAGGCTGAGGCAGAAGAATCGCTAGAACCCGGGAGGCAGAGGTTGCGGTGAGCTGAGATGGCACCACTGCACTCCAGGCTGGGTGACGGAGCAAGACTCTGTCTCAAAAAAAAAAAAAAAAGAAAAGAAAAAAAAAAAAAAAGAAGAGGGTGTGTGGTCTGGGGAAGTATTCTCAGTAGTTATAAAAGTGTTAAGTCTGCCTGGGTGCAGTGGCTCATGCCTGCCTGTAATTCCAGCACTTTGGGAGGCCAAGGTGAGAGGATCAATTGAGGCCAGGAGTTCAAGACCAGCCTGGGCAACATAGTGAGACCCCCATTTTTACCAAAATGTTTTTAATTACCCAGGCATGATGACATGCGCCTATGGTCCCAGCCACTCAGGAGGCTGAGATAGGAGGATTGCTTGAGCCCAGGAGTTTGAGGCTGTTATGATCGCACCACTGCACTCTAGCCTGGGAAACAGAGCAAGACCCTGTCTCTAAGGAAAAAAAAAAATTGTTAAATTGGAACATGCAGGTATTTACCATCACAGGGAACACTGAAAGTATTTTTGAGCTTTGAATTTCCATGCCCGTGCTGAAAATTCCTCCCCTGCTCACCTGTTTGACCCATCTTTCCCTCTAAGTTTGTTAATCTATTTATAGTAGTATTTTAAAGGCCTCGCCTTCCAGTTCAGCATCTGGGTCACCTACGCTTCTGCTCTAGTGACTTTCTTTCCACGATTGTGGGTCACAGTGTCCTGTTTCTGTGGGTGTCGTATACACTGTTTTTCACATTTCACGCTGGATGTGGTGTATTAAAGAACAGCAGAGACTGGAGAAGACTAAAGGATCTTTCCATCTCCCAGAAAGGGCACCCCTTTTCCTTTCAGGCAGTTTTGCTGAGGGGTTGACCTCTGCACTGAATCACATTTAAACAGCTTCAGATCCCCTCTGGCTTCAAATCATTTTCTTTTTTTGATACAGGATCACACACTGTTGCCCAGGCTGGAGTGCAGTTGCAATCATAGCTCACTGTAGCCTTGACCTTCACCTCCTGGGCTCAATCAGTCCTCCCAGCTCTGCCTCCAGAGCAACTGGGACTACGAGTGTGTGCCACCACGCCTGGCTAATTTTTTATTTTTAAAAAATTTGTACAGATGGGGTCTCACATGTTGCCCAGGCTGGTCTCAAATCCCTGGCCTCAAGTGATCCTCCCACCTTGGCCTCCAGAAGTGCTGGAATTACAAACGTAAGCCACTGCTCCCAGCCTGGCTTCAATAACGAAGGGGAGGTGTGTCCCCTGCCTGCTGGATGGCTTTGGGATTCAGGCACCACAAAGCCAGATCTCTGTGCTTCCCAGCTGTGCCCCAATTCCAGTTTGGGTGATTTTATATCAGGTCCTTTCTCTCTCTTACTTTCCCATATTTTGACCCAAACAGACTCCTACAAATGTAAACACATAGCCCTTAGGTCTGGAGCCAATGGCTGCTTTCCCAGAGTTAAGCACAGCTCAAAATAGGTGGCGGGAGGTGTGAGCTACATGCACACAGTCCCATGCAGCCTGCAGTGACTTTCCTGCAAACCCTTCAAGTACCTCAGCAAACCTGAGAAATGCAGTGAAGAAGCTCTCTTAGGACCCAGAGAGCCCTGTGTTTATCCAGACACTCTATCAGCCGAAGCTATGCTTTCCTCAGTGCAACCAGTTCACAGAGCAACGCTGGGCCAGGGAGCTGGAAGAAAACTATAGTTGCATTTTATACGTTTGGGATCCAGCTAGCCTTAAAGAGTGACTTTTGGAGGTCAAAAGACTGCAAAACTTGGATTTCAGAAACTGGTATGTGACCAGACACATCAAGTGTTAGAGTCTCCGCTGTGAGAATTCCAAATAGTCTTAAAACTGATTTAGGGCGCAGCGCTGCCTCTTTATAAAGAGCTGATATGCTGTCCTCCGGCAAGCACCAGTTCTTTGATTCTTGTAGACAAAGTGCCTATTACCCAGCAGGAGAGGATTTGACCAGCAGAAGTGTCCAGTGTTAGCACTGGCACCTTAATGCCTAGTCTCTGTGGCACTATTAGGCCTGAGGAATGATTGAGGGCTGATGTCGCTGTGCCCAGGCTCTCCACCACCACCCTCACCAGCCCTCCTTGTCAATACACAATGCCTGGATCAAGGGCATAGTGGGGCCAGGGAAGTGCGTAATCTTGAGCCTCAGGGACTGTTCTGACCTTGTGAGGACACAGACAATGATGACTACCACCTCTCAAGCTGTATTATCTGTGCCAGGCCCTGTTTAAACATGCGTCATCTTGCTGAGTGTTCCAGGCCACCCTGGGAAGAAGGTGCTGTTAGCGACCCGTGTTATGGACAAGGCCTTCCTGTAGCAAAAGCATACAGGCCTCATCCCTCTCAAACGTACCTCATATAAACACTCAAAAAAAAAAGAAAAAGAAAAAAAAAGTGTGTATATTTATACACACACTCAAATACAGATGTACATATATAAATAATATACTGACTTCGTTGACTTGGTGGATTACAATTTTCACTGACAATAAAGTCTTCCACGTTCTTATTGCAGGTTTGCTGGTATTCAGGATCATGACCTTTGAGCAGTAAAAAAAAAATACTACTAGAGGTATTACAGGTGGCTGAGGACTGTAATCCCAGCATTTTGGGAAGCCGAGGCGGGTGGATGACTTGAGGTCAGGAGTTGGAGACCAGCCTAGCCAACACAGTGAAACCCTGTCTCTGATAGCAAAATTACAGCCGGGTATGGTGGCGAGCATCTGTAATCCCAGCTATTCAGGAGGCTGAGGCAGAAGAATCCCTTGAACCTGGGAGGCAGAGGCTGCAATGAGCCAAGATCGCACCACTGCACTCCAGCCTGGGCGACAGAGCGAGACTTGGGCTCAAACAAAAAAAAAAAAAGAAAAAAAATACACTAGAAATGTTTTTCATTAATCCAAAAGTGGAGGAGAGGGGATACAGGAAAAATACTCCTCCACTATATTGTCAGAGGCTATTAGATAAATGGTTTCTGTAAGTTTCATTGTGTTTATTTACAAAAGTCCTAATTTTCATGGATACCCACTTATTTAATAGTTGAAGCTTAATCTTTTTGAGCTTACATATGAGATTTTTCTTGAGTACTGAGAATAGCAGCCTGAATATCTCAGAGCAACAATCAAAAGAAACCTGTGCAAATACAACAACGTGTGAATTGTAGAATCAAAGGGCATATGGGTGTTCATTGTTGAAGTGTTTCCATTTTTCTGTATATTTGAAGGTTTTCATAATAAATTGCTGGAGGTGGGAGGGGAGTCACCTGCAATGATTCCATTAAACCTTGACTTCTTGTGGAACTTTCACAAAGCCACTATTGGGAAAACACATGTGTATCCATGTTTGAAAGTTTATCATTTATAGATATAAAAAAGAAAATGAATAAAGTCTTGTTTTCACCAAATGCAATTTAGAAAAGAGAAATAAAAGGAAAAATCTCCCATAACTTCACTTACCCAGTTATAAAATTTCTTAGTATATTCATGTCTTTGTAACTATTGTGTATATATTTGGCTTTATTGGTTTGTAACCTTTTTAAGAATTATTTTTTATAGAGCAGTGTGTCTCTCCTGGTCTTTTATATTATTAACGTACGATGCCACATTTTTAACTGTTAGAAAGAAGGAGTAAAAGAAAATGTCCCATAGTCTGTCACTTTAGACACTTTAACGGTGTTTGACAAAATGTAGGTAAATTCTTCTAAGAATGTTATCATTAAAAATTGACTATGGTGTTCATAAGAGTGGTGATATTAAGAATTTATATTTTAAAATTTAGTCATATCTGTATGTAATCCTAAGTTGCTGACTGAAGTTAAATCTTTTAAAAGATAATTACAATTAATGTAAAAATATTTTCTGCACTCATGCTTTTTTCTAGATGTTTATATGTTGTCCTTCAAGTGTGTATGCTTAAATAAAATAAAATAAAATTATGTTTTTAAAAAAAATTGCATGTAATTTGTTTAAAGGCTGCATGGTATTCCATCATGTTATAGAAATGCGTTATCAGTGGCAGAGAACCGAGTTACCCCAAGTAACTGGAGACAAATCCGTACACGTTTGCAGCAACTTCAATTTTTGCCTTGTCAAAGGAAAGAATTCGACTGAGGGGCATAAAGCAGAAAAAGAGACCAAGGCAAGTTTCAGAGCAGGAGTGGACGTTTATTAAAAAGCTTTAAGCCGGGCAGGGAGGTTCACGCCTATAATCTCAACACTTTGGGAGGCCAGGGGGGGCGCATCACGAGGTCAGGAATTCGAGACCAGCCTGACCAACACGGTGAAACCCCATCTCTACTAAAAATACAAAAATTAGGTGGGTATGGTGGCGTGTGTCTGTAATCCCAGCTACTTGGGAGGCTGAGGCAGGAGAATCGCTTGAACCGGGAGGCGGAGGTTGCAGTGAGCCAAGACCGTGCCACTGCACTCCAGCCAGGCAGACAGAGCGAGACTCCATCTCAAAAAAAAAGAAAAAAAAAAGCTTTAGAACAGTAAGGAAAGAAAAGAAGGAAATTATTATACAACTTGGAAGGACAAACAAGCAGGTAACTTGAGAAACCAAGAGCGCAGCCTTGGTTTCTTTTTTTTTTTTTTTTTTTTTTTTTTTTGAGATGGAGTCTCGCTCTTTTTCCCAGTCTGGAGTGCAGTGGTGCGATCTCGGCTCACTCACCATTCTCCTGCCTCAGCCTCCTGTGTAGCTGCGACTACAGGCGCCTGCCACCATGCCCAACTAATTTTTTTGTATTTTGTATTTTTTTTTTTTTGTATTTTTAGTAGAGACAGGGTTTCACCGTGTTAGCCAGGATGGTCTCGATTTCCTGACCTCATGATCCACCCACCTCAGCCTCCCAAAGTGCTGGGATTACATAGCCTGACCTCTTGACTTGGGGTTTTGTACGTTGGCCTGCTTCCAGGATCTACTTCCAGGATCTTGCATTACTTCTCCCCACTCCTGAGATCTTACAGGGAAGCTGCTGATCAGTTTCAGGTGTTTTCTATCTGTTAGGAGCCTGCCTTTTCCCTAGAGCCAGCTGTGGCCAATTACTTTAGAGAAACAGTTAACAACCACCTGACCATCACCTGACGGTGGCCCACCATTCCTGGTGTGTGTAGCAGGGAGCCTTCTGCCCTGCTCATACCTGACTACCTATCTACTGTAACAAATGTACCACACCTAGGAACACTTTATAATAAAAAAACAGATTATTGGGACCCACCTTATAAAAAGATTATTGAGACCCACCTGCTAAAAACGAATCTCCAGGTATGATACCAAGAAATTTGAAATGAAAGTTTATCCTGTGATTGTGAGCCTGTATTTGATCCGTGGATCAAGCAAATTAAATGTGTACTAACTAATCAGGTAAATTAATGCATTTAATAATGCATCAATTAGCATACCTAATTACCTAATTAGTTACTAGCACACGGTTAATTTGCTTGATCCACTATGATCAAATATAGCATTGTTTTTAAATTTTTGCTGGTATAACCAGCAATCACAAACATCCTCACAAGTATCTCTCTACATACATAAACAATTATTTTCTGAGAATAATCAAGTGGTTTGTTTGCTTTTTAAAAAATATTTAAGCCGGGCGCGGTGGCTCACCCCTGTAATCCCAGCACTTTGGGAGGCCAAGGCAGGTAGATCATGAGGTCAGGAGTTCGAGACCAACCTGACCAACATGGTAAAACCTCGTCTCTACTTAAAATACAAAAATTAGCTTGGCATGGTGGCATGTGCCTGTAATCCCAGCTACTCAGGAGGCTGAGGCACGAGAATCACTTCAACCCAGGAGGCGGAGGTTGCAGTGAGCCGAGATCATGCCATTGCACTCCAGCCTGGATGAGAGCAAGACTCGGTCTCAAAAAAAAAAATTTAGTGATGAAGGAACTATGGAGTAATTGCCACTCAAGGACAACCCACCTCACCATCATCAGGGAATTCTAGGGGAGACTGGCAGTTACCCAGGGATCTCAGAAGGAATCAACTGGAAGTTAAGAGTCCTAATAACCCCAGAAAAAAACTTTCAAAGACAGAGGTCTTCTCATTCATCCATAATCACAGAGGTCTTGCCCAAAAAGCCCCCCCTTGAATATACAGCTCTGAAATTGGCTAACACCTTCTGCTGTCTCATTCGATTTTAAAGTTCACATCTGTGAAGGGCTCTATTGTAAAACATGGTGACTACAGTTAATAACAGTGAATTACAGTTAATAACCTGAATTTCACTGAGAGTAGGTTTGAAGTGTTATCATCACAAAATGTGTATTAGCATTGCTCTTAGCTCATTTAGCCACTACACAATGTATACACATTTCAAAACATACTGCATACCATAAATACATACAATTCTTACTTGTTAATTTTTAAAATAATAAAAGTTCTCATTTGGTAGTTCACGTTATCGGTCCCACAAATTACAATTTTCAGACATCTGCAAAGGCAGCATGTTTTGGTTTAAATGTTGTATTTCTCAATTTTATACATATAAAATAAATGCATAAGTGTATTACATATTCAAAAACTAATATGTAAATTTTATATATATAAAGTCAATGCGCTGGGGGTCACTGGGATGAACGAATTTCAGTGCCTGCAGTCTCATGTTTAAAATCAAAATGGTACAAGGTAACCACCAAAGAAACTGTAAGCCAATGTTTCTCAAACTCAAACCCTTGGACATACTCCCAGAATCCCCTGTAAAGAAATGTATACTGTACTCAAAGTTGAGAACCACACAGGGACCATTTTGCTTTTCTCTCCCACCCAGCACAGGCCCAGTGCTCAGCAGAAATTGGGGTACCACGGTTCTGCCCAGCACTGGGTCACTCCTGAGAAGTCTGCACCAGGCCCTCCTGCACCTTTCCACTGAGCAATGGGGTATCTTTTTTATTTATTTATTTATTTATTTATTTATTTATTTATTTATTTATTTATTGGAGACAGGGTCTCACTCTGTTGCCCAGGCTGGAGTGGCATGATCCAGGCTCACTGTAGCCCTGAACTTCTTGGGCTCAAGTGATCCTCCCATCTCAGATACCCGAGTAGTTGGGACTACAGGCACGAGCCACCACGCCTGGATAACCTTTTTTTAAATGTTTTGTAGAGATGGGGGACTCCCGATGTTGCCCAGGCTGGTCTCGAACTCCTGGGTTCAAGAGCTCCTCCCGCCTGCGCCTCCCACGGTGTGAGCCACCTTTGATCTTATTGCTATGATTTTTTTATTGATAAAAACTAATATTCTGAGTCTCAAGAAAGCGTCTTGAAACCATCAAAGGGACCCAGGAGGCGCATCATCACCTGTGCGGCCGACCCCATTCACAGCACAGACTGCAAGTGAGGCTTAAGAGATGGGAAGTGCCCTAAGCGAGGTTAAACAGCTAGTCAGCAGCAGACACGGCACTAGAACCTAAGCCTGCTGTCCCAGCTTCGGTGCCCGTGCCCACAGCGGAAGCTGCCGCGGCTCATCCGTAAGAGCGCTGATTAGGGACGACAAAGACGTCATCCCACCGTCCCAGTCCCATTTCCGCCCTCCCAAGTCCCCAACCTTCCAGTCCTCTCCAAGTCGCCTCGCCTCACTCCGCTCTGGACCTTCAAAAGCATTCCACATGCCTTTACCCCAACCCTACTGACTGTCCCGCAAAAAGATGCAAGCGGAAAAGGCCCCAAGAAGCGACTCACGCCTCCCCACTGCTCCCCGACACCCGCTAAGACGCTCTCAGTCGCCCAATCCCTATCCAAGCGCATGCGCCCCCGAGGTGGGCGAGTGTCGGTGATGTCACGCACAGCGCCATCTCTGATATCCGAGAGTCTGCGACAGCAACTGCCAGTGCGTCATCAGAGCGCGCCGGAAGCGGTCCGAGAATGAAGAGTAAGCGGGGCCGGGAAGTTAGAGAGGGTTGGGGATGTTAAGGGTCGGGGTCCTGGTGCTGGTGGGTGAAATGGGTCCGGGCTGCCTGTCGCTGCGGAGTTCTAAAGAACCGCTACAGGAATGGGCCCACCCTACATAAAAACTGAGGGCTGGAACACGGGTTAGCCTGGCTCGACCTCTGAGCTAGGGAGGGATGTCAGGGCTGGAGTCAGGTTCTCCCGGGGGCTGCTCAGTGGTGTGCGATGCTAGAGGAGGGTTCCAGGCCTTGGCCCAACTTGGCCACTACCTCCCGGGGTGACCGCAGTCAAGACCCTGCTCCTTTCTGCGAGCTGGTTTCACACTCTTATCTGATGCAACGCGCCGAGAGCTGCTGGGGAATGATATCACTAACCCAGAGCTTTGGGACTTAGGGGTAGAAGACATGTGCCAAGGAGGGACGTGTAGTCACCGTTAAGACTGGGCCTTCGATCAGAATTTTGATTTTTCACCTCTGCCACTTTGTACCTATATGATCAAGTAGATTGTCTCAGCATGTCGGAGCTTCAATTTGCTCATGGGCACAAGTGTGATGGGAAAAAATATGTCTACCTTTTAATGAGGTTTCTGGCGAGTAATGAGTGTTCAGTAATTGTTAGATGTGTATTGTTGCAGAAAGACTTCCAAGTCTGTTACTAAGCACCTGTAACAGGTGAAGCAAAGTTATCAGGCCCCTCAAGTTGCTCTCTACAGTTTATAATCCCCAACTTCCGCTTGAGGGAGAACTAGATGCTGTATATAAAACTTGCAGCCACATTGGTTTGCTTGATCAAACATACCTGGCTGGGTGTGGTGGGACACGACTATAGTCCTTTGGGAGGCTGAGGCAGGGAGATCACTTGAGGTCAAGAGTTGAAGACCAGCTTGGGCAGCAACATAGTGAGACCCCATCTCTACAAAACCTGGAAAGAAAAAAAAAAAAAAGCCAGGTGTGGTGGCACACACCTGTGGTCCCAGCTACTCAGGAGACTGAGGTGGGAGGATCACTTGAAACCAGGAGGTCGAAGTTGCAGTGAGCTATGATTGTGCCACTGCACTCCAGCCTGGGCAACAGAGAAAGACCCAATATCAAAACAAACAAGAACGAAAAAAAACTTGTAACCACCTTGCATCAGACATTCTCAGGGAAGTACAAGAGAGCTGGAATTAAATTTACAGAGTATAGTGTAAATTACATTTTCTAGCTATTTAGCTCATAAACCAGGCCTTAGTAGTCCCATTCTTACTCCATTCACACCTGTACTGTGTCTCCAGTGCCATGGTTTTCTTCTTTCAATAAATTAAGAAACAGAAGTGTGGAATTTGTTTTAGAGGTTGAAACTTTATTGACTGATGTATATTTTGAGTTTAAAGGAAGAACTGTTGTATTTCATCAGTTCAGGACACCCTTGATTATATGATACATTATAATTTCATATTAAAATGTGAAGAATCTTTTTAAACATCTTACAGTTAACAAAACCTATTTCTAACCATCTACATCCTAGACAGCTATATCATATAACTTTTAAATGAGTTACCTCGTTAGCAAGGGCTCGGGCTTCTAACTTGGGATACTTTAAACCAGTGCAACTCAAAATGTGATCCCCTGACCTGCAGTAGCATCTGGGAATATGTTAGACACTCAGGATCTAGGGTAGGAGACCAATAATCTGCATTTTAATAAGATCCCAGAGATTTTTCCACACGTTAAATTTTGAGAAGCACTCTTTTTAAACCATGAGCTTGAAACTTCTAGCATAGATGTGGCCAGAGGGTGGGATAAGAGGCATCCAAGAAAGCTTGCTCTTCTTACCAACCTGATCTCCTATCTCTGAATATGAATAAGCATATGTTATAAGTGTAGTTCTTTTACTTTTTTTTTTTGGAGACAGAGTCTCTGTCACCCAGGCTAGAGTGCAATGGCACGATCTCGGCTCATTGCAGCCTCCACCTCCCAGGTTCCAGCGATTCTTTTGCCTCAGTCTCCCATGTAGCTGGGAATACAGGTGTGAGCCACCACCTCCGGCTAATTTTTGTATTTTTAGTAGAGACGGGGTTTCACCACGTTGGCCAAGCTGGTCTCGAACTCCTGACCTTGGGTGATCCACCCGCCTTGGCCTCCCAAAGTGCTAGGACTACAGGTGTGAGCCATGCATCCAGCGGTGTAATTATTTTCATAGTTAGAGAAGTCTTGGGTCTTACAGCCATACCCAACAAGAATTGATCATTTCTTGTTTTTAATCCTCTAGGTGTGATCTATCATGCATTGTCTCAGAAAGAGGCGAAAGACTCTGATGTCCAGGTCAGTTCTTGGCAGGAGGTCCAGGAGCAACACAGGTGATGGCAAAGATGGCTCAGTAGCTTCTGAGCCCCTGTCACTGGTTGAGATGTCGATACCCACATTGTACTCCTCATTTTTCTGGCAGACATCTAAGGCTGGATCAAAGTCTGTAGTTCTGATGACCTGTTCCCACTTGCCGGCCTCCTTTTCTGTTGTGCCAAAGTCACGTTTGGTAAAATGAGGCTTTTCTTAACCTTTTATCATTTCCACTATGTTGGGGACACCAGGCTGTGCCCATGTGGTGAGCAGCATCATTCAACCTTGTCACTGTGCCCTCTGCACTTCTGCAGAAGGTGTGCAATTACATATCATAAGTGAAATTTACAGATTATATCTGGATGCCTCAGCCTGCTTTGTCAGTTTCACAAAAGTTCCTCTTGTAGCTCATAGTGAGAGCATTACCTTGAAAGCAAGATTTTGAAAGACCAGTATGCCTTTATTTTGCTTCTCCATGAAAGACGAGCCACTCAGGTATTTAAGAGAATCAGATTATTGTCCTATTATAGTCACAATGATTAGAGTGAATTAATTTTTAGTTAGCATCTACAGGTGCAAAACTGAACAGAGTTCCCACCATCATACTGTGAGCTCCCTCGAAGACTATGTGTACCCTATCTTCCCATTGCTCTCCCACAGAGGGAGGGCTGGGTTACTAATGACAGATCAGCATCAGTCTGTCAGCCTCAGTCTTAGCATTTGGCACCTGGCTAGTGTAAAAAGCTCAGGAAACAGCCCAGCCAGGAGACAGGCCCTCAGGAGAGAGAACTGCCCAGGGCTGTGGCAGGCGCCAGGGCAGTGGCATCTGCCACCAAATGAGGAATCCATTATTGGAACTCCAACTTGAGAGGTAGTGAGCTTGGAGGTTTTTGTCTGTTTGTTTGAGAATTGCACACAATTATGACAGTCATTTTTTCAGAAGTCCTCTCTAAGAGCCTACGCTCATTCATGGTAAGTTGACGCCCGGCTCTCAGTGACGCCCTTTGGAGAGAGAGAGAGTCTGGGGCCTGAGATGCTCTTGACGGTACTTTCCTCCAAGTGATGGTCTGCGGGGCAGGAGCGGACCTCTTGGAGAGTAGCCCACACCATGCCCACATTGCTGGAAGCCCAGTTAAGGAGTATTGTCCTAAGGGCACAGTGTCAGGGTCCCTACCCCCTGAGGCTTGGCTGACCCTGGAGCCCTAGTTTTGCTGTTTTCTGTAGTGTTAGAATCAGTTCCTCCATAGCTTAGTGCTACTCTGAGCTCACTTAGTTTCATCTGGTCATGCCTGGTTGAATATCTTTGTTACACATTTCTCAAGCTTTCTCTTCTGCCAAGAGTGACTGAAGTATTCTTCCAGATAGAAAGGTTTTAGTCCTCAGCAGAATAACCTCAGAAAAGCAGGGCCAGAGCAGGAAGTGAGCGTTTGACATGCTGTTGTGTGTGACAAACGGTCATGAATTTGTGTATGAGTGTGACTTACATCTCGGCAACTGTGGGTAGCAGACACATGGCAGATGAGCGGGGTGTGAGCCTCAGTGGGTGGAGGGATGGGCCCCATCTGCTCTCCCAGTAGCTGCGGGCGGGATGCCTGGGATCCTGGGCTGCCCAGACCAGAGCAGTGAGCGCTGCACCCCCTTGTCCGCCTGCAGCCTCCAGGAGCACAGCGGGCCGAGGCCTTCGTGAGGGCCTTCCTGAAGCGCAGCACACCCGGCATGAGCCCGCAGGCCCGCGAGGACCAGCTGCAGCGCAAGGCCGTGGTCCTGGAGTACTTCACCCGCCACAAGCGCAAGGAGAAGAAGAAGAAGAAAGCCAAAGGCCTCTCTGCCAGGCAAAGGAGGGAGCTGCGGCTCTTTTATATTAAACCAGAGCAGCAGAGGTAACCTGAGCTCCTCCCTTCTTTCTGCCCGCGGTGCTTACCCTTCTGGGTGTGTGGACTTGACTGAGTCGCTGGGGAGGCAGCCTGGCTCCACCTAAGCTAAGGGCGCCTCTCTGTTGTCTGCCACAAGAGGGCAGCCTTCCTTTACCAATCTGGGCTGTGTTCAGCGAGGCGGGTGAGACAGGACTCATTGTCTGGCCTGCCTCGTCACCTTCACGAGTAAGACCCGTCCAAGTACATCTGTTGCCCATGGCAACAGGCTGTTTGTCCCTCGGCTTTGTTAGACAGAAAAGAGGAACTGATATGTTTTTAGTGTGTATCACTTTGTAGCTTTTAATAGCGCCAGACAGTCACCCACTGGGGTTTCATTGCCAAAGCAAGATGTTGCCCACACGTTTCAGAAGTTTCCCAAAGGAATGCATCACTGTCCTGTCCTGTGGGAGGATGCCTTCCTCCAGCCAACCCTCCATCCCTCCTTGGCGACGGGTCTGAGTGTGTGTGTCCTAGGGCTGTCTGTAGGCTTTTGCTTGGAGATCGACAGCCAAATAGCCTCCCACATTCTAGAAGACGCTTAAAGTATGCCACGCTGTCCCCGGCCCCACTCAGGAGATCAGCTGGGCCTCAGGTGGAGAAGGGGCTGCTGCCTCCCAGGATTTGCTTCCCGGGTGGAACCCCAGTTGGGTTTGAGCTTAAGGTCCTCATTTCTCTAACCTAAGGCTTCATGGTAACGGATTCCCCACAAGGCATGAAGACTGGAGATAACGGCCCAGAGGAAAGCTGTTGGGGTCCTCGCCCCTGCTCCCCTCTTCTTCTCCCCACCACTTGCTTGCCCACCTTCCAGACCAGCCTGCTGCCTCACATGAGGACCTGCGTGACAACCAGCAACCCCTGCTTTATTGGGGGCTTACTAGGTTCAATTTCACGTAACAGAAAACCTCACAATAACAGTAGCTTCAACAAGACTCACGTTTATTTCTCTCTCATGAAAAGAAGTCCAAGTGGACACCGCTCTGGGCTGGTGGGGTCCCACCAATGAGGAAACTGAAGTTAGAGAGGTGAAGGTTCTTGGTCTCTGTTACCAGCTCAATTGCTCATCCTAGGATTTGCACGTAGTTCCTAATGATCCCAGGCCACAGTTGTTGGCATCGAGCCAAGCTCTGTGCTATTTGGACATTGTCATCCCAAGCTCATGTTGTCTAACTTTTTCCGTTTCTGACTCTGCCACAGATACAGTCTTTTCCTCCCTCTCCATGAACTCTGGAAACAGTACATCAAGGACCTGTGCAATGGGCTAAAGCCAGACACGTAAGTTGCATTCCTGAAGCTTCGCTCTTTGGGGTGGATCTCAAGTCTCTGATCATTGTAAATGCAGCTTCAGGAGCCAGCCTGGCTGCGGTTGAAGACCTAGTTGCTTCTTTTGGAACCTTTTATCATGGTGTAAATCAAGGGCTTCTGTTTACCTTGCAGGCAGCCACAGATGATTCAGGCCAAACTGTTAAAGGCAGATCTTCACGGGGCTATTATTTCAGGTAATTTACCTAAGAGCGTGTAGCACATGGCCATCCGGAGGTCCACACTGTCGCTCTGTGGAGACCCAGGGCGTGTGTTCTGTTGGACACGCTCCTTACCGTGTGGATTCCCTGAGATGGGCCCCAGTCACCATCATCCCCGCACTAAGGGTGGGAGATGCTTCTCACTGGCTGTCTTAGCCGGTCTGGCCATTTGCTGGACACACCCTAAGTGGTCTCCGTGTACCTTCCCCTCCGTGTACCTCCCCTCCGTGTACCTACACACAGGGACCCCTGTTGGTACCCTAAAGGGCACAGTAGCTGTGGGCACTCACCCATGGCCTGGAATCTTGAACACAGAATCCCTTTCATCCAATGCTGTGGTTTCAAATGTCAGCTACACCTGACAGTCCCCAAGGTGACGTCTCCAGCGTAGGCCCGTCCCCTGAACTCCAGGCTCAGGCATCCAGCTGCCCACTTGACACAGCCACCTGGATGTTCAGGGGGCATCTCAGACTTTACATAGCCAAAGCTACCCCCAGTTCTCACAGCAACCCCTCCTGCTCTTTTCCATCTCAGTTAATTACTCAGTTATTTATGCTGGTTGTTCAGGCCAAAAACCGAAATAGTGTCTATGTTTCTTCTTTCCTAATTCCCTCCTCTAATCCTTCAGAACATCCTACTACCTAAATTCAGCCACTGTCATTCCCCAGATTACCTCAGACACAGCTCCTCCCCGCACCAGGGAGCCGGAGTGCCGATTATATAGGAATCAGAGCACGTTCCTTCCGTGCTTCAAGTCTTCCGGCAGCGTCCCATCGTATGGGAGTAAACCTGCCTCCTTGCTGTGGTCTAAGGCCTCCCCGCTCCCTGGGGCAGCAGGCCTCCCACACTGCCTTCCTCCCGCCCTGCCTCAGGGCTTCGCCTCTGCTCCTTACCTCTGCCAGGGAGTTCTCCTGTGTGTGCACAGACCGACTTCCGATTGTTCAGCCCTGCTCCAATGCCACTCCCCTGAGGGTCTACCATTGCAAACCATGACCCTCCACACTCATTGCCCTGTCCCTACTCTTCATAGCACTCGTCGCTGTCAGAAAGTAGAATGGTGTGGTTCACCATGCATCACCCTGCCTTGCTAGAACCTGGGCTCCGTGAGAGCAGGATCCGGGACTGCCTCTTTCCATACTATGTCCCTGGCATCTCCCGAGGACAGTGCAGGCATACTGCAGCTGCTTGGTGACTCTGTCACCTACACTGAGGCTTGGGTCAGGACGAGGGAGGGGCTGCTGCTTGTGATGGTGGCTCGTCTCACAGTGCTGGCTGCTGGGCAGCTCTGCAGCAGGACTCACGTTCCAGCCAGCATCCTGGGCAGTGCATGGTGGTGTTTGTGCAGATCCTGCAAGGGAGTCCTGGCTGCATCAGAGCAGCCAGCCCGTGGGTCCTGATGGTGCTGGGCGCATGTGTGACCTTTGACTCCAGAATCCTGCCCAAGACTGCTGTGGCCACAGACTCTCCGAAGGACACCTCATAGGACAGTCCAGAGACTGCAGAGCCCCAGGGGAAGCCTGGGTTCTCGTTGGCTACGTCAGTGCCCAGCTGTTGAGCCCCCACGCCCTGGGTGCTGTCTTCCTTCGTCTGCTAGCTCAGAGGGTGGGACCAGCACCCCGGACCCCTGAGGCCTGCTTGTCTGTGGTTCCCCCAGCACCACAGAGGCCTGAGCCTGGAACTGTCCTTTTTCTTCACAGTGACAAAATCCAAGTGCCCCTCTTATGTGGGTATTACAGGAATCCTTCTACAGGAAACAAAGCACATTTTCAAAATTATCACCAAAGAAGACCGCCTGAAAGGTATGTAGGAGTTTCCGAGCGCGTTGCGTGTGGGCTGTGGCTTCCAGCTGTTGCGTTAGCCTTTTCCTCGGGGCTCCAAGGGTTTGGTTTGAGCGCTGATTGCAGATACTTACTGAACCTGCATTAAAGCCTGCAGAGACCACCGTCTGCTCCCGTGGCGCCCCCAAGAGGCGTGTGTCAGTGCAGCCAGCGGCCCCAGCCAGAAATGGCCAAGCGGAGGAAAGATCTTGGCCGTGCCTCAGGGGACCTGGGTCTGTTTGGGTGCCAGGAGAGGGCCTCCACCTGCCCCAAGGCTGCTGCTCCCAGAGGAATGTAGCCAAACAGGCAGCAGGGTAGAAACAGGAGCGGCGCCTGTCCCTGAAATTCTGAGCCGTGTCCTTGGTGATAACACTTGGGTTCCATTGGTGGCCAGCATTGCTCTAGCAGATACTTTGGGTCTCCCAGGATTTCTACACCCCACCTTGCTCACAAATCCAGAGATAACAAACTGTAGTTAGAGGGTTTTGTTCCTTTAATTTTTTTATCTTTATTTATTTATTTATTTTTTTTTTGAGACAGTCTCGCTCTTTCACCCAGGCTGGAGTACAGTGTCACAATCTCAACTCACTGCAGCCTCCGCTCCCGGATTCAAGGGATTCTCCTGTCTCGGCCCCCCGAGTAGCTGGGATTACAGGCACGCGCCACCACACCCGGCTAATTTTTGTATTTTTAGTAGGGGCAGGGTTTCACTATGTTGGACAGGCTGGTCTCAAACTCCTGAATTCAAGTGATCCGCCTGCCTCAGCCTCCTAAAGTGCTGGGATTTTAGGCATGAGCCACTGCATCCAGCCTTCTTCCTTTAATTTTTGAGCTTGGTTTTTCTTGTTGCTTCCCTTATTTTCCTACATATCCTTCTGCTTCACATTGTAAACCTCAGAAAGTGGTGTAAGAGTTTCCCCACAGAGCACAAGGCCAGGAGCCCATCTGAAAGTTAATGTGGGAAAACCAGTTTCTGGCGGGTGTTCTGGGACTTTCTGGTCCTGGGAATTTGGTGTATAGCCTTTTACCCTGAAGATCAGGTGCCAAGTTACATTTAGCATGTGACTAGATGGACCTATGGCAGAATAACCACATGTAACCCTAATGCCCCTCCCCTTGTGGGGGATTTCCCATTTCCTATTAGCTTATTTTTTTCATTCAATGTGTTCTGAATAATATTCTACCTAAAAGTAAAATATTAATAAATAAATAAATGAATATTTACTGCCAAGGATTTTTCCTCATCTTTTTTCTCCCGCCCTTTTTTTTTTTTTTTTTTTTTTCAGTTATCCCCAAGCTAAACTGCGTGTTCACTGTGGAAATCGATGGCTTTATTTCCTACATTTACGGGAGCAAATTTCAGCTTCGGTCAAGTGAACGGTCTGCAAAGAAGTTCAAAGCGAAGGGAACGATTGACCTGTGAATTCTTTGCCATCTAACGCAGTTGTTTATGACAGCTGAAAACTGGACACTCCTAAATGCCAACCTTTCAGTGAAGAGATGGTTAAGCCAATTCTGCTTATAGACCACCTCCAGCCAGTGACGTTCTGAGTTGAGGATGCTCAACAACATGGGAAGGTCGCGGTGTACCCAGTGAAGAAGTCAGGGGACAGAGGAATTTCTCTTTCTAGGAGATCTTCATTTTGTGTGACTCCCATGGAGAGGAGCAGACTGGCAGGAAGCACACCGGGGTTAACTCTGGTTGACTTGACTAGTATCACTCGATTTTAAAAAATACTTTTCCATGTTTTCTGAGTGCTCTGTGGTGAATCAGCTGCCTCTGTGATAATACAGTCCACATGTGGACATAACCAGGGATCAAATAAAGGAGGTATTGCTGCAGGCCAGCCAGGTTGAAAGGGAAGGGGGGCCCCAGAGGTCCATTGGATGGCAGGTGTCTACAGAGGTGCGCCTTTGGGTGGAACTCTTTGACCTACCTGAGGTTTACTTTGCTATTTCAGGAAGGTTGAAGAGGATTGAAGGGTGAGTTGCTAAGTGACTTAGGGCTTATTCACTTCAGGAATTGCAGCTGGGGTGGACCCCAGGAGCAGAGCACTGTGTGCAGCTGTGCCCATACACGGTCGCCCCAGCGTAGTGAGATGGGACCTGCCACAGCGTGCCCGCTCCTGAGCTGCCACGCTGAGCCGTGGAGGACTGAAAGGAGGTCGCCCAGCATCACCTCCCAAGGTCAGACCTGCAAAAGCCACGCCAGCAGCATTGACGCCCTTTGATCTCTTCGCCATTTTTGCTGCTGAAAGACTGGGCTTTTCAGTCTGATTCTGGCCCTCTGACGGTGTGTCTGTAAAGCCAGTGGGTCAGGCAGGCCCTTCCATGCAGGGCCAGAGGAAGAGCGGGCCCAGGGCTGCAGTGAGAGTGGGCCAGGGGACCAGCCTACCAGATGGGTTGGAAACATGGCTCAGAAGGACCAACTACCCCTTCCCTTTGAGGAGCCAGTATCTGCCGATCAACAAGGCAAGGCCAGGAGCCCTCCTGGCGAAAGGCAGGCCACAAATCTTTTCTCCCCCAGGAGAAGCAGCAGTGCTGGGGCTTTGCGTTCCTGGTGCCTTCCACCCAGACCACACCAGAGAGAAACACCGCGGTGGAGAAGGGAAGTGGGAACACTGTCTGCTGTGTGCCAGGAGAGCAGAAAGGCCCAGGCCTCTGCCGCTGCCCCTCCCCAAGGCTCACAATGCACCCAGAGTCTCACAGGGACCAACCCAGTGCCTCGGTCCTGCTTCCATTGGTGCAAGTGTCCACTGCTCACCAGGGTGTTCTGAGGTGGCTCAAGTGCTGTACCCCAAGCAGCACGCAGTCACCGCTGCCAGTGATGCACACACGCACGGGCTAGGGACACGGGGCCCGGCCCAGCGACTGCCTTGTGGTGTGGCCATCCTCGTCTACCACAGGAAGACAGAATTCAAGGGACCCCTTGCCCAAGGCCTCGCTGACTCAAGGGCAAAATTGAGATTTGGACCTAATAGTTGGGCTCCAGAACTGTGCTTTCAGCTACAGGGTGGCTGCAGGATGAGATGGATGCGGTTCTAAAGTGCAGGATGTGCTGCCTTCATTACCTGCTTTCCCTCTGAGCAAATCCCTGTCTTGAGTGGGAAGTGGCATCTATTCCCCCAGCCATCTGAAAGTACAGTGTTCATAACCAAATAGGTGCTGTAGCTTTCTAGCCATCCCGCTCTTACCCACCCCTCTGCAATGTAAAAGACGTCCACTGTTGTGTAAATACACAGTTGCTTTCCAGAAAAGTTGTTGGTACTGCTTGCCATGTGAAATCTGTTTTTCATTTGGCGCAGACTCAAGTTTCTGTGTGAGTGGCTGTTTAATTTGTAGATATCACTCCCTCTCCCCCAAGGAGACGTGGCGAAGGTGCTCGCCGGCCACAAAGCTGCCACTGTGCCTGCCTGTTTCTAGGACACACTGTTGCCCCCATGGTCTACCCAGGGGCCATGTCATCTCCCAGGTAGAGGAGGGAAAGGGGAGGGCCCAGCCTGGCAGGACATGGTTCCTGATGAGGAACAGCTGCAGAAAGCATGACCTGAGGCCCAGGGGCAGGGGCAGGGGCTAGGGCTGCCATGTCTCCATAGACTGTGGCACAGCTTGTCATGGAGGGTGATGTGGTACTCTTTGGCCCGATCTCTCCCATGTCCACTGTCCAAGGAGCAGGACCCTGGCAGAGCTGAGGCCTTGCCCATGTGGTCTCATGGGAGATAGAGCCACATTCTCCTCGTGTAAGCCTCCGTGCATCAGAGAAAGTGCCAAAGAGGAAAGAGAGAATGGTTAGCAACTCAGGACAGGACCCAGAGGCTGCAGGACTGGGAGACATCAGCCCAGCGACCCACTGTTCAAAGAGTGGGGCCCAGGGGCCCTTTACATCTCCCCAGTGCCCAGCTGCCACACACGGTCTGCAGAGAATAGGCCAGAGCCTCGGGGGAAAGGATGAGGTTCTTGGAGGAGAAAGGGCAGTGTGGGCCATGGCTGATGTATCCGTCTGCTCTAATCTCCATCACAAAATGCCACACACTGGAGCTGCAGCATTTTCTCACAGCTCTGGAGGCTGGAAGCCAAAGATCAAGGTGCTGGCAGGGTGGTTTCTGGGGAGGCCTCTCCCTTCTTGTCCTCACACGGCATTTCCTCCCTGTGTGCAAGGAGAGTGATCCCTGGAGTCTTTTCCTTGTAGAAGGATGCCCGTCCTATTGGATTAGGCCCCTATTCTTATGACCCCCTGAAAGTCTCTGTCTCCAGACAGTCACACTGGGGGCAAGGGCTTTATCATATGAATTTGGAGACCCAAGTCAGTCCACTGCCACCCCGAAGCTGTCCCAGCCAGGACAGACTGGTTGTGCCTCCCAGAAAGTCTCCAACAGTCACCTGGCTCCCATCCTCAGACACTGGCCTGGCCTTCTCGTCCCCCCATATGGGCTGCTTGGACCACTAGCCAGTCCAGCCACCCCCACTGCTGGCCCCTGAGCTGCCATCACCACTGGATTCTGTGACATGCTCATACAGGAACTTGGGTCCAGGGCTGCTGCCTCCAGTACCCAGGGCTGCCCAGTGCCCCTTCATTTTTGCAAACAGCTGAACTCCTCCTCCTGCTGGGGCCAGGCACAGTCTGGATGGGGGAGGAAATGCGTGCACAGGTGGGCAGGATGGGCAGAGAAGTCTCCCTGGGGCAGGGACTCCGGCTCTGGGCAGCTGTGAGTGTGAAGAGTGTATCCACACCAAGGCTCAGGGCGGGAGTCCGCGGAAGCATCGTGGAGGACCCAGGAAGGCAGGGGAAGCCTGCGAGGGTCTGCCCCCAGGCTCAGGCAGGCAGGAGGAGAGGCCAGAACGGGTATATGGCTGCCAGGAGTGGAGAGATGGCAGAGATGCTGGAAAAGCCCTAATCCATGGGGCAGGAGGTGGAGTTCTGCTGATCCATTCATGCAGTTCTGAAGTCTTGGGGATCGTGGTGCTGCCATCTGTCAAGTGGGGCCATTAGCATTCCTGAAATGGCATCCTGGAACTTCCCACATCAGAGTTAGTGGGTGCACATTCAGAGCAGCCAGATCCTGGGCTGCACCTCAGACCTACTGAATCAGCCTCTAGAGGCGGGACCCAGATAGCTGTGTGTTTACCTGAGACCCCAGCTGATCACTGATGTTTGAGGACGCTGGGCTCCAGATGGTGTGTAAAGTCTCTTCCAGCTCTGAGGTCTGGACTGTGATTTCAGACTTGGGACTCTCAGGCCGACATTTCCTGGAGGCTGGTAAAGATCATCAAATGACTGATCTCCCAGGTTCCGAAGAGTAAACAGGAACATCCCTCCACAAAGCCATAAATTCTGTAAAAAAAAAAAAAAAAAAAAAAAAAATTGCTTTCTGGACAATGCCTTTAGCTTTAATTTAGTTTGCATTTCTTAGCTATAATGTCTAATTAAGACATCTGTTAAATGTCTATAATATTAATTTAATAGAAGGGGTTCTGATAGAACCGTATTGGAATTGTCCATTTAATTAACCTCGTGGGCCTTTAATGGATGTCTTAAATAGACATCATTAACAAGAGTGCTAGACAAATTAAAATTAGAGTCAATAACATTCTTGGTAATTTTTCCTGAGCTGTGAAGGGCAAGCCTTGCTAACTAGACAGGCGCAGAGATAGGCTGTGTTCACAGGAGGGCGGGCACTGCTGTCCTGGAGGGCATCTGAAATGGACAGGCCTCATAGACAGGCGCAGAGATAAGCTGTGTTCACTGGAGGGCAGGTGATGCTATCCTAGAGGGCATTGAAATGGACAGGCCCCAAGTGGGATTCAGCTATTGTGTCTTGGTCTGCTTTGCCCAAAAAAGATAACCTCCAGCCATAGGAGGCAGGTCTCAGGAGCAAAGACCTGCCCTTCCCTATGCCTTTTACAGAAAATGTGTGCTGGGTCAGGCGTGGTGGCTCACGCCTATAATCCCAGCACTTTGGGAAACCGAGGCAAGAGGATTGCTTGAGCCTGGGAGTTTGAGACCAGCCTGGGCAACATAGCAAGACCCCATGTCTACAAAAAAAAACATTTAAAAATTGAGCTACGCATGATGGCATATGCCTATAATCCCAGCTACTCAGGAGGCTGAGGTGGGAGGATCACTTGAGCCCACGAGGTTGATGTTGCAGTGAGCCATGATTGTGCCACTACACTCCAGCCTGGGTGACAGATGAGACCCTATCTCTTAAAAAAAACAAGAAAGAAAGAAAAAGAAAAGGTGGCCTGATCCATCAGAGCTCCTGGAGGAGGGACTGGCTTAGGAGGGAAGTGGAGGAGGATAGAGGACCTCACCCAGAGACTCATGAAACGCCGGATAGATGCACGGACTGGGTGAGATGCAACAGGATTGGATAGGGAAGGATTGGCTGGGACAGGCCGGGGATGTAATAGAAAACATTCCATTCTTTTGCCTCCACCGCTCCACTAAGCCACTGTCACTCAAGTGACTGTGTCTCTTCAGAGCCAGTGGTCAGTTCTCCACCTCTGCCTTGCCTGGCCTCTTACCGCCATTTAACACCTCTTATCCCCACACTCCTGACTTTCCTCCTGCCTCCCTGGCTGCTCCCTCTCGGGGTCCTTTGGGAGCTCCTCCTCTGCAGAACTTCTCAGTGATAGAATGCCCTGAGCTCCGCCTTTGGACTTCTTTCCCCATTCCCTCCATAGCTGTCTCGTCCACAACTTCAGATCCGCCAGACCCACATGTGTAACTTGGTTTACTGTCTGCCTCCTGCCAGCTAGAATGGAAGCTCCTAAGGACAGGACTCTGTTTTCCTCACTGCCATACCCACACTCATCCAGAGTGTATCTGACTGTATTCAGCGTTCTGTGACTGATGAGGAAATGAGAAAGCTGTCCACCAGGCCGCACCTGGAGGTCTAACAGGCAGCCCAGCATGGCAGGCTGCACCCAGCACGATGGACTTTCCGTCTCTTCCCTTCCCTCCACCCTCGCCTCTGCGGAGGCCCCTCGCCTCTTGGATGCTCAGGTGGGAAACCAAGGAGCCATCCTGATTCCTCCCTTGCGTTCACGCCCCCATCAACCTTTCATCACAACCTGGTGGCCCTCCTTGCAACCTCCCACCACCTGCTGCTCCAGCCCCTTCCACCCACCCGCCAGCACCCAGCCACAGCCACAGTCCCCCGCTGGCCTCCCTGCATCCACGCCTGGACCCACTGTAGCCTGGGTGACCTTTGTGAAGCATGACTCAGGGCTTGCCTCTCCCACTGAAAACCCACAAGCGACTTCCTGCTGCACGCAGAATGAGAGCCAGCCCCTGACCGGCATCATCAAGGCCCTTCCAGATCGGACCTCAGCCCACCCCTGCCATCGTGGTCCACCTCCCCACTGCACCTCATGCCTCTTTACACCCCCAAGCATGCGATTGGCCCCGTGCACATCTGTGCCTGCCATTCCTTCCTCTCGGGCTTCCTCCTGACCCCTCAGTCTGCAGGCAGCCTCCTTGCGTTCAGCTCTCCACACAGGGAAAGCCCTATCATCCTAGCTCTGCAGCCCCCACCCCAACCAGTCACTCAATCACATTACCCTGTCTGATATTTTGTTTTCCTTTTTTTGAGACAGGGTCTCACTCTGTCACCCAGGTTGGAGTGCAGTAGTGGGATCACAGCTTACTGCGGCCTCAATCTCCCTGGCTCAAGCAATCCTCACACCTCAGCCCCCTCAAGTACATGGGACCACAGGCACATGCCACCATGCCTGGCTAATTTTTGTTTGCTTGTTTTTTGTAGACCTGGGGGTCTTGCTATGTTGCCCAGGCTGGTCTCAAACTCCTGGCCTTGAGCAATCCTCCTGCCTTGGCCTCCCGAAGCACTGGAATTACAGGCACGAGCCACTGCATCCAGCAGTCTTATGTTTTCTGTACCGCTTCTCAGTCCCCAGTGCAACCTCATCTGCCTGTTTCGTGTCATTTTCTTCCACTAGAATGTGAGCTGCTCGGACACCGGGACACTGCCCATGGTGTTTGCCGCCATAACCATTGTGAGCCCCCTGCAGGCCTTGCATATAATAAGTGCTCAGTAAATATCTGCTTTCTGACCCAAAAAAAACAAAATGAGCCCAGGGTGTGCCTCTGATAATGTCGAATAAGGGTTGGCACACAGCAACTGTGAGTGACGCTGGTCAGTGACCCCCGTCTGGGCCAGATAAGTCCGTGTGGTTTGCCCAGGGCAGGGCAGCAGCACATCCTGAGTCCAATGTGCCACCCCCTTCCATGCCAGTGGGCACCCTGGGCAGCAGGAGTCCCGGGTGGGAAGGCAGCCCTGTGCCATTGGGCCCTGGCACCCCAGCTATGCAGACCAAGGAGGTTATGCTCCATCAACAGCTGCGACTTGCAGCTCATGTGACCCGCGCTTCTCTACCCCTTTTAGTTTCCCCCATGAAGCCCCAGGGTCTGGCGGGAGCAGCTATGGCTGGCGCTGCGTAGCCAGCCAGGCCTGGAGAGGCTGAGCCCAGCAGGAAACCCGAGTCGGGAAACCCAAGTTCAAGGCCCAAGTTCCCCAAGACCTTCAGTTCCAACCACAGAGAACGTGAAGAAATGGAGTGTGGTGTTTATTGCAGGCACATTTCATCTACACAAATTAAACTGTATCCTCTGCCAAAAGAGAGGGAGGGAGGGAAGGAGAGAGAAAGGACGCTGTAGAGAGTGCTGCCAGTGGCTGTGTCCTGCCTGTAGAGTGCTGCCAGTGGAGGCTTGCCTTGCAGCGAATGTGAGATGGAAAGCATCCTTAGTTGCCCTGCTCTCCCAAAAAAGTGTGCGATTATAATGCTTTTTATAAAAACACAGGCCCCAAACGGGTGCTATGCCAGAGGGGCTTGCACCGGCTCATGAGAGCTGATGTGTGCACCTCCTGCGGATGGCACCTTCATGCCGGCACCCTACAAGCCTCCTGGTGGGAGCGTTTACATAGCAATTTACGCTATGCTACAAACCAGGGCTTCTTACACGTGTACCAGCATCCCACTGCCCTAAACACAAGCCGGCTGCTCTGTGTGCAGTACAGGCAGTGTTAAGTTGCCGCCCCTTGAACCAGAACTCCAGGGGAGACCAAGGGTCTATCTCTGCAGTGCCTTCCTATCTAGGAGCCAAAGGGTCATCTTTAGGGGGCTACCTAGCCCCATGGAAGATGGGGCTCTGTGGCCTGGGGGCTGGAGACAGAGCACTTGCTGGCTAAGGCAGGGGAGACTGCATGGAAGATGCGTGTTTTCTCAGGGCATATGTTATATATACTTCAATTTAAAATGTTTGTAGAAGAACCATTTGAAGCCGGTTGCGGTGGCTCAAGCCTGTAATCCCAGCACTTTGGGAGGCTGAGACGGGCGGATCACGAGGTCAGGAGATCGAGACCATCCTCGCGAACACGGTGAAACCCCGTCTCTACTAAAAATACAAAAACTAGCCGGGCGAGGTGGCGGGCGCCTGTAGTCCAGCTACTCAGGAGGCTGAGGCAGGAGAATGGCGTGAACCCGGGAGGCGGGGCTTGCAGTGAGCTGAGATCCGGCCACTGCACTCCAGCCTGGGGCACAGAGCGAGACTCTGTCTCAAAAAAAAAAAAAAAAAAAAGAATCATTTGGACTCTTATGTGGGTGCTTAATAAATATTTGAAATTATTTGCGCATTTCTCCAGCAGTCTTGTTTCTTAGTGGTAATGCCAGGCCAGGTGTGATGGCTCACGTCTGTAATCTCAGCACTTTGGGAGGCCAAGGCAGGCAGATCACTTGAGGTTAGGAGTTCAGGACTAGCCTGGCGAACATGGTGAAACCTGGTCTCCACTAAAAATACAAAACAAGCCAGTCATGGTGGCAGGTGCCTGTAATCCCAGCTACTCGGGAGGCTGAGGCAGGAGAATCACTTGAACCCAGGAGGTGGAGGTTGCAGTGAACTGAGACAGCACCATTGCACTCCAGCATGGGGGACAGATCGAGACTCTGTCTCAAAAAAAAAAAAAAAAAATGGTAATGCCCAGGTTACCCTAAGTGGCTCTTGCTTGAAAATCACAGATTTAAAGCAAGGAAACCCACATTCCTAAGAAATGCAATATGTCACCAAATTTACAATTTTAACAGCTCCCTCCACCTTTCAAAATACGGGCTCTTCCTCTACCCCAGACCTCCAGGGACCAGGTGCTCTGCAGTCCTGTCACTAAGGTGTGGTTGCCACAGCCATCCTGGCCCCCCACTGTAAGGTCTCCAATTGGGTAGTGAGAAAGTGAGTGGTGACGACAGGGCCCTGGGGCCACAGGGTGTGGTGGGAGGGGAACAGGGCCTGTGTCAGAGGCCCCTGGCAGGTCTGGAAGTGGGCTGGCTTCCCTCAGGACCTGACCTTAAGATGAAGCCAGAGAGCTGAGCTGGAGTCAGGCAGGCTGAGGCCTCCTGCAGGGGATCTGGGGTGGGGAGAGGGGCCTGCAGGGGCGTGGCACTGAGAGGCGGCTGGAGGCTTCAGGCACCAGGCAGGGCAGCAGGAAGTGGGGAAGAGTGGCGGTGAAATGGAGAGGCCAAGGGCCGGAAGACCAGCGAGGAGGTTGTGGCCGGTGCTAGACGTCTGCGGCTTAACCAGGGTGTTGGCCTTGGGGATGCACGGAAACGGGTTTGAGAGGTGCACATAGCATCCACAAACAGGGCCTCAGGGACGCAGCCCCTCCAGCCTCCATCTGAGTGTCTACTCGAAGCCAAGTGCCCTGAACGGTGGCAGCCCTGCTAGGCAAGTGGAGATGGGTCCAGCCGTCCAAGCTGCTGAACAAGGTGCTGTGGACAAGGCCACTGTGGCCAAGGAGACAGAGGCTGCAGCTGAGGTCTCAGGGAAAAGGGGTGCAGGCAGGTGGCGAGACACGCTTGGGCAGGCAGAAATGAGGAGGAAGATGGCAAAGCTGGGTCGTAGGGGTGGGGAGCCGTGTGGGCACACCTCCAGTGTTGGGCAGGCTGCAGCCTTGCCTGGCTTAGCTTCGTGAGTTCAGCCAAGGGTGAGCCTCCGCCCGTGCCTTGGCGTCCTCATCTGTAAAATGAGCATAAGGAATAAAACACAGCGAATAAAGTTGGTGTGCGTGATATCACCCAAAAACTCGGAGGGTTCCGACAGAATACAGTATCATCTTCCAAAAATTACAGGTGTGAGCCACCGCTCCCAGCCCTGGCATTCTCCCAAGCTGTCCCCTTGGGCCAGGTGTGGTGCCTCATGCCTATAATCCCAGCACTTTGGAAGGCTGAGGCAGGAGGATCACTTAGGCCTGGGAGGTTGAGGCTGTAGTGAGCTGTGATTGTACCACTGCACTCCAGCCTGGATGACAGAGAAAGACCCTGTCTCTAAAAAAAAAAAAAAAAGCCAATAAAACCCCACCTGTCCCGTCCATGGCTGCATTCTCGGTAGGACTCCAGAATAACCCCAGGTAGTCAGCACTGGCGGCTGCTAAGCACACTAAGATGGATCCTCCCAGGATCACACAGCCAGTGGCTGAGTCATGTGGCGAGGCCCCTCTCTCCAAATCAGCTGTTCTTCCGGACTTGAGGAAGGCTTCCTTTCACCATAAATTTAAAGCCCCATTGCCTGCCAGGGTGAGAACGGGACTATTTTTTGCATGGCACGAACCCCTGCCAGCTCCTGGCTCCCGGCGGTGTTTGCTGCAGAATTTACAGAATGCAGTAACTATTGAACACCCTGTTATCCGGCTGCCTAATTAATGTAAATGATAGTTATGGTCCACACACCGAGGCGTATGTTTCTCGGAGGAGGCCCTGCCAGCCGCCTGGGCCCCATTCCAGGGGTTTTTATGGTAGCAGCCCCATTCTGGCTTTGTTGAGTAAAAGGTAAGTTGTGGCCCTAAATAATGAAGACAGAAGGGCTAATGGGCTCAGAGAAGAAGGGCAGCTCAGACGCTGGTCTCCGAATCAGGTGACAGACCCTGCACTAATGTGGCAGGCCAGGTCTCACTAACGAAGGCCTCCGTAACACCTGTTTCAGCACTGAGTGGTGAAGTTAAATATTAAAAGCTGATAGAACCAGTGCCCTCTACAAAGGCTGGAATGTAACAGATGCCCATCAAGAGTTTTGCCCAGGCCTTTCCTGGGCCTTGAAGCATGACAAGATAACAAAGGAATTAACAGGACCCGTTTTAAGATTAAACGAGTTGTATTGGAGGCCTGAAGAAACTCCCCAGACCTCCACCAACAAGTTTACCGGGGATCTGAAGGAACTCCCCAAACCTCCATGATTTAGCAGGAGACAAAATAAGGGTAATTGCCCCAGCACCTGGACCCATTTAGATTAAGTAAGTTTACTGAGGCTTCAGAGGAAGGTCTTCAGAACTCAGATCTTAGTTATAGACTAAAAGAATTGGGCCGGGCATGGTGGCTCATGCCTGTAATCCCAGCACTTTGGGAGGCCCCGATGGGTGGATCACAAGGTCAAGAGTTTGAAACCAGCCTGGCCAACATGGTAAAACTCCGTCTCTACTAAGAATACAAAAATTAGCTGGGCATGGTGGCGTGCGCCTGTAATCCCAGCTACTTAGGAGGCTGAGGCAAGAGAATCACTTGATCCCAGGAGGCGGAGTTTGCAGTGAGCTGAGATTGCGCCACTGCACTCCAGCTTGGGTAACAGAGCAAGACTCCATCTCGAAAAACAAATAAATAAAAGAAGTTAATCACTTATATCTTTAGATGAAGGTACACTTACACATAAACATATAGCTTAGAAGGTATATAAGCTCTGGAACACTAATTTTGAGTTGGTCTGGCGATATTTCCCAGGTCTTCTTCCCTGTAACTGGTTATAGAAGTAAAACCTCCCTTCCTCCCCAGTTCATCTGCATCTCGTTATTGGGCCAGAGAAATAGCAGCCCGACCCTCTTTTGGCCTGGAAACACTAATAGACAGGGTTTTGCCTTGCAGACCCAAGTGCTCCATGGACCCCCATTGCAACAGTCCCTAGGACTGTCTGGAAGAGACACACAGGAGGTGTTTCTCCCAGAGCGCTGCACGCAGAATAAAATCCTATGAGGCCTGCGTGGCCTGGCCCCTGCCCTCCTCCAGTCTCACCTCGTGCCAGGCAGCTTCCTCCTCTCCTCTGGCTCCAGGCGAGTGGCCCATCCTGGCCAGGCTTGCTCTGGCCTTCCCTAGTTTTAGCACAAACCAGGGCAGCTGGTCACCCTACTCCAGCCCCACCAGCTAGACTTGGTCTCAGGGCATGGGCCCAGGATGGTCTTCCCCATTCTATGTCTGTATCTTGGTGCACTGGGGCTGTTATAACAAAAATATCATGGACTAGATGATGGATAAAGAATAGAAATGTGGGTCGTTTCAGGGCCATCTCTGGGGCAGGATGGTGCTTCTGAGAAGGGTCCCTGGACCACCCCACCCAGGAGCCATCACAGGCCAGGTTTCTGTCCCAGCATGCCTTGCAAGGAGTACCTTGGAGTCACGTTTCCATAGAAATGAAAAGTAAAATACCAAAGTGCATCACACACGTGTCAGGTCGCTTCTATTTCCTCATATTTTATTTTAGTTATATGTGAAAAATGGAGGTCTCAGCTGGGCACAGTGGATCACGCCTGTAATCTCAGCACTTTGGGAGGCCAAACTGGATGGATCACCTGAGGCCAGGAGTTCAAGACCAGCCTGGCCAACGTGGTGAAACCCCATCACTACTAAAAGTACAAAAATAAGCCGTGCGTGGTGGCAGGCGCCTGTAATCCCAGCTACTCAGGAGGCCGAGGTGGGAGAATTGCTTGAACCTGGGAGGTGGAGGTTGCAGTGAGCCAAGATCATGCCATTGCACTCCAGCCCGGGTGACAAGAGCAAGACTCCATTTCAAAAAAAGAAAACAGGAAAGGTCTCTAGACAGCAAGAAGCACTGCATTGGTCCTATTCCAGGAAGCACTGCAACAGCACCAGGCCTGAGGGACAGGGACAGGTAGATAAATAGAAAAATGCTGCTTAGGAGCAGGGTGCAAGCCCACAGGATCAGATTGTCAAGTTTGGAGCTGAACTCCAGCCTAGGGGTATTTTTTGGGTTTTTGTTTTCTTTTGAGACAGGGTCTGGCTCTGTTGCTCAAGCTGGAGTGCACTGACCCGATCATTGCTCACTGCAGCCTCAAACTCCTGGGCTCAAGCAATCCTCCCTTCTCAGTCTCCCAAGTAGCTGGGACTACAGGCACACCTGAATAATTTGTGTTAAGAGAGGAGGTCGCTGTTGCGCAGGCTGTTCTTGAACCCCTGGGCTCAAGCGATCCTTCCACCTTTGTTTCCTAAAGCGCTGGGTTTACAGGTGTGAGCCACTGTGGCTGGCTCCAGCCCAGGTTTTCCTACTCCACTGCCTTGCACCTGGCTCACCGCCCCCGCCCCGGTCTACAGAAGTCCATGATCTCTTCTGGTTCGGGAGCACCGTGGCGGTGTGGCTTCTACACTGTGGTCCCATGTGGACACGTCTCAGAGCTGCCACTCCAGGAGACACTGACTTTGGCCTGTGGCCATCGAGTACATCTGTTTGAAGGATTTTGTTTGCAAGTGACATAGAACCGAACATAAACTGGCTAAACAAAAAGGGAATTCAACGAATCCCAACATTGAGGGGTCAGAATAGAAAGCGCTACCTTCAGGAATGGTTTGATCCAGAGGATGAAATGGCATTTCAAGACTGCTTATTTCTCTCCACATCTGGCTCTGTGTTGCCTCCTTGCTCGGCAGGTTCTCTCTTCATAGTGGCAGGATGGTAGCTCCAGCCTCACATTCTCTCAGGCTAGCTGAAGCCTGGCTGGGGAAAAGAGGAATGTTTTCTCCTGGTAGCCCTTCCTCCAGTATCAGAATTCCTTCATGCTGGTTGGATCGTTATGATCAGTTCCGCATTCCTGCACTGCTGCCGGAGCCCCAGGGCACTGACTGGCCACATCTGCATCATAGGCGTCTGTCCTGGAAACAGAGTTCTGGAAAGTGTCAGGAAGGAGGCTGTTCCTTTAAAGGAAATCAAGGTACCTTTTTTTTTTTTTTTCTTTTTTTTTGAGACAGAGTCTCACTCTGTTGCCCAGGCTGGAGTGCAATGACATCATCTTGGCTCACTGCAACCTCCACCTCCCAGGTTCAAGCAATCCTCATGCTTCAGCCTCTCAAGTAGCTGGAACCACAGGTGTGCACCACCATGACTGACTAATTTTTTTGTATTTTTAATAGAGATGGGGTTTCACCACGTTGGCCAGGCTGGGCTTGAACTCCTGGCCTCAAGTGATCCATCCACCTCAGCCTCCCAAAGCGCTGGGATTACAGGTGTGAGCCACTGCACCTGGCCAAGGTGATATTTTTTAAAAGGAAGGGGCTGGATGCTGGGTGGCAATAATAATAATAATAATAATAATAATAATAATAATGTGTCCATTCCTCTGAGCACCTGAAGTAACAGGTGCAGCTGAATGAGGGGTCCTTGGGGAGGACTGGTATTGTGTGGACCCACATGAGCTGCAGCTGCATTTCCCAGCATGTTCTTCCCTGGGTAGTTCCCAGTTTGCATGGGTTGGGCCACAAGAGACATTCCCTGAGATTTGGGAGGCGGAAGTGACGCAGCAGCCATCTTCTCAGCGTTCTGGAGGTCCAAAGCCTCCCTAATACTCTGAGAGACTGCATAAAACACCCATTCCATGATCTCACCTGAGGTGAAGGAGTTGGGGTATTGATCCACCAGTGCCACTTGGTAGGGGCTGTCCCAGAAGGTGTTGATCCCCTGGCATTTCTGATGACCATGAGGCGCGCACAGTTGCACACTGGAGCCTTACAGAATGCCCTCAGGAAAAAAGATGCAGAGACTTTAACTTGCAGGCTATGGGCAGGGCACCAGCAGTGCCTCCTACAGAGTACTGATTAAGTCGCTACTGAGTGCTCTACAGGTAACCCCTTCAAATCTTAGCAACAGCTTCAAGAGGCAATTAACAACATCCAAATTCACCCATGAGCCTCAGGTGCTTGTCCTCCCCTAGGAAGATGGAACAGCAGGGATTTGAACCCAGGATGTCTGAGCCACTACTTTCCCCAACAAAACTCCACAAATTCAGTGGGGTCATTCCAGGCCACCGCCAGGCCCTGCTAACTCCTCAAAGAAGAAAAGCCAGGGCCGGGCGCAGTGGCTCACACCTGTAATCCCAGCACTTTGGAAGGCCAAGGTAGGCGGATCACAAGACCAGGAGATCGAGACCATCCCGGCTAACACAGTGAAACCCCGTCTCTACTAAAAAAATACAAAAAATTAGCTGGGCACGGTGGCGGGCGCCTGTAGTCCCAGCTACTCGGGAGGCTGAGGCAGGAGAATGGCGTGAACCCGGGAGGCAGAGCTTGCAGTGAGCTGAGATCGCGCCACTGCACTCCAGCCTGGGGGACAGAATGAGACTCCGTCTCAAAAAACAAAAACAAAAACAAAAGAAGAAAAGCCAGGCTGGGCACAGTGGCTCACGCCTGTAATCCCAGCATTTTGGGAGGCCAAGGTGGGTGGATCGCCTGAGGTCAGGAGTTCAAGACCAACCTGGCCAACATAGTAAACCCTGTCTCTACTAAAAATACAAAAATTACCTTGGCTTGGTGGTGGGCACCTGTAATCCCAGCTACTCAGGAGACTGAGGCAGGAGAATTGCTTGAAGCTGGGAGGCAGAGGTTGCAGTGAGCCAAGATCACGCCACTGCACTCCAGCCTGGGCAACAGAGTGAGACTCCGTCTCAAAAGGAAAAAAAAAGAAGAAGAAAAGCCGAGAGACCCCCGGACCACCTGCCTCCATGGTCACCCTCTGGGAGTCCCTGCTCCAGTACCCTTTGGGTGCCCACCGTGATCAACAGTCAAGTCCTCCCCTTCTGTGACAGTGGCTTTTTGCAGTCTCTTCTCAGGAATGTTTTTCTGCAGATACTAATGAATGACCCTTCAATTTTCCAGGAAGGGCTGCCTTTTTTTGAAGTGGTTTAAGATCTCTGCTCTTGATTGCAATCTTCCAAGAGCTGATTTTGGCCACTTGGCTCTCATTTCTGAAGTGATGATGGGGAGGAGAGGGGAGGAAAGCAAGTGGAAGAAAAGTGTGTGGGCTCAGCTATCTGTAGGAATTGCAATCCCAGGAGACAATTGAGAATTCTAAAAATAGAGAAAAGAACTGTTTTCTTTTCAGCTCTGTGAACAAGTTATCCCTGGTTTGTATCCCAATATCCGCCACACTCATCTTGCACAAATCATGACTTCTCATGTAAAGGTTTGCTACTTTTTCCCGGTGGTTTTTCATAATTTCAAACAAAATTATTTCTAGAAGACTCATCCCTTATTTTCATATTAAAGTCTGTAGGATGGCCGAGCGTGGTGGTTCACACTTGTAATCCCAGCACTTTGGGAGGCCAAGGCAAGCAGATCATTTGAAGCCAGGAGTTCAAGACCAGCATGGCCAACATGATGAAACCCCATCTCTACTAAAAACAAAAACTAAAAAATTAGCTGAGCATGGTGGCACACACCTATAATCCCAGGTACTCAGGAGGCTGAGGCATGAAAATTGCTTGAACCTGGGAGGTGGAGGTTGCAGTGAGCTGAGATTGTGCCACTGTACTCCAGCCTGGGCAACAGAGTGAGACTTTGTCAAAAAGGGACGGGGAAGGGGAAGGGGAAGGGAGGAAGGGGAAGGGGAAGGGGAAGGGGAAGGGGAAGAGAGGGAGGGAAGGAGAAGGGGGGGAGGGAAGGGGAAGGGGGGGAGGGAGGGGAAGCGGGGAGGGAGGGGAGGGGAGGGGGGGAGGGAGGGGGGGGAGGGAGGGAGGGAGGGGAGGGGAGGGGGGGGAGGGAGGGGAGGGGGGGGGGAGGGAGGGAGGAAGAGGAGGGAAGGGAAAAAAAGGCTATAGGAAGCTGGCTATGGTGTGCCCCTGTGGTCCCCACTACTCAGGAGGCTGAGGTGGGAGGATTGCTTGAGCCCAGGAGTTCCAGGCTGAAGTGAGCCATGACTGTGCCACTGCACTACAGCCTGGGTGAGAGAATGAGACCCTATCTCTAAAAAAAAAAAAAAAAAAATTAAGTCTATTAGAAAATGTGACTTGAGTTGGACAATTTCATAGCACATGTAATTTTTAAGAAGTCCTTGCTTCTAAATGGCATAGACCTAGATAAAGGCATAATTGAAAAATGGAAAATAAAAGAATATATCAACCAAAAATCTCACTGTGTATTTCTAGTTTTACTTTTAAAAAAATGTATTATCCAACATAGAAGTTAAGAACTTAAAAACTTATTTTCATCAAAACACTGCCTTAAGTGAGAGAAAAGTCAAGCCATAGAGTGGGACAAGATATTTACAATATACATATCCAACAATCAATTCATATCCAGAACCTATTTTTTTTTTTTTTTTTTTGAGACGGAGTCTTGCTCTGTCACCCAGGCTGGAGTGCAGTGGCTGGATCTCGGCTCACTGCAAGCTCCGCCTCCCGGGTTCACGCCATTCTCCTGCCTCAGCCTCCCGAGTAGCTGGAACTACAGGCGCCCGCCACCTCGCCCGGCTAGTTTTTTGTACTTTTTAGTAGAGACGGGGTTTCACCGTGTTAGCCAGGATGGTCTCGATCTCCTGACCTCGTGATCCGCCCGTCTCGGCCTCCCAAAGTGCTGGGATTACAGGCTTGAGCCACCGCGCCCGGCCCAGAACCTATTTTTTAAAGTCTTACAAATCAATAAGGAAAAAGCAGATAATGGAAAAATGAGCAAAAAGATCCAAATGGCCAATAAACGTAGGAAGAGAAGCTCAACCTCATTTGTCATTAAAGAAATTCTAGTTAATCACCTGTCAACTCAAAAACATAAAAAATAAAAAGGAATTATAACCAAAACCACAGTACATTATTATAAACTCATAAAAATAGCTAAAACAAAAAGGAAAGACAATGCAAGGGCTAGCAAGAATTTGGAGCAACTGGAAGTCTCATACCCTGTGGGTGGACTGGCAAATTGGTGCAACCACTTTGGAAAACTATGGCACTGTCTATGAGAGCAAAGACATGCTTTTCCTCTGGGCCAGCAATTCTGCTCTCAGATATTTACCCATCAGAAACAGGTCCCTGTGTTCACCCAAAGACATGGGCCAGAATGTTCCTAGAGCGTTACTAGTCGTGTCCCATGTAAAGTGCCTGGATGTTCAGCCTGGACGTCTAGATAGATGGAGTGTAGTTCATTTATGAATGGAAATGGATCATGGAATATTCACAAACAGAAATCCATACAGCCATGTGAATGAACAACCTATTGCCTCCCCAACAATGTGGACAGTTCTCACAAACATAGCATGGAGAGAAAGAAGACAGACACACAAAATACACACTCGATGGTCCCATCCACATAAAGTTAAAAAATGGATGGCATTGATTCGTGGTAAAGGGAGGCAGACAGTGGGAATCCCCGGGGAGCTGATGCTGGCGAGGGTGCCTGAGGGAGGCCTCCTGGGCGGGTCAGGAGGCTCTGGTTCTTCCTCTGTGCATGGATCTATGCACATTTTAAAGATAAGTAAGTACAATTCTGTACTGTCTTTAAGGCCTCCTCTGCTAACCTGGAAAGCCCAGCTGGGTTAGCCTGGAGGGGTGCAAGGAAAGGAACCCTAACGTGCAGTTCAAAGCCAGGAATCACACTCATGGCCACCCCATGTATGACCCTAGTGAGAGGCTGTGGCTTTAGGTCCTTAGCAGCTCATCTTGGGGAAGAGCCCTTGTTGTCCTGTGTCCCAGCTGTCTTGTTACACCTGGGCTCTCACACACAGCTCCTGCTACAGCTCGGTTTGTTCCCTAGGTCAGAGCTTTGGAGACTGTCACCCAGGCCCCAGTCTGAGTTCTGGCCTCATGGCACTAATCCCCCACGTAGCCAGTAGCTAGCCGTGCGGCCTAGAGCCAGTTAGAAATGTGGCTTAAGGTGACCTGAATCCTTCCAGAACATTAGCCCTGCCCCCTGTAGAGTCCCCGAGAAAGAGAAAAGCCCCATGAGTGACAAGGAAGGCAAAGTATCTCCTTGCTGTGTGCTGGAGTCATGCCCCAGGCCCTGGCACAGAGAGCTCTGATCCACCAGGCTACAAGACCTAGGGCCTGGTGGAGGCCAGGGCAAGTGCCTGCCTGGGGTGTGACTGTCTTTTGCACCATGCAGGTTTCCCTTCAGGTCCTGGGGAACTGTCAACAGAGCGGAGGAGCTCCTATTCACCCACAGACACACACACATCCCGTCATGCACACACAAGTGCACGCTCACGCACATCTGCAGGCGTAGATACAGGTCTGCTGATACACACATGCACACACGTACACAAATATCCTTTACAGTAGACACACACGTGCTCAGTCACCCATGCAAGGGTGTGCATGCACACACATGTACTTAGAGATGCACACACACTCATGTAGCACTTGCCAGACACTATTCTGAGCACTTTCCATATATTAACTAATTTAATCCTTATAACCACTCCATGAGGTCCAGATATCAGTCCCACTTTGCAGATAAGAAAATTGAGGCCCAGAGAGGTTAAGTCATTTGCTCAGAGTAATGGGTTTGAAGCCTGGCAGCTTGGCCTTAGAGTATGTACTTTTTTTTTTTTTTAAATCTGGCTCTGTCACCCAGGCTAGAGTGCAGTGGCGCCACCTCAGCTTATTGTAATCTCCAACTCCCAGGTTCAGATTCTCCCACCTCAGCCTCCCGAGTAGCTGGGACTACGGGAGCCACCAACACGCCCTGCTAATTTTTGTATTTTTAGTACAGGCAAGGTTTCACCATGCTTGCCAAGTGAAACTCCTGACCTCAAGTGATCCACCTGCCTCGGCCTCCCAAACTGCTGGGATTACAGGCATGAGCCACTCACGCCTGGCTGCGTATGTGGTTTTCTATGCGAATCTCCATTCACAGACAAATGCACGAAGACGCTTGGGCCCCTGGACACACACACACTCCCACATGCATGCACACACATACACAGACACGTGCACACTTGCCATGAACCCTCCCACACACACAAGCACACACACTTCTTTCTGCTGCCTCTCGCCTCACTTCCTGGCCTCTCTGCCTCCCCCTGACTGCTGGTAGAAGGAGTGAGAGCCCCTCTCCCCTCTGCCTTGCCGGGCAGTGGGATTCCTGGCTCTGTGTCTGAAACAAACCAACCCAGCACCAGCACTGTCTTCTCCTTGTCTGAAACAAATCCGGTGCCAGCACTGTCTTCCTCGTGCCCTGTAAGTGGGAGGGAAGCCCCAGCTCATCCAGCTCCATTGGCTGCTCTGGTCCCCTCATCACCTTGTGAGACAAATAAGACCTGTTCTTCGTGTTCAATGGGGAAACTGAGGCCCGGAGGGAAAAACGAGTGGCCCAGAGCCAACCTGAGTCGTGGCAGGGCTGGGCTGTGGGTAGGCAGGCCCCTGGTCCCAGGCCAGGCTCTCCTAGGGCTCAGACGATACCTTTGAAGAGCCGAGCAGGAGTGGGTGCAGCCCGGAGAAGTGGGCCACCCTGTGACCCTCCGGTCTCACGCACTAAAGCCTTCCCCGGGAGCCCAGAAAGATAAGTGCCTTTCTACCTGACAAGGCCCCAGTGGGAGTGGTGGCATTCTGAAGGGGTTGTCACAACTCTGAGCAGTCATGCTAAAAAAGCCCCAGGTCAGGGGCTGAGGGGCGACCTCCTGCCCAACGTGCCCCTCTGCCACATCCCTCCCTTTCTAAGAGTTCGCCAGGGTCTGGCCCCACAGGAAGGCTTTCCATCTCACACCAGTCCAACCCCAAGTGGCGCAGCGGCCTGCACAGTGGCTGCAGCCATACGTCGCAGCTTCCACTCCTGAGTCCTGGACGTCTCCCACATCCTTTGTGTGGCTGGAGGTTTTATGAGAAGCCCAAAAAATAAAAATGAAAAAAATGAAAAAAAAATTACTCGGGAATTTGTTTTTAATTAAGCAATAAGGCTCGATGGGGCTTGGCTGCTGCCTCGTAAAGCCGCTCCCGGGGTGTGGGGAGGCATTTGGTCCAGATGAGTGCCTCAAATCAGCCCGGAATGTGATGAGATGATTACTCCCCGGAGTTCGTACAAGATGAGTTTCCCCAGTGCTGTCTTATTGCTATTATAAAAAGTCTGCAGGCAGTGGGGGAGACAAGCCGTGGTGCTGCTTGGAGAAGATGAAAACGCCAGTGCTGGCTGTCAGGGCCAGAGCTCAGCCCCCCACGCTTCCTTCACCACACCTACTCACACGGTGGAACCCATGGGTGGCCCACAATGAAATGGAGGCTGACATCCTTAACGATCAATGGGTCCCCGTACACAGGGAATAGGATGTTTCAGCGGAGACACAACAAGAAGGATGCGAAGGAATCTTACTTGGAGATATTTTCTCTCCTGCCAGGAGCAACCAACGATGCTCACCCCCAGGGCAGCTCAATTCATCTCACTAATGCTACAACCTACGAGCGTGCATGGCTAGGAATTCTGAGCTCTCTCTCTCTCTCTCTCTCTCTCTCCCTCTCTCTCTCTCTCTCTCTCTCTCCCCCCCCCCCATCCTGTACCCCAGTCAGCTTACCAGGGGAAGGAATTTTTGCTTTCTGGGTCATGCGCTGGCCTATCCTTCACTGTGCTAGGTCTGGATAATAAATGAAGGAAAAACAAAACCCAAGACACTAGAGAGGTGAAATTGACCTACGTAGTAAAACGGCTGAGATGGAACAAGATGAGGAAGTAAGGAAATGGAAAGCCGCCCTGGCTGAGCACTGGGGAGAATTTGGGAAACTGGGAGACAAGAATGGGGAAGGAGTCTCGAAGAGCCGTCACCATCCACTAGGAGGATGGAACGAGCAGGTGAAGAGGAAGGAGTTTTAAACATTTGCTGAGCCTTAAGAATGTATGTTTTCTTGTGGCATTTCTTCAAGAGACAGAGTACAGACTTTCAATTACTTTGCGATGTAGCTCGATCCTTCTCTGACTACAATACACACAGGGACTAGGCTACTTGAGACCCTGGTTATATTTGGATTAAATTAGCAAGCATGGGCCGGGTCCGGTGGCTCATGCCTGTAATCCCAACCCTTTGGGAGGCTGAGGTGGGTGGATCACCTGAGGTCGGGAGTTTGAGACCAGCCTGACCAACATGGAGAAATCCCATCTCTACCAAAAATACAAAATTAGCCAGGCGTGGTGGCACATGCCTGTAATCCCAAGTACTCAGGAGGCTGAGGCAGGAGAATTGCTTGAACCCAGGAGGTGGAGGTTGTGGTGAGCTGAAATCACACCATTGCTCTCCAGCCCGGACAACACAAGCGAAACTCCATCTCAAACAACAACAACAACAAAAAAAACCTAGCACGCATGAAGGCAGAAGTAGGAAGATTTAGGGAATGCAGGAGGGTAAGGGATAGAAACTCCTATGAAAAGCTAAGGGCCGGGCGCAGTGGTTCATGTCTATAATCCCAAATAATCTGGAGGCTGAAGCCGAAGGATGACTTGAAGCCAGGAGTTCAAGACCAGCCTGGGCAACATAGCAAGACCCCTGTCTTTACAAAAAATAACAATTATCCAGGTGTGATGGCACGCACCTGTGGTCCCAGCTACTTGGGAGCCTGAGGCAGGAGGATTGCTTGAAGTCGAGGCTGCAGTGAGCTATGACTGTGCCACTGCACTCCAGCCTGGCAACAGAGCAAGACTCCGTCTCTCTTAAAAAAAAAAAAAAAAAGAAGAAGAAGAATTTGAGTTGATGTCCACACAAAGACAGAACATGAATGACCACATAGGAACTCGCCAGAGAGAAGCAGAAGTGCCCCAGGTAAGGTGAGGTCTGGTTTGTGCACACGAACAGCCCACGGCAAGTGCTCTAGAGTCAGACAGTCCGGACGCGAGTGCCAGCTCGGCCACTTGGGAAAGTCCTTAAAACTCGTCTCATCTGCGAAATGAGATCAACCATAAGATTGGTCACAGAACTAACTTCACAGGGATGTTTTAAGGCTTGAGTGCACTGTCTATGAAAGCACTTAGCACGCTGCCTAGCACATCGCAAATGCTCAGTTAAGTCACTGGTATTGCTGCTTGAGTGGAAAAAACACAATTATTTTTCCTCTGCTCTCCCCCACGATAATCGACACAGAAAACTGGCCAAATATGATGGGGGTTTTCCCCACACACCCAGAAGGCAATCGGTCCTGCAGCGGATGCTAACAGAGTGTCCTTTACTTCAATTCTGACACCATCTACCCGGAGGTGGCATCAGATCCCACAGGTGAGGGCTCTGTCCTCAACACCACCCTCCACTTCTGGGACCAATCGCAAGCCCGTTATTTTTCCTGTGCGGCTGCTCTGCTGACTATAAACCAGGGTTCCCACAACCCCTTCCTGGGGTTCAGTTAATTTGCCAGAGCAGCTCACAGAACCCAGGGAAACACATTCACCAGTTTATCACACAGGCTATTTTCAAAGAATAAACAGCCAGATGAAGGGGTATGTACTGCCAGGCCAGGAAGGGTCCCAAGTCCAGGAGCTTCTGTTCCCGTGGAGTTGGGAGGCACCACCCTCCTGGCTCATGAATACACAGTATTAATGAATATATAGAATATCAGCTTTCAATTAAGATGACTTCTGACCACAGAGCTCTTTAAAAAAAAAAAAAAAAAAAACTTTTCAGAGCTCAGGCGCAGCGGCTCATGCCTGTAATCCCAGCACTTTGGGAGGCTGAGGCAGGTGGATTACTTGAGGTCAGGAGTTCTAGACCAGCCTGGCCAACGTGATGAAACCCCATTACTACTAAAAATACAAAAATTAGCTGGGCGTGGTAGCGGGTACCTGTAATCCCAGCTACCCGGGAGGCTGAGGCAGGAGAATCGCTTGAACCCGGGAGGCGCAGGTTGCGGTGAGCCGAGGTGGCGCCACTGCTCTCCAGCCTGGGTGACAGAGCAAGAGTATGTCTCAAAAAAAAAAAAAAAAGTTTCAGATCAGGCACCGTGGCTCACGCCTGTAATCCCAGTGTTAGCAGTGGAAGTTATCCGAGTTCCCCAAAATATGTTACCGGCAGCGAATCCGTACAGGTCCGCAGCAGCCTTAATTCCTGCCTCCCCAGCGGAAAGAATTTGACTGAGGGACAGAAGGCAGAAAAAAGACCAAAGCAAGTTTCAGAGCAGGAGTGGAAGTTTATTAGAGCAGGAACAAAAGTAAGGAAAGTACACTTGGAAGAGGCTCAAGCACGCGACTTAAAGGGCAAGTGCAGGGTTTGACCTTTTGACTTGGGGCATGCTTCTGGGGTCTTGCATCACTTCTCCCCCGATGCTGCCCGTGCGTTGGGCTGTCCACATGCGCAGTGGCCTGCTCGCGCTTGGGAGGGGAGCATGCGCAGTGTGTTTACTGGAGTTGTACGCATGCTCACTTGAGGGGGTCTCCCCTTACCAATCTAGCATTCCTTGAGGAAGGTCATAGACCAGTTAAAGGAAACCATTTTGTCTCTCAATGTGCGTGCTTGAGCCCATTTGCCCAACTCCTGAGATTTTTTGTTGTTGTTGTTTTGTTTTCTTTTGTTTTAATGATTGGGGATTTCCAATCCACACTGCCGACTCCTTTTTATTTCTTTTTCTTTTTCTTTTTCTTTTTTTCAAGAACAGAGTCTCGCCCTGTCCCCCAGGCTGGAGTGCAGTGGCACAATCTCGGCTCACTGCAACCTCCTCCTCCCGGCTTCAAGCCATTCTCTTGCCTCAGCATCCCGAGTTGCTGGGACTACAGGCACGCACCACCACGCCTGGCTAATTTTTTGTATTTTTAGTAGAGACGGGTTTCACCATGTTAGTCAGGATGGTCTCGATCTCCTGACCTCGTGATCTGTCCGCCTCTGCCTCCCAAAGTGCTGGGATTACAGACATGAGCCACTGCGCCCGGCCCCAACACCTGGGATTTTATCGGAATCTGCTGATCACCAGGTTCAGGTTTTTTCTATCTGTAGGGAGACTGCCTTTCCCTAGCTCTGGCTGCCACCAATTATTATTTTAGAGAGGCAGTGTAACAACTCCCTGACCATCACCTGATGATCGCCTGACATTCCTGGTGGGGTGGGGTCCTCTTCTGCCACGCTCGTGTCTGACTAGCCACTCACTGTAACACCAGCACTGTGGGATGCCAAGGTGGGAGGATCACTTGAGCCCAGGAGTTCAAGACAAGCCTGGGCAACAAGGTGAGACCCTGTCTCTTAAATAAAGAAAGAAAACTTTTCAAATTTCTAATTATCAGTTTTTAGCCAAGACAAATTCCTGGCTTTTTCACTTTTTTACCGAAGGTACCCTCCTATTTTGTAAGATCCAGAACCACCCCTAAAGACATCTCAAAGAAAAGAAAGGTCTGAGCACAGTGGCTAATGCCTGAAATCCCAGCACTTTGGGAGGCCGAAGTGGGAGGATTGCTTGAGCCCAGAAGTTCGAGACTAGCCTGAGCAACATAGGGAGACCTCATTTCTACAAAAAAAAATTAAAATTAGCTGGGCATGGTGGTGTACACCTTTGGTCCCAGCTACTCGGGAGGCTGAGGTGGGAGGATCACTTAAGCCCAAGAGATGGAGGCTGCAGTGAGCCATGATTCTGTCATTACACTCCAGACTGGGCAACAAAGCAAGACCCTGTCAGAAAAGGAAGAAAGAGAAGAAGAAGAGGAGGAGGAGGAGAAAGAAGCAGGAGGAGGAGAAGGAGGAGGAGGAGAAAAGAAGAAGGAGGGGAAGGAGGAGGAGAGAAGAAAAAGAGGAAGAATAGGAAGAGGAGGAAGAGGAGGATGCGGAAGAAGAAGAGGAAGGAGGAGGAGAAGGAAAAGGAGTGGGAAGGAAGGAGAGTTTTGGTTGCTGTTAGGGTCTCAGCTTCTCAGCTAACCATCTACACACAAAGGATGTAAAGTCTCCTATCTCCCCACAGACAGGAAATCAAAAGCTGTCTGTGGAAAAGGATCAATAACAAATGGATACTCCCAAAAGTCAAAGATCACACAAATATCAAACCAAAAAGGGACTTTCTGACTGGAAAGCAAATCCAAGCCATGGAAGAGGGAGCATGGAATTTTAGCTAAGCTACAAGGTGGATCAGCCTTCACTGTGAGTCCCACAGGGGACCTACAGTGGGCGGTTTAGCAGACAAAGGATTATAACTTTGTTTTCAAAGTGAGATTTTTTACTCTTTCATTTAGCTGAGAGTTGCTAAGGCTAGCCATGACACTATATGTGTCTTTCTTTCGTTTAATCTTCCCATAAATACAAATAAAGCAGTTGTTTAGAATGAGAGATCTCTAATTTTTTTTTAAGATTTAGGAGTTTTTCTCATTGAAAGGATTCATCTTTTGGCCACTAATGAGAATTTCCAAGGGTGTACTTCTTCCAATAGTGACTCAATTCAATAGCCTCTTCATGGAAACGCGGGGGTGTGATTTTTCAGGTTTAAAACAAGATGTTTCCTGGAGAAGGCAATATCAAAGATTTCCTCCAAAAAAATTCACTCCTAGGAATAGTCTAAGATAGAAAAAGACTTTTTTTTTCTCTTTTTTTTTTCCTTTGAGACAGCATCTTATTCTGTCACCAGGCTGGAGTACAGTGGCATGATCATAGCTCACTGCAGCCTCAAACTCCAGGGCTTAAGTGATCCTCCCACCTAAGCCTTCCAAGTAGCTGAGGCCACAAGTGTGTACCACTATGCCTGGCTAATTTTCTTTATATTTTGTAGAGACAGGATCTTGCTATGTTGCCCAGGCTAGTCTCAAACTCCTGGCCTCAAGTGATCCTCCCACCTCTGCCATCCAAAGTGCTGGGATTACAGGCATGAGCCACCATACGTAACCACAAAAGACTCTTGTTACCACAGATGGTTAAGGATGGTGTTTGCACGTAAGATGGCTCCAGTAACCCACAAATTTGTGGAGAGCCACCAGTCACAAACTCGTTAGTCTGTGACACCAGGCAGGCCCTCCTGGGATTGGATTTTCGCAGGACTAATGAAGCAACAAGGGTTGAGACAACAGAAGCCACCTAGGGATGGGATCTCTTTTTTGGGGGGTGGGGGGGAGTGGGGGGGAACAGGGTCTCCCTCTGTCACCCGGGCTGGAATGCGGTGGCTCAATGTCAGCTCACGGCAGCCTCCACCTCCCAGTTTCAAGTGATTCTCATCCCTCAGCCTCCCATGTAGCTGGGATCACAGGCGTGCACTACCACGCCCAGCTGATTTTTGTATTTTTAGTAGAAACGGGGTTTCACTATGTTGGCCAGGCTGGTCTCAAACTCTTGGCCTCCAGTGATCTGCCTGCCTCCACCTCCCAAAGTGCTAGAATTACAGGCATGGGCCACTGTGCCCAGCAATGCTGGGATCTCTTACGATAAACTTTCCTGAGAGATTGACACACTCAGAACAAGGTATGTGCTGCTTAAAATCTTACATGTCTTGTACTTCCAGCCATTGTCAGACTGGCCACCTGACATGATCTATGAATATCAGTCCTCAGTGGCAAAGACAAGAGAGTGTTCCCATTTGGTCACAAGTCAAGCTCTCAAGAACATAAAACAAGATGAGAAGGAACCTCATCTGGTTTTTATTTTGGGGACCCACAGTGAAGTTTATACTCCAGTCTGACCAGAACAACAAACTGACCAGTCTGCAGGGCTGGCTGGAACAATGAGCTTGAGAGGGTTCTGCCCCATGTCCCCCACATTGGCAGAGAGACATTTGAACCAGAGTGACTCCATCTTGAATAGACTCTGGGTAAAATAAGGTTGAGACCTACTGGGCTGCATTCCCAGGAGGTTAAGGCATTCTTAGTCACAGGATGAGATAGTAGGTCGGCATAAGATACAGGTCACAAAGACCTTGCTGACAAAACAGCATGCAGGCCAGGCACAGTGGCTCACGCCTGTAATCCCAGCACTTTGGGAGGCCAAGGTGGGCGGATCACCTGAGGTCAGGAGTTCGAGACCCGCCTGATCAACATGGTAAAACCCTGTCCCTACTAAAGCTACAAAAATCAGCTGGGCATCGTGGTGGGCGCCTGTAATCCCAGCTACTTGGGAGGCTGAGGCAGGAGAATCGCTTGAACCTGGGAGGCGGAGGTTGCAGTGAGCCGAGATTACGCCATTGCACTCCAGCCTGGGCCACAGAGCGAGACTCCATCTCAAAAACAAAACAAAACACCAGCATGCAGTAAAGAAGTGGCCAAATCCAACAAAACCAAGACGGCATGAAGGTGACCTCTGGTCTTCCTCACTGCTCATTATACGCTAGGTATAATGCATTAGCATGCTAAAAGACACTCCCACCAGCACCATGATGGTTTACAGATGCCATGGCAACGTCAGGAAGTTACCCTACATGGTCTAAAAAGGGGAGGAGCTCTCAGCTCTGGAACTGCCCAGGCCTTTCCCAGAAAATTCATGAATAATCCACCCCTTGTTTAGCATATAATCAAGAAATAACCATCAAAATAGGTAGCCAGCAGCCCTCAGAACTGCCCTGCCTATGGAGTAACCATTCTTTATTCCTTGACTTTCTTTTTCTTTCTTTTTTTTTTTTTTTGAGACAGAGTTTCGCTCTTGTCACCCAGGATGGAGTGCACTGGCGTGATCTCGGCTCACTGCAACCTCTACCTCCCAGGTTCGAGCGATTCTCCTGCCTCAGCCTCCTAACCAGCTAGGATTACAGGCACCTGCCACCACGCCCAGCTAATTTTTGTATTTTTAGTACAGATGGGGTCACCATGTTGGCCAGGCTGATCTTGAACTCCTGGCCTCAAGTGACCCACCCGCCTCCCAAAGTGCTGGGATTACAGGCATGAGCCACTGCTCCCAGCCTTATTCCTTTACTTTCTTTTTTTTTTTTTTTTTTTTTTTTGAGACGGAGTCTCGCTCTGTCGCCCAGGCTGGAGTGCAGTGGCGCGATCTCGGCTCACTGCAAGCTCCACCTCCCGGGTTCACGCCATTCTCCCGCCTCAGCCTCCGAGTAGCTGGGACTACAGGCGCCCGCCACCACGCCCGGCTAGTTTTTTGTATTTTTAGTAGAGACGGGGTTTCATCATGTTAGCCAGGATGGTCTCGATCTCCTGACCTCGTGATCCACCCGCCTCGGCCTCCCAAAGTGCTGGGATTACAGGCTTGAGCCACCGCGCCCGGCCATTCCTTTACTTTCTTAATAACTTTACTTTCTTAATAACTTTACTTTCACTTTACTCTATGGATTCGTCTTGAATTATTTCTTGCGTGAGATCCAATAATCCTCTCTTGGGGTCTGGATCGGGACTGCTTTCCAGTAACACTATGGAACCCCTTGTTACAACAGAACAACACAAAAAGACAAAAACAAAGAAAAGGACTATTTCTGGGAGGAAAAAAGATCAAACAATATTGATATTCCTACCAAAAAGTACACCAGAGTCACCACATCCAAGACTAGTCACACAAATCCTTTTCTCCCATCAATCAAATTTTGCAGAGGGAAAAATGACAGTAATTTTTACTATTTGCTTGACTGGATTTTACAGAGAGAGAGGCTGGGAGCCCGGCTGGTAAGAAATTCTTACCCTTCTGGCCCGGCGTGGTGGCTCAAGCCTGTAATCCCAGCACTTTGGGAGGCCGAGATGGGCGGATCACGAGGTCAGGAGATCGAGACCATCCTGGCTAACACGGTGAAACCCCGTCTCTACTAAAAAATACAAAAAACTAGCCGGGTGAGGTGGCGGGCGCCTGTGGTCCCGGCTGCTCGGGAGGCTGAGGCAGGAGAATGGCATAAACCCGGGAGGCGGAGCTTGCAGTGAGTTGAGATCTGGCCACTGCACTCCAACCTGGGCGACAGAGCGAGACTCCGTCTCAAAAAAAAAAGAAAGAAAGAAATTCCTACCCTTCTGCCAGTTTGTCAGGTCCTGAGTTTCCTTCACTGCGGCTCCCAGGAGAGCAGAATGCGGTCGGTCTCCTGCTCACAGTGCCAAAACTGTAAGGGCCAAGGGACAATTTCTCCTTCTTCTGAAGGTTTACTGGAAAATCAACTGAACAAGGCAGATTGATTAGAGAAAAGGCAGGCACATGTATTAACATGCATGCGGACGGGCGGATCACGAGGGCGGATCACGAGGTCAGCAGATCGAGACCATCCTGGCTAACACGGTGAAACCCCGTCTCTACTAAAAAATACAAAAAACTAGCCGGGCGAGGTGGCGGGCGCCTGTAGTCCCAGCTACTCGGGAGGCTGAGGCAGGAGAATGGCGTGAACCCGCGAGGCGGAGCTTGCAGTGAGCTGAGATCCGGCCACTGCACTCCAGCCGGGGCGACAGAGCGAGACTCCGCCTCAAAAAAAAAAAAAAAAAAACATGCATGCGGAGAACCACAGAGTGATTACCCTACCCCCCGTGCTGTACAGAAGCTTATATGCCATGTTGGGGTTACAGAAAGAACGGGCGGAGGGGGCGCTCAGAGCACGTCCCAAAACGGGTTATGGCAGCAAATCAGGTTATAGCGGCAAGGTGGAATTGAAGGGGAAGGAGTCCTGGCTAGCACAGGTGGGCTTGTTATGGAGATGAAGCCTCCCAGGTAGCAGCCCTCAGAGAGAATAGATGGTGTTTCCTAAAGATTTTTTTTTTTTTTTTTTTTTTTTTTTTGAGACGGAGTCTCACGCTGTTGCCCAGGCTGGAGTGCAGTGGCGCGATCTCGGCTCACTGCAAGCTCCGCCTCCCGGGTTCCCGCCATTCTCCTGCCTCAGCCTCCTGAGTAGCTGGGACTACAGGCGCCCGCCACCGCGCCCGGCTAATTTTTTGTATTTTTTAGTAGAGACGGGGTTTCACTGTGGTCTCGATCTCCTGACCTTGTGATCCGCCCGCCTCGGCCTCCCAAAGTGCTGGGATTACAGGCTTGAGCCACCGCGCCCGGCCATCCTAAAGATTTTTAAAGGTATCAGATTCTTTCCTAGATCTGGACAGGGAAGAGACTCAGAGAAAACCTGGCTGCATCAATGCAGATGTTTTTTCTACAGATGCCAATCTCCCTCGTAAAAGACAGCTTTGCCACTTCTATTCACAGGCCCTCTGAACAGCCATCTCAGAATATGTCAAAGAAGTGTATTTTGGGGTGAAATATTTTGATTTCCTTCACCCCTAAAGAAAGATTCAACCCAAATCAGCCAAAAACTGTATTGAGCCACTACTGTGGGTGTGCACAATGGGAACGGAGCCCAACTCCCTGTCCCCGGGCCTGATAGCCTCCAGGGAGCCAAAACCACAGAGAGAAATTGTATCGTGCCAAGAGATAGAGCAGGAACACGAAAGAGCATGGATGCTTTGAGACTGTGTGAAAAGAGTGAGAAGTGCACCCAGCTCGTGCAGCCTAGGAGATGCAGCTTGCCAAGTGGAGTGAAGGCTGCCTTTCAGTGCTCTCACCTCTGCTGGGCATGTTTGTGCAGTGACCAACTTGCTCAACCGTGTGCAATGACCTTGAAAAGAAATCTCCTCTCTGAGCTTAGAACTGAGTAATGTCTCAAACCGAAAGAGAATAAATACCTGCTGGACTCGAGTTTGATGAGACACTGACCATTGAGAAAGTCAGTTCTATGCATTATGGGATTAATTCAGGAATATGTAAATTGAGTAAAGAGATTTGAACTCCAGATATTCAAAGAGCCTTTGACAAGGTAAAACCCTGCCTCTGATTGACACTAGCGAGAGCCAGGGGTCCTGTGTGAGTCTGATGCTGATGTAGGGGATGTGAGGTAGAACAGGGAAATCAGGACAGTCTTAATACCACAGAAAGGAAACAAGGGATCTACTTTTTTTTTTTTTTTTTTTTTTTAGATGGAGTTTCACTCTTGTTGCCCAGTCTGGAGTGCAATGGTAGGATCTCAGCTCACTGCAACCTCTTTCTCCTGGGTTCAAGCAGTTCTCCCGCCTCAGCCTCTTGAGTAGCTGGGATTACAGGCATAGTGCCACCACGCCTGGCTAATTTTTTTTGTATTTTTAGTAGAGACAGGGTTTCACCATGTTGGTCAGGCTGATCTCGAACTCCTGACCTCAGGTGATCCACCTGCCTCAGCCTTCCAAAGTGCTGGTATTACAGGTGTGCACCACCATGCCCAGCCTGAGATTCACTTTTTTTTTTTTTTTTTTTTTGAGACAGAGTTTTGTTCTTGTTGCCCAGGTTGGAGTGCAATGGTGCAATATCAGCTCACTGCAACCTCTGCCTCCCGGGTTCAAGCAATTCTCCTGCCTCAGCCTCTCTAGTAGCTAGGATTACAGGAGCCCGCCACCATGCCCAGCTAATTTTTTGTATTTTTAGTAGAGACGGGGTTTCACCATGTTGGCCAGGCTGGTCTTGAACTCCTGACCTCAGGTGATCCACCCGCCTCGGCCTCCCAAAGTGCTGGGATTACAGGTGTGAGCCACTGCGCCCGGCCGGCATTCACTTTCTTAAACAGGATATAGATATTCCAAAATCACACCCTGATCGCAATGCAGGAAACAGTAATAAGAGTAACTGATCCTTACGCATGGTTGCTATGTGCGTATGCTGCCTTAGTCCACAGGCATTAATCCATCCACTCGGAGCTCTGCCCATCTCCACCTTGAAGAAGCTGCTGTTGTCTTTCACTTCATGCCCAGTCCCCTGGACCTCCAGATGCTCAGAAACCCTCAGTCCTGTCTGAGGCAGACTCCAGGCTTTTAAAAACCCTAGATGGCTAAAATGCAATGGCTAGAAGAAATAACAGTGCCTGCCTCAGGGACAAGAGGAGAGAAGAGGTGAAGGCAGGGAATTCACGATAAGTCTTTGGGGACTGTTGTTTCATCTGGTTTTTTAAACTGTGCAATTTAATTTGATGAAACTTCTGAGGATTCTTTGTTGCTGTTGTTTTTTTCTGTTGTTTGTTTAGAACAAGTGTTTTATTTATTTATTTATTTATTGAGACCAAGTCTTGCTCTGTTGCCCAGGCTGGAGGTGAGAGGTGGGGGCCGTGTTAAGAACTAGGCTTAGGCAAGTGCAGTGGCTCATGCTTGCAGTCCCAACACTTTGGGACGCCGAGGTGGGAGGATCTCTTGAGCCCAGGAATTCGAGACCAGCCTGGGCAAGATAGTGAGATCCTATCTCTACAAAAAAATAATAATAAAATTAGCTGGGCATGGCGGCACACACGTATGGTCCCAGTTACTTGGGAGGGAATCCCAACACTTTGGGAGGCCGGGGTGGAAGGACTGCTTGAGCCCAGGAGTTTGAGACCACACTGGGTAACATAATGAGACCTCATCTCTACAAAATATTAAAAATTAGCTAGGTATGGTGTGTGCCTGTAGTACCAGCTACTCGGGAATTTGAGTCAGGAAGATTCCTTGAGCCCAGGACTCAACCACGACTGCACCACAGCACTCCAGCCAGGGCAACAGAGTGAGACCCCACCTCTTTAAGAAAAGGTTTAAAAAAGAGGACAGGCACAGTGGCTCACGCCTGTAATCTCAGCACTTTGGGAGGCCGAGGCGGGCAAATCACGAAGTCAGGAGATTGAGACCACGGTGAAACTCTGTGTCTACTAAAAATAAAGAATTAGCCAGGCATGGTGGCGGGCACCTGTAGTCCCAGCTACTCGGGAGGATGAGGCAGGAGAACGACGTGAACCCCGCAAGGCAGAGCTTGCAGTGAGCTGAGATTGTGCTACTGAACTCCAGCCTGGGTGACAGAGTGAAACTCCATCTCAAAAAAACCCAAAAAGTTTGATAAAGGAAAAGAAAAGAGAACCAGGCCCATTTCTGGAATCTTGTTTCTCTTCATTCTAGTTGCCCCTTTTGAAAGATTTTTAGTAGGATAGTTTGTCCTCGCTTTGCAGGGCAATTTCTGTGCCTGAGTTGTTTCTTGTTTGGTTTGTTTTTTCCAGTTTCATTTTATTTCTTTTGCTATAAAAGGTTTGGGAGTTTTATTGTTTGGGTGGTTTATGTTTTTTTGTTTTTGTCTTTGATTTTGTGATTTACTTGTTTTTACTTATTCAGGGTCCTGTTTGGGAAGGTTTAGAGGAGGGAGGTCCGAGGTTGAGCTTCCTCCTCTGCCTTCTTAACCAGGAAGTTCCCTCTTGTGGCTTCAGAAAAGAGAAGGGAAGTTCTGACCCCCAATGTCGCAGGAAAGCTGAAGAATCCCTTAGGAGGGCATTAGAGGAACTTGCCCAAAAATATACTAGGAGAGAGGTTCAGACAATTAAAGACTGTGCTTCCTTTTTTTTTTTTTTTTTACACGGAGTCTCACTCTGTCACCAGGCTGGAGTGTAGTGGCGCTATCTCAGCTCACCGCAACCTCTGCCTTCTGGGTTCAAGCGATTCTCCTGCCTCAGCCTCCCGAGTAGCTGAGACCACAGGTGCACACCACCATGCCCAGCTAATATTTGTAATTTTAGTAGAGATGGAGTTTCACTATGTTGGCCAGGTTGGTTGAACTCCTGACCTCATGATCTGCCCACCTCGGCCTCCCAAAGTGCTGGCATTACAGGCATGAGCCACAGTGCCCGGCCTTGTGCTTGCTTTTTTTTCCCCTCTTGTAACAATAGGTAACTTGGAAGTTTTCCAGTGTGACCTTCATTCATGCCTAGATGGCCACCAAATCCCAACTCCAAGGCCTTGCCAGTCTTTTAAATTTCTAACACATTGAATGAAATAATGGCATTCCCAGCAACCTGGATGGAATTGGAGACCATTATTCTTTTATTCTTTTTTTTTTTTTTTTTTTTGAGACGGAGTCTTGCTCTGTCTCTGGGCTGGAGTGCAGTGGTGCGATCTCGACTCACTGCAACCTCCACCTCCCGGATTCAAGCGATTCTCCTGCCTTAGCCTACCAAATAGCTGGGATTACAGGTGTGCGCCACCACGCCCTGCTAATTTTGTATTTTTAGTAGAGAGGGGTTTCACCATGTTGGCCAGAATGGTCTCGATCTCTTGACCTCGTGATCCGCCCGCCTTGGCCTCCCAAAGCGCTGGGATTATAGGCGTCAGCCATTGCGCTCGGCCATTATTCAAAGTGGCGTAATTCAAGAATGGAAAAGCAATCATATGTTCTCATTCATAAGTGGGAGCAAAGCTATGAGCTTACAAAGGCATAAGAATAATTCAGTGGACTTTGGAGACTCATGAGAAAGAGCGGGATGGGGGTGAGGGATAAAAGACTACACATTGGGTACAGTGTACACGGCTTGGGTGAAAGGTGAACCAAAATCTCAGAAATCACACCAAAGAACTTATCCATGTAACCAAACACCACTCGTTCCCCAAAAATGATTGAAATTTTTGGCCGGGCGCCGTGGCTCACGCCTGTAATCCCAGCACTTTGGGAGGCCGAGGCGGGCGGATCACAAGGTCAGGAGATCGAGACCACGGTGAAACCCCGTCTCTACTAAAAATACAAAAAATTAGCCGGGCGTGGTGGCGGGCGCCTGTAGTCCCAGCTACTCAGGAGGCTGAGGCAGGAGAATGGCGTAAACCCAGGAGGCGGAGCTTGCAGTGAGCCGAGATCGGGCCACTGCACTCCAGCCTGGGCGACAGAGCGAGACTCCGTCTCAAAAAAAAAAAAAAAAAAACAAAAACAAAAAAAACCCTCAAATACTAAAAATAAAATACAAAATCCTAACCCATTAAACTTTTGAAACATGTGCACATACACACACACACACACAAATCCCAATTAATCAGCAACCATGTAAAGAACAAATGTGGGAAATGCTGTATATGCTATGAGAATTTCAATTACAAATGACAACATTATACATCTTACTAATATTTGCTTTAAAATTTTTTAAATTTACATTAAATGTAATTCTTTAGTGTACAATTCTATTTGTTTTGGCAAATACATAAAGTAGTGTAACTACTCTGTCAACAAAAAGAGTCAAATGACCGGGTGCGGTGGCTCACGCCTCTATCAGCACTTAGACAGGCCGAGGCAGGGGGATCACTTGAGGACAGGAGTTTGAGACCAGCCTGGCCAACATGATGAGACCCCGTGTCTACTAAAAATATAAAAAATTAGCTGGGTGTGGTGGTATGTGCCTGTAATCCCAGCTCCTCAGGAGGCTGAGGCAGGAGAATCACTGGAGCCAGGGAGGCAGAGGTTGCAGTAAGCCGAGATTGTGCCACTCTACTCCAGGCCTGGGTGACAGAGCAAGACTTCATCTCAAAAGAATTTTAAAAAGGAGTCAAACTCTGTAAAATATTTTAAGAGATTTATTCTGAGCCACATATGTGTGGCCAGTGGCCTGTGACACAGCCCTCAGGAGGTCTTGAGAATATGTGTCTAGGATGTTCAGGGCCCAGCCTAGTTTTGAACATTTTAAGGAGACAAGCAAGAGACACCATGCAGGATATACATCAGTTCAGTCCAGAAAAGTGGGACAACTGAAAGTAGGGGGACTCGAGGTTATAGGTAGATTTTTAAATTGTCTGATTTGCAATTGGTTGAAAGAGTTATTATCAATAGAAAGCAACGTCTGGGTTACAAAAAGGGGTGGTCAAGATCAAAGTTTTATCATGCAGATGAAACCTCCAGGTAGCAGGCTTTGGAGAAAAGAAATTGTAAATGTTTCTTAGCACACTTAAGGTCTGTGTTGATGCTATTAAGTTGGTACAAAAGTAATTTGCCATGACCTTTAATGGCAAAAACCACAATTACTTTTGTAGCAACCTAATAAATGCTGGTCAGCTTTTCCTGAATTCCAAGAGGGAGGAGGGTATAATGAGGCCTCTCATCATGGCCTGAACCTATTTTTCAGGTTAATTTCGGAGTATCCGGGCTGAGAGGAGGGGTCCATTTAGACTGTTAGGGGGCCTTTGAATTTTATTTTTGGTTTACAACTCCCACAACCAAAATACAAAAGAGTTTTCCATCATCCCAAACTACCCCCATGCTACCCCCTGTGGCTACCCTACTCCTAAAGAGAAGCTGCTGCTGATCAGTCATCCATCCTGACAGTTCTGCCTTTTGAGAATGCCATAGAAATGGTAACATAGAATATGTAGCCCTTGGAGTCTGACAGTTTTTCTCTTAGCATACTGTATTTGAGATTCATTCTTTTTGCTGGGTCAGTAGTTTGTTTCTTACTATGGTTGAGGTCCTTTTTATTTCATTGTTTAGATAACATATTTTATTCATCTATTCCACACTTGAAGGCTATTTGGGTCATTTCCAATTTTTGTGGGGGTTTTTTTTTGTTTTTTGTTTTGCCCAGGCTGGAGTGCAGTGGCATGATCTTGGCTCATGGCAACCTCTGCCTCCTGGGTCCAAATGATTCTCCTGCCTCAGCCTCCCTAGTAGCTGGGATTACAGGCATGTGCCACCATGCTTGCCTAACTTTTGTATTTTTAGTAGAGACGGGGTTTCACCACGTTGGCCAGGTTGGTTGGTCTTGAATCCTGACCTCAGGTGATCTACCCCCTTCAGCCTCCCAAAGTGCTGGGATGATAGGCATGAGCCACCGCACCTGGCCTAATTTTTGTTTTTTAGCCATAAAGCTATTATAAGCATTGGTTAACAGGATTTTTTGTGTGAACGGAAGTTTTTATTTATCTTCAGTAACCATCTAGATGTGAGATTGCTGAATTATCTGGGGAGAGTAGGTTTAACTTTGTAAGAAATTGACAAACTGTCTCTGAAGTGGTTGTGTCCTATTGTGTTCCCAGTAGCAATGTATGAAAGATACAGTTGCCTTGCATACTGTCTAGAACTTGCAATTTGCATTATGGGTTTGGTTTGGTTTTTATAGCCATTCAGATAGATATGTAGTATAATAGTATCTCATTGTGGTTTTAATTTTCATTTTCCTAATGTCTAATGATTTTGAGCATTTTTCATGCCTTTATTTGTCATTCATATATCTACATCACCCAGGCTGCTAGAATACAGTGGCACCATCTCGGCTCACTGGAACCTCTGCCTCCCAGGTTCAAGCAACTATAGACATGTGCCACCATGCCAAGCTAATTTTTGTAATTTCTGTAGAGACAGAAGTCTCCCTATAGTGCCAAAGCTGGTCTTGAACTCCTGGGCTCAAGCAATCTGCCTGCCTCGGTCACCCAAAATGTTGGGTTACAGATGTGAGCCACCGCACCTGGTCTCCCATAAATTTTAGAGTCACTTTGTCAATATCTGAAAAAAAAAAAAAAAAACCTGCTACACTTTTTATCGGGATTGTGTTGAATGTATATACACCAAGTTAGGGGAAGTGCAATTTTAACAATATCAAGTTTTCCAATCCACATATGTATTATATGTCTACATTTATTTAAGTTTTCTTTGATTTCTCTATTTTTTTTTTTTTGTCTTCTCTGGGTCAGAGTTGAATTATTTGATTTCTTTAGTTCATGTTTTGTAGTTTTCAGCATACAAATCCTGCATGTATTTTGTTAGACTTACATCAAAGCATTCCATCTTTTGGTGCTATTGGAGATGGTACTGTTTTTAAATTTTTTATTCTCAATTTTTTATTGCTATATATAGAAATATAATTGGGTTTTGTATATTGACCTTGTTCTTGTGAACTTGCTAAGCTCACTCATTAGTTATGGGAAGTTCTTGTAAATTCCTTGAGATTTTCTATGCAGACCAGCAAATCATATGAGAATAAAGAAAAATTTCTTTCTTTCTGACTTGTATGCCTTTTATTTCTTTTTCTTGCTTTATTGCACCGGCTAAGACTTCTTAACTTAAACAATGTTTATCCTATTGATATGGTGAATTACCTTAACTGATTATTTAAAATGTTGAATCAGCCTTGAATTCCTAGTATAAACCCAACTTGGTCACCTTGTGTTATCTTTGAAAATATTGCTAGATTTACTATGCTAATATTTTGTTGAGGATTTTTGCATCTAAGTTTATGAAGGATGTTGGTCTGTAGTTTTCTTGTACTGTCTCGTTCTGGCTTTGGCATTAGGGTAATGCGGGTCTCATAAAATTTTCTGGAAGAAATTTTGTAGCATCGTTGTTAATTTATTCCTTTAATGTTTAATAGCATTCACCAGTGAGACCATCTGGCATGGAGCTCTTTGTTGTTGTCGTTGTATGACTTTTCCATACAAAATAAACTTCTTTAATAGTTATAATGCTTTTCAAGGTATCTCTTGTTTCTTAAGAAAGTCTTAATGGTTTGTATTTTTCAAGGAATTGGTTCATTTCATCTAAGTTGTCAAATTCATGGACATAGATTTATTCATAGTATTTCTTTATTTTTTAAATGTCTGTAGGGTCTGTAGTGATATTCCCTCTTTCATTCCTGATATTAGTAATTTTTGTTTTCTCTCTTTTTTCTTCATCAGTCCAAGTAGAGGTATACCAATTTTATTAATCTCAAAAATCCTGATTTGGGATTTCTTTGTTCTTTTTCAGTTTTCCTATTTTATTGATTTCTACTCCAATTTTTATTATTTCCTTTCTTCTAAATACTTTGGGCTTAATTTGTTCTTTTTTCTCGCATTTTTTTAAGGTGGAAACTCAGATGATTGATTTGAGGCCTTTTTTTCCATTCATTGTGGAAGTGTTTACCTTCGCCTCCTGGAGAATGCTATAATCATGGGGACATTTGCTCCCAAGACAGAAGTTTGCTCTCTTTATCCATTTTCTCAGAATAAAAGACTTCCCTGCTTCAGCCTTCCAAGGATTGTAAGCAAGGAGGTTTTATGGGGCGTTCATGAAGATGCTGCTGGAGTTTGTCTTAAGAAACAGGAATAAAATTCATCATGAAAAAGATGGTGATTTTTACGTCTCAAGAAAACATCCCTAAGATGTGAAGAGAAAATGTGTGAAAGCTCTCTCATCACCTCAGCTGGAGAGGAGACAGTGAGGGTTGGGGAGACAGAAAGCAAAGTGGGGAAGAACAAAGGTGAGGAATCTAGAGGCTTAAAAGCTGGCTAGAGACTGGAGTCTTGAGTGGTGGGAGAAGGGCACCACTGGTGTCTGTGTCTTAGTCAAGGTCTTCCTAGAAGCAGACACCAAGACAGGATCAGATATGTAGACTGACTTGAGGACATCAGTGAAGGATAAAGAAGAAGTATTCAGAAAAGATGGAGAGACCCTTCAGATGACTTTGACAGCCTGACACCAGGAGAAAGGAAGAAGAGTCTCAAACTGCAGTACAGTTCCAAGAAAGTGTCAATCAGGCCAGTGGGGAATCTCTGAGCCAAGGTAGCCCAAGGTCCCACATCTCACATAGATGGACCAGTCTCAGCACCCATCATGCTCAGACATTGCCTGGGAGCAGCCTGGAGGAAGTTGGGCACTGGCACGAATGCAGGGGTAGGTCACCAAAGAGAGCACGTGGGGCTGTCAGTCAACCACGCTCCTACAGCAGAAGAGTGAGCTGTGCATTTTCATTGGCTGCCACCGCAGTATGGGGACAGTGTACAATGTGGGGGTGAAAAGCCCAGTTATGCATGCCCTCCTTTGTCCCAAGCTGCCCACCCCAACCCCAACACCAGGGGCACTCTGGAAAAGGCACCCAGGCCCCTGTTTGGAGAAAAAGAGGAAACATCATGAAAGGGCACCTCCTGCAGGAACCGAAAACGCAAGGCAAACTTGTCAGCCTCCAGAGGCCCCAGGGAGGGCAGCCAAGTGGGGTGACAGCAGGCAGCAGGGAGCTGTGCGGAAGCAGGATGGGCACGTCCTCTAAGAGAACTCAAGCTCAGCTTTTTAGGGAGGGGAGCTTTTATCCTATTTTATTTTCTTGAGGTATAATATCCGTACAATAAAGTGTACAAATCTTATGTGTACAGTTTGATAATTTTTTACACATAAACATACACACCTAGAATCATCAGAGGATCAAGATACAAAATCATGTACAACATGTTCAGCACCTCAAAGGGCTCCCTTCTATTCTCTCCCAATCAATACCAGACCCTTCTGAGGTAAGCACTATTCTAGTTCCTTCCTTCCTTCCTTTCTTCTTTCCTTCCTTCCTTCCTTCCCCCTTCCCCTTCCCCTTCCCCTTCCCCTCCCTACTTTCTTCCTTTTCTTTGAGATGGAGTTTCACTCTTGTTGCGCAGGCTGGAGCGCAATGGTGTGATCTTGGCTCACCACAACCTCTGCCTCCCAGGTTCAAGCTATTCTCCTGCCTCTGCCTCTTGAGTAGCTGGGATTACAGGCATGGGCCACCATGCCCAGCTAATTTTATATTTTTAGTAGAGACAGCGGTTTCTCCATGTTGGTCAGGCTGGTCTCAAACTCCTGACCTCGGGTAATCCTCCCACCTAGGCCTCCCGAAGTGCTAAGATTACAGGTGTCAGCCACTGCGCCCAGCCTCTTTTTTTGTGTGTGTAATGTATTTTTTTTTTTTTTTTTGTAGAGACAGGAGTCTTGCTATGTCGCCCAGGCTAGTCTCGAACTCTTGGGCTCGAGTGATCATCCCACCTCAGCCTCCCAAAGCGCTGGAATTACAGGCACCAGACACCACAACCGGCCCACTATTCCGATTTCTCTCACCATCAGTTGGTTTTGCTTTTTTTGAACTTCAAATAATACAGAACGTACTCTTCTGGGTCTCGCTTCTCTCACTGAACATTAGCTCTGCGATTCATTCATGCTCTTTTGTGTAGCAGCATTTTTTTTTTTTTTTGACAAAGTCTCACTCTGTCACCTAGGCTGGAGTGCAATGGTGCAATCTCGGCTCACTGCATGCAACCTTCGCCTCCCGGGTTCAAGCAATTCTCCTGCCTCAGCCTCCCGAGTAGCTGGGACTACAGTTGTGCACCACCACCCCTGGCTAATTTGTATATTTTTAGTAGAGGTAGGGTTTTACCATGTTGGCCAGGCTGGTCTTGAACTCCTGACCTCAGGTGATCCACCTGCTTGGCCTCCCAAAGCACTGGGATTACAGGCATAAGCCACTGCGCCTGGCCTAGCAGCACTCTTTTAATTGCTGAGGCGTATTCAATTGTAAGAATATAGCACTATTTATTTACTCATTATTACTATTGATGGGCATTCAGTCTGCGGCTATTACAAATAAAGCTCTTACAAACATTCTTGCACGTGTATTTTGGTGACTGTGTGCCCTCATTTCTCTTGGATACTTACTTAGGAGAACAATTTCTGGGCCATAAGATAGTGAATGCTGAGCATTCAAAGACACAACCAAATGGCTTTCCAAAGTGGTTGTCCCAGTGTATACTTCTCTCAGCAATGTTGAGAGTACAACTACTCTGTATCCTTGTCCACACATGATATTGTCAACATCATTTTAGCAATTCTGGTGAATGTCAAGTTCAGAATTTTTTTTTTTTTTTTTTTTTTTTTTTTTTTTTTTTTTTTTTGAGACGGAGGTTTGTTCTTGTTGCCCAAGCTGGAGTGCAATGGCGTGATGTCGGCTCACTGTAACCTCTGCCTCCTGGGTTCAAGCAATTCTCCTGTCTCAGCCCCTTGAGTAGCTGGGGTTACAGGCGCACACCACCACGCCCAGCTGATTTTATGTATTTTTAGTAGAAATGGGGTTTCAGGCCAGGTGCAGTGGCTCACACCTGTAATCCCAGCACTTTGGGAGGCCGAGGCGGGCAGATCACGAGATCAGGAGTTCGAGACCAGCCTGACCAACCTGGTGAAACCCCATCTCTACTAAAGATACAAAAACTTAACCAGGCATAGTGCTGCATGCCTGTAATCCCAGCTACTAGGGAGGCTGAGGCAGGAGAATCGCTTGAGCTCAGAGGCAGAGGTTTCAGTGAGCCGAGACTGAACCATTGCACTCCAGCCTGGGTGACAGGGTGAGACTCTGTCTCAAAAAAAAAAAAAAAAAAAGAAAAAGAAAAAGAAAAGAAAAGAAAAAAAAGAAAAGAAAAAGAGAAAAGAAAAGAAAAGAAAAGGGTTTTACCATGTTAGCCAGGCTGGTCTTGAACTCCTGACCTCAGGTGATCCACCCGCCTCGGCCCCCCGAAGTGTTAGGATTACGGGCTTGAGCCACCATGCCGGGCCCAAGTTTAGATTTTTTAAAACCAGCATGCTAGCCGAGCAAAACGGAACTGTGGGACCTGCAGGCAGCCAGTATGCAAACCTTGCACCTAGGAGTTTTTCATTGCCTGTACAGGTGCCCGCAGCACACACACATCTGGAAGTGAGGCTCCTCCTCCACTTCTCTGAATACTCAGGTGCAGTCCCTGCGGAGGGCAGGGCTCATTGCCCTTGCAGTGGATCCCATCTCTCCAGCCCACGTCTACCCAATTTTAATACTCCCAAATTATCAGTCACACAAGGTCATGGTGTGTATTAGGTTATTGTTATGATCATCATCATCACCACCACTGTTAGGATGCACAAATGCCAAAGGTACAAAATTCAAAAGACAGAACATGAGTTATCTGTTGCTGCCTAACAAATCACCTCAAAATGTAGTGTCTTGAAGCCTGGGCAACATAGCAAGAACTTGTCTCTACAAAAAATAAAATCAGCCAGGTGTAGGGGCATGGACCTGTCATCCCAGCTACTCAGGAAGCTGAGGTGGGAGGATCACTTGAACCCAAGATTTCGAGACTGCAGGTGAGCTATGATTGTACCACTACATTCCATCCTGGGTGACAGAGCAAGACCCTGTCTCTAAAAAGAAAAAAAAAAACTAGTTGGTGGCTTGAAACAAAACAGATTTACGGCATCATAGGGCTTCTGTGGGGCAGGAGCCAGGGAATGACCTAGCCGATGGCTCTGCCTCAAGGTCTCCCATGAGGTTGCAGCTAAGATGTTGGTCTAAGCCACAATCACCTCAAGGCTTTCTGGGGCTGAACAGTCTTCCAAGAGGCTTCCTCACCCCCAGCAAGGGGTTGGTAGCTGTTGGCTGGAGGTCTCAGTGTCTCCCATGGGCCTCTCTGTAGGGCTGCACGGACGTCTTCATGACTCAGTAGCCAGCTTCCCCTGGAGTGAGTGATCCTGGGAAGCAAGGCAGAGGCCATGATGTTCTTTGTGACCTAGCCCTGGAAGCTGTGCTCTGTCATTTCCACAGTACCCTGTTGGTTACATGGGTTAATCCTATTCCATGTAGAAGAGAACTATACCAGGGCGTGAATACCACAAGGGTGCCAGGCATAGTGGCTCACACGTGCAATCCCATCACTTTGGGAGGCTGAGGCGGGCAGATCTCTTGAGCCCAAGAGTTCCAGACTAGCCAGGACAACATGGTGAAACTCTGAATCTACTAAAAATACAAAAATTAGCCATGTGTGGTGGTATGCACCTGTAATCCCAGCTACTTGGGAGGCTGAGGTGGGAGGATCACTTGGGTCCAGGTGGTAGAGGTTGCAGTGAGCCATGATCGTACCACTGCACTCCAACCAAGGCAACAGAGCACGAATCAGTCTCAAAAAAAAAAAAAAAAAAAAAACCAGAAAAAAAACGCACACACAAAACAGTAACAACAAAATAAACAAGCAAAAAAAATACCACAAGGGTATACAGTAAATGGAAATATTTCTCTCACCCATCTAAGCCACCCATTTTCCCTTCCAGAGGTAAACCCAGGACCAGTTTATTGTTAATTCTGCCAGCAGTACACACACACACACACACACACACACACACTCACACTATACGTCCACTTGTATACCTTACTTTTTTTTACTCAATATATCCTAGAAATCCTTGCATTTCAGGACATAAAGCCCTGCCTTGCCGGGTGTGGTGGCTCACGCCTATAATCCCAGCACTTTAGGAGGCCGAGGCGAGCGGATCACCTGAGGTCAGGAGTTCGAGACCAGCCTCAACATGGAGAAACCCTGTCTCTACTAAAAATACAAAATTAGCCGGGTGTGATGGTGCACGCCTGTAATCCCAGCTACTCGGGAGGCTGAGGCAGGAGAATTGCTTGAACCTGGAAGGCGGAGGTTGTGGTGAGTCAAGATCATGCCATTGCACTCCAGCCTGGGCAACAAGAACGAAACTCTATCTCAAATAAAAACAGAAAACAAAACAAAACAAAACAAACAAACAAACAAAAGACCTGCCTTATTCCCTGTAACTGTGGAAAGCCATTCCATTGTACGAACAAATCATAATTTCTTTGGCCAGCCCCTGTCAATGGATGTTTGGGCTGTTCCCTGCACTTCCCTACTGTAAGCAATGCCACAATAAATGAATGAATGTTTATATCCTTTTGCACAAGGACATGAGTATTTAAGGATAAATTCTGGAAGTGGACCAGCTGGACAAAAAAGCCCTGTGCTTTTTTTTTTTTTTTTTTTTGACAGAGTCTCACTCTGTCACTCAGGGTGGAGTGCAGTGGCATGATCTCAGCTCACCGCAACCTCCATCTCCTGAGTTCAAGCAATTCTTCTGCCTCAGCCTCCCAAGTAGCTGGGACTACAGGCACCCATCTTCATGCCTGGCTAACCTTTTTTTTTTTTTCTTTTTAAGAAGTGTCTTGTTCTATTGCCCAGGCTGGAGTGCACTGGTGCGATCTCAGCTCACTGAAACCTCCGCCTCCCAGGGTCAAGCAATTTTCCTGTCTCAGCCTCCCAAGCAGCTGGGATTACAGGCATGCACCACCACGCCCAGCTAATTTTTGTATTCTTAGTAAAGACAGGGTTTCACCATGTTGGCCAGGTTGGTCTCGAACTCTTGACCTCATGATCCGCCTGCCCCGGCCTCCCAAAGTGCTGGGATTACAGGTGTGAGCCACCGCGCCTGGCCCTTGCCCAGCTAATTTTTGTATTTTTAGTAGAGACGAGGTTTCGCCATGTTGGCCAGGCTGGTCTCGAACTCCTGACCTCAGGTGACCCGCCTGCCTCAGCCTCCTGAAGTGCTGGAATTACAGGTGTGAGCCACTGTGCCTGGCCAAGTCTGTGCATTTTAAAATGTGATCGATGTTGCCACGTTGCCCCCCATGAAGGTTGGCTGTAAAAATTTATGCTCTCACCAGCAAGAAAATGGATTCATGAAGCCTTGGGTGGTAATGACCAAAATGTAGGGCATTCCCTGGGCAGCTCAGTAAGTAATTAAAAATGAAATATCACCTGTCCGGTGCAGTGGCTCATGTCTGTAATCCCAGCACTTTGGGAGGCTGAGGCAGGAGGATTGTTTGAGGCCAGGAATTTGAGACCAGTCTAGGCAACATAGCAAGACCTCTATCTCAACAAAAATTTTAAAAATTAGCTGGGAGTAGTGGCGTGCACCTAAAGTCCCAGCTACTCAAGAGGCTGAGGCAGGAGGATTACTTGAACCCAGGAGTTCAAGACTGTAGTGAGCTATGATTGCACCACTGTAAGCCAGCCTGAGCAACAGAGCGAGTCCCTGTCTCAATAAAAGAAATTTTTAAAAGAATAAAAAGTAACATGGACTAGCACCCAGCCCCATTCCACAACCAGAGAGCCTCCCTGGCCCTCTCCCACACCATGTGCTGGACTTTTTCTCCCTCTGGCTTGCTTGTTCTTGGCCCCTGGAATTTCTGTTCTTGCCTTAAATGCAGCAGGTGAGGAGGCATTTGCCAGCCAGGCCTCAAAGACTGACACTGAAATGCCAAATGGTTCTCCAAGATGTGTCATCCAACCAAGACAGCTCTCTCCTGCACGGACCTCGGCCCTCTACTCGGGGTGGGCAGCCTTCTCTCCTCATGGATAAATACGATGTGTTCATGGGTTTGCCCCAACTGGACTGTGAGCTCCCCAAGGGTAGAAGTAGCGCCATATTCATCCCTGGATCCACTGCCCGGGTAGTGGCACAAAGAGGGATCCAGTAATTGCTGAATGAATGAATGAATGAATGAATGAATGAATGACCCAGACAGAACTTTGTCAAACCAGTGCTGTCAAAAGCCTCTTGGATGTACTCCATTGACACTAGGTGGGTCTAATACACTCAAGATTATATTGGCATGCAACATTTATTTCACCCCTCGAAGGCATTTTTCAAAAAGGATCGCTTCTGTTTTATTTATGTTTAGATATATATATATAACGGTCTTGCTCTGTTGCCCAGGCTAGAGTGCAGTGGTGTGATCTCGGCTCACTGCAGCCTCAAACTCCCAGGCTCAAGCGATCCTCCCTTCTCAGCCTCCTGAGTAGCTGGGACTACAAACATGCACCACCATGCCCGGCTAATTTTTGGTATTTTTGTAGAGACGGGGTTTCACCATGTTGCCCAAACTGGTCTCAAATCCCTGGGCTGAAGTGACCCACCCGCCTCAACCTCCCATAGTGCTGGGATTCCAGGTGTGAGCCACCACACCCTGCCTGCTTCTGTTTTCTTATATTTCTCCTTTCCTCCTTTGGCCTGGTTGGAGCCTCTAGGAGAAAAATCCATGCTGGGAAACAAACACAGTAATGCCCATAAACATGAAGCAGATGTGCAGACAGCTGGAATGATAAATGCAGGGCATACACACGCAGAGAGAGAAAGGAATAAACAGGCAGACAGGCAGGGTGAGTGGGTGCGGGGTCGTCGCTGCCATCTCATGGTTCCCTGGAGTCCTGTTGTAGTCTCAGCTTCAAATCCAAGGCCACTGCAGCAAGCCCGCCCTCAAGATTTTCTTCTGAAGTCACGGTTTCCCAAACATCTCTGGGTTTTCTCCTTTAAAACTAATCTTCTTAATCATTTCAGTAGAAATCTTTTCAAAATGCCCCACATTGTATGACTTTGAGACTCAGTGTCTTTAGCATGTTACAGTATCTATAAAGAAAGCAAGGCCGGGCGCGGTGGCTCACGCCTGTAATCCCAGCACTTTGGGAGGCCGAGGCGGGTGGATCACGAGGTCAGGAGATCGAGACTATCCTGGCTGACATGGTGAAACCCCGTCTCTACTAAAAATATAAAAAAATTAGCCGGGCGTGGTGGCGGGCACCTGTAGTCCCAGCTACTCAGGAGGCTGAAGCAGGAGAATGGCGTGAACCCGGGAGGCGGAGCTTGCAGTGAGCGGAGATCGCGCCACTGAACTCCAGCCTGGCGGACAGAGCGAGACTCCATCTCAAAAAGAAAAAAAAAAAGAAAGCAGCATTTAGGCCAGGCGCGGTGGCTCACACCTTTGGGAGACTGAGACAGCAGGATCTTGAACCCGGGTGTTCGAAACCAGCCTGGCCAACATACTGAGACCTGGTCTCCACAAAAGATTTTTTTTTTTTTTTTTTTTGAGACGGAGTCTCGCTCTGTCACCCAGGCTGGAGTGCAGTGGCCGGATCTCAGCTCACTGCAAGCTCCGCCTCCCGGGTTCACGCCATTCTCCTGCCTCCGCCTCCCGAGTAGCTGGGACTACAGGTGTCCGCCACCTCGGCCGGCTAGTTTTTTGTATTTTTTAGTAGAGACGGGGTTTCACCGTGTTAACCAGGATGGTCTCGATCTCCTGACCTCGTGATCCGCCCGTCTCGGCCTCCCAAAGTGCTGGGATTACAGGCTTGAGCCACCGCGCCCGGCCAAAAGATTTTTAAAATTAGCCAGGTGTGATGGTGCCTGCCTTTAGTTCCAGCACTTTAGGAGGTAAAGGTGGGAGGATCATGAGGTCAGGTGTTCAAGACCAGCCTGAGTAACATAGACAGACCCCTCTCTCCCCCACATCTCTACTCAAAATTTAAAAAGTTAGTTGGGCACAGTCGCGTAGGCCCATAGTCCCAGTTACTCAGGAGGCTGAGGCAAGAGGATCACTTGAGCCCAGGAGGTCGAAGCTGCAGTGAGCCATGACTGCGCCACTGCACTCCAGCCTGAGTAACAGAGCAAGACCTCATCTCTAAGAAATAAATAAATTGAAATAAAATACAAATAATTTTTTAAAAAGAATGCAGCATGTAGTAGTTTGGGAATCGGACAAATTGAGAGTCAGTTTCAGGATCTGCCCAATCTAAACAGTAGGACCTCTGTTTCCTTTGTTTTTCTTTAATTTGTTTTCCCAATTTTTTGTTTTGAAAACTTTCAAACCAACGGAACAGTTATACGAAAAGTTCAACAAATAGTCAGAGATCAGGGATTGGTAAACTTCAGCCCACATCCTGATTTTGTATGAGCTAAGAATGGTTTTTAACTTTTTTAAATGGTTGGAAAAAAATTTTTAAAGAATTTTTCATAACACATGAAAATTACAGGAAATTCAAATATCAGTGTCCATGACGCTAACCCTCTTGTTTAAGTATTGTCTATGGCTGTTTTTGCTTTGCAGCGGTGAAGTTCAATAGTTGCCGTAGAGATCCCGGCTCTCAAAGCCCAAAGTACTTAACATTTGACCCTTTACAGAAAAAGATTGGAGACACCTGACCCCAATTTACCTATTGCTAATATTCTGCCTCCTTTGTTTTCTCTCTCTCTTGCTGCAACATTTGTTTTCATCCTTAAATACTTCAGTGCCTATTTCAGTTTCTTAAACTGAAAGCTGGGAATGACAGTTTTAGTGTGGGAAGAGATAAGATAACATAAAATGTTTAGCACACAGTGCTTGGCATGTAGACAGAACTTAATAAACGATCCAAAAAAAAAAAAAAAATTCCTGGCGTTGGGCGCAGAGGTGGTTGCCAGAATCCCTAACTTGAAAATCCCAAGCCCCGCTGCTTTCCTGAAACCCGGGTTCCCGCAGTCTGGAAGCCAGCTTCTCCGCCGAAAGGGCTTCTTTCCCGAGAAGTAGCAAACGCCTCGGAGAAACCTCATTCTTTCCACAGCTTGTGGCTTGGCTGACTCAACTTCTGCCTGCCCCTGAGTCACGAGTTTTTCCTCTCTTATTTGGAGGAGCGAGGCCCTCCACCCAGCTGTCCCCACGCACAGCCAGCCTCGCTGGGAAGTGGCTGGACATCTGGAAACCAGTGTGTGCTGCCTCTGGGGCGTTTCTCGGAACGTCACTCAGATCCATAGCTGGAAGGAAGGACAGAAGAGGAGACTAAGGTCCAAGTGAGTCCTGGACCACCAGCAGGACAAGGCTAGGAGGGGTCTCCTGATTGCAGGACCAACACATCCTCCCTCTAGTTTCCCAGAGTCATGAAAAGGCTTCCTTCTCCCGAGGCCTCCTCTCTACGGATAAGGTGTTAAATGCCAGGACACTGTCACAAACAAGACAGCCCTGTCTTTCCAGGGGACTTCCAAGTCTCATGGCCACCTCCACCCCAGCCAGGGACTACCCTCCCTGAGAAGCAGCCTCTTGCCGGGGAGGTGGTGGAGCTGGCACTGAGCAGTCATGGATCGCAGCCTTGAAGGCTCAGCTTGAAGTCGCCCTCCACCCGCTGGTGACAAGCAGTGTGTACACTGGAGACAGTGTTTCCCAGCATCCCAGTGGCCCCACTAACCCTCCTGGTTATTACTCAGCCTGTGGGATCTCAGACCTTGTGTTTTCTGCTCTCTGTGGTATAGAGGCCTGGCTGCCCCTTCAGGACTTGTAAACCCAAACGTATATTCAGTTGGAGGCGCGGAAGCAGATAAAGCGCCCCAAGGGGGAAACCAGAGGGAGTGTGGGGACCATAGTGGAGGGGAGAACACAGGGCCCCTCTAAAGAGGACCCACATTCTCAAATCTTCTGATTTGAGAGGAGCTGAATATCCTGATTTTTATGTGAACTCTCCCCATATGAAATGTTCACAGCAATGCATTTTAAAAATGCTTAAACACTTTGAAAGCAAACAGACATTATTCGGGTCTTGTGGGGTTCAGGGTTACTTACCAGGTGGTGGCTTCTGTTGAATGCTCATAAATGCTGACCTTGCTGATCAAGGCAATGGTATGGTGGGCGCCATAAGGTGGTAGTGGGGAGGGGTCTCCCCAAGGCCACAGCTGGTGGCCCTCTCACTTGCCTGTCCCCTCCCCCTCCCCCTCCCCCCATCCCCTTTCCCTTCCCTTTTCAGCTGGGAGAGGCCGGTCTCCAGCACTGGACCCACCTCACAGCCTCACCCATACCCCCCGCCAGGACAGCAGGCACCTCTTCTAGCTCCGGCCCCACAGCCCATCAGTCCTCCCGCTGCTCCCCTCTCGCCTGGTCCTGGCCCAGCAGGCACTGCCCCGGCCTGAGCCAGACCCTCTCAAGGTACCCAGGTGGAGTTCTATTTGGCAAGACAACCTGCATCTATGTGACAGGTACTGACTGCATTCCTCCTATGCACTACCCATTCTCAGCACTCGGGATGCAGGGGTGAATGAGAATAAAGTCCCGCCTGAACGAGAAGAAATTACCATCTGGCCCGTGGGGCTCACGGCCTGGGTGGGAGGCAAGCCACCAGCATGACTTGTTGATGAGCATTCCACAGAAGCCACAGCCTGCTAGGCAGCCCTGAACCCCACGAGTGGCCTCAGGAGAGGACTCTGGGTTGGGAGAGATGCTTTACAAAATGATAAACACGGGTGACTGTGGAGGGAGATGGGATGGAGACAGGGAACCACTTTGGGTGGCCAGGGCAGCCTCCCTGAGGAGGTGACAGTCTGAGGCCTGGTAGGTAGAAGCAAAGGCCTGGGGCTTTAAGAAATAGGAAGAAGCCCATTTGAGAGGACCTCTGGGAGGAGGCCAGGGAGGGCCAGGAAGGCCTCCCGGGCACTGAGGCCTGGGAATTTCCTTCTGAGTCACACAGGAGGCTCAGGTACAGTTGAGCCAGGGGTGACATAACTTGCTACTAGTGTTGGACTTGGGTGATGGGCACCAGGGTCCCCTGGACTGTTCTCTTTCCTTCAGTTTGAAATTCGCCACTATAAAAAGTTTAAAATAGGTCAGGCACGGTGGCTCACTACTGAAATCCCAGCACTTTAGGAGGTCAAGGCGAGAGGATCGCTCGAGCTCAGGGGTTCGAGACTAGCCTGGGCAACATAGTGAGACCCTACCCCCCCCCCGCCCCCCCGACAGTACAAAAATACAAAAACTAGCCTGTCCTGGTGGGCTAATTCTCCTGGGGTCAGGATGATTTCTGTGCAGGCTGCAGTGAGCTGTGATTGCGCCATTGCACTCCAGCCTGGGCATCAGAGGGAGATCCTATCTCAAGAAAAAAAAGGTTATAAAGTGCTGCTGCATTTTCATATTACGATTATTGACCACTGAGGGTGACTGTGCTGTGAGGCCCGCCGGAGGCACCAGAAGGCACAAGCCTCCCACTGCCCGTTTCCCCGCAGAGCCCCGCAGATCTCGCAGTCGCGGGCGCCCCCACCCCACCCCTGCCCAAGGCCAGGGTCGCAGTCCCAGCAGGTGACAGCAGTCGCGCTCCGCGTGGGGCAGCGGCGGGCGGAAAGGGAAGCCGGGCGGGGCCAGGGGGTCAAACAGGGGCGCCAGTCCCGCCCAGCCCCAGACCTGCGGCGCTCAGGAGCCCGGGCGCCCTCCCGGAGCCGCGCCCAGGCCCCGCCCCTCCCGCTTCCCGGGCTCCGATTGGCCGAGCCACCGTGGGGGCGTGTCCGGTGGAGCCGGCTGGGACCTGGGCGGAGCGGGTTGGGACCTGGGCGTAGCAGGCGGGGACCCTGGCGGCCGCGGTGCGAACTCGCGGGCTGGGCACCGGGCCGGCGCAGGAGGTGAGTCCCCCACCGTCCCCAGGCCGGGCTGCGGGTCGCGGGGCAGGCGCAGGAGGGGAGTCTCCCATCCCGACCCCCGGGGCAAGCGAGCTCCCTCGGGCCGCGCCGTCTTGGCGGCTCCTGGGCGGGCGGGGCGCAGTGCCGCGGACTCCAACCCGAGAAGAGGCCGTGGAAGGGCGCTCCTGGGCGGCTTGCTGGGTGAGCGCTGCAGGGAGCCTGGGGAGAGCGAGGGAGAGCGGTCAGGGGTCAGAGGGGCCGAGGCGGCGTCCTCGGGGAAACGCGCAGGTGTAAGGTGGTGGAGGCGAGGGGTTCGCGGGCCACCCGGGACTGCAGGGGTCTCAGCGCACCCGGTTGATGGTGGTGTTTCCAGGATCCTGGCCTCGTGTGGCCGCCGGGACCTCTCTCTCTTCTCGGTCCCAGTCTGCAGTCTGGAGGCCTGGATGGGACCACTGTCCCTCTGGGCAGGGGCGCGGCGGGGGGCGTTGGGGTCCCAGTTCCTCTGGAGCAGTTGAGTTTGTGAATCTTGGTGGGAGTTGTCAAGAAAAACAGGGTCGGGCACGGCTCCCATCTTAGAGAGGAAACTTGAGCAGGCCAGCAGAGAGAGGCTGCCTGGAATCTCCCTCCTTTCTCATTTCCCCAACTCTTGGCGGGCCGTTTAGGGCAGAGGTGTGGTCAGCCTCTTGGCAGGTGGGAAAGCAGAGGTTCCCAGCCGCCCTGAAAGTTGGTCTCTGCAGCCCAAGGGGAGCCCTCCTTTGGAATTTGAACACCTCTGGTATCTCCCACTCAGAGAGGGTCAGAGGCCAAGGAGGTGGAGAGATAGTCCCCTAATGCGCTGGGATCGCCCATCTGCACAGCGTCATTCCCACTGGAGTCTGTGTGAGCTGAGATGACTGTGACTTCGGCCTGCGTTCCTGCACAGGTCAGCCCTCAGGGCTGCCAAGGCACAAGTCAGGCGGCCCTGGGCGAGCTAGGGGACCTGCCCAATCCAGTACCCCCCGCCCCCCGAGGAAGGAAGGGGGATTGGCCAGTATGGCCTGGAGGGTGGGACAGCCCAGCCAAGCTGACGGACCTGCTCGGGATGGGGTGGGCATCAGGCATTTGGAGCGCCAAGCAACACCCGCTGGACTCTGACTTGTGGAGTTCTGATTTGGTCTCTGGTTGAGTGCAGCTTTCCACAATTCATGGTTATTTTGAAGCCGGGCTTCCTCATCACTCAGCAGGGACCTTGGGCAGTGACTTTGATGTGGTGGAAGTACCTTCCCCAAGGGGGGCTTTTGTGAGGATTAAGTGAAATAATGCACGTAATATGCTTAACGTTGTGCCTGGTGAGTTCTAAGTGCTCAGTCGGCGGCACTTCCAGTTTTGTTTTGCTTTGTTTTTCATTACTGGTCTCTTCCCGGAGGAGGGCCTTCCAGAAGTCAGAGGGCTGGACAGAGCCGAGGGGCGGCCCTCTGGAGGGAGAGGAGGCTTGGCACCTGGTGCTGCGGTCTCAGTGCACATGGAGAAAACCTCACATCCTCGCGCTGGCCTGGGAGCCTGCAGGATGGCCCCTTCCAGCACTGTGACCTCATCTGTCCCCCTTGCCCCATCCCCATCGCTCCTTACTCCACAGCCTGACTTCACCCTTTCCACCTTGAGCTGCTCCCCAGGACCGGAGCTCTGCCCCTAGATCTTTGCACAGCTGACTTCTTCAGGCTGGAGGGAGTTCACTTCCTCCCAAGGCCTTCCCTGATCTCCACCGTCCTCCCAGCCCCTGCCCTGCTGGGCGCACCAGTCTTTCTTCACAGTGCTTAGCACTGGCTCTCAGAAAAGACCCTGTGAATGTACTTCTAGTCTCACTGGAAAGAAGTGTGCATTCCTGAAGGGCCTGGTCTCCAGCTCCCGGCTTTAACCTCACACAGTGTCTGGCACACAGTGGGACTCATAAATATTTGGAAAATGAAATCAGGCAGGCATAGAAGCAGGGTGGGCCTGCGTGGGGTCCAGGTCCCTGCAGGGAAGGAGCAGCCCTGATCTGGAAGTCAAGGGAAAGTCCAAAGGGCTGAGCTGCCCCCAGAACTCTGATTTCCTTGGTGACCCTGGCCCTGCACATCCCTGAGCAGGTTCTCCACGTGTAAGCCGAGGCAGAGGAGTTACAGCTCCCACTCCACCCCCGACCGCTGCCCAGCTCCTACTTTCCAGGGCTACCATATTGGGGCCCCACACATCTCTCATTTATCCAAAATGCTGTGTCCCGAGTAGGGGAGAGGACAGGACAACTCCCATCAGGACAGTGCCCTGCGTGGCCTGTTCAGCGTGCCCTGCAGTGTGTGTGTTATGCATTTTACAATGTGGCGTGGTGTAGATCAGGAGTTGGCTAACCTTTTCTGTCAAGAGCTGGTAGCAAATAGTTTAGGTTTTGCCAGCCATACAGCCTCTGTCCCGCATGACTGTGTTTGAGTAAAATTGGATTTAGAAAAGCTGGCAGTGGCCCGGATTTGGTGTAGCTCTCCAGCCCCTGCTGTTGAGCACATATCACACCTGGGCTGTAACATACAGAACCTGGCTTCATGGCTTCTACAGCCACGCGGTGGCTCTCAGGATGTGGCTCCCAAGCCGCAGTGCTCACGTGAGCACCTCCAGCCCCTGTGCAGGCAGCAGGATTGCTGAGCCTGAGAGTCCCCACCCCTCTGAACCCTCAAAGAAAGATGCAGGTCTGTTCGTTGCCTGACTCCCAGGCTTACTGAGACTGCGCCGCGGTCACCCCTCTACCAGCAGCCCTGGGGCCAACACAGGCACTCTCTGAGTCCCAGAGGCTGCCCGGAAGCTCTGTCACCAACATCTTCCCGAGGCAGGCCAGCCCCAAATGAATAAGGACAGGACTCAGCTTTTTCCTCCCCTGTGCTAGGCAAGGGAGGTTCACTTCCCTGGTGAGAACAATAAAAAAAAAAAAAAGAGGATTCCCAGTTGGGCTCAGTAGCTCATACCTGCGATCTCAGCACTTTGGGAGGCTGAGGAGGGAGGATTGCTTAAGGCCAGGAGTTCAAGACCTATCTAAGCAACACAGCGAACCCTCGCCTCTACAACAAATTTAAAAATTAGCCAGGCATACTGGTGCATGCCCGTGGTCCCAGCTACTCAGGAGGCTGAGGCGGGAGGTTTTTTTGAGCCCTGGAGTTTGAGGCTGCAGTTAGCCCTCATTGCACCACCACTGTACTTCCGCCTAGGCAACAAAGCAAGACAATGTCTCAGGAAAAAAAAAAAAAAAAAAAAGCATTCCCCATCTAACTCAGGGCTGCTGTATTTGCCAAGAAAAACCTACAGACCAGGTCAAAGCGGGGTGTGAAGTTGTGGTCCTGTAGAGAGGGCGTGCATGCAGGGGCAGCCCCCAGGAGGATGTTGTCTGCCCTACCCCTTGCCCAATCTGGGACCCTCTGCAAGTTCACAAAGGGGGGCACATGTGAGCCCCTGGCAGCCCCAGTCAGTGTGTGGGGTCAACTCTCAGCCCAGCCCCCTTCATCGCCAGCAGATGCCCCTCCTTGCCCTTCCCGGTCCACATTTTACCATCAGCAGCTGGACACTGGCTGTAAGGGCCTAGAGGGGGTCTTCAAGTCACGGGCGGGGGCAGAGCAGCAAGGGGGTCCCATGTGGAGCGTTCTGTGCCTCCTCCAAGGGCTGTAGAGACAGTGTTATGGGCTCTGCCCTCTGCTGGCCGGGTCTGGGTGGATTGGGCACCCCTGCCTACGGCTCTCTTCCGCCTGGTGCTGTTCCTTCCCTTCCTCTGTGCCGTCCACTTGGCTGGCCCAGTATCCAGAGCTCAACAAGCCCCCAGGGTTGCGGGAGGGCTACCTGCCTTCTGGGCACAAAGCCCACCTGTCTCAGCTACTGAATATGGAGGCTTTGGTCTGCAGTCTCGGGACTGGGTTTGCATCCCGTTTCGCCAGCGGCCTGACTTCCCAGCACATAGGTGGGCTGGGGCCATACGTGGCCTTGCTTCTTCGGGTCTTGACATCCCCTGCAGGTGCCCAGGCCCGGATGCCATGCGGTCACCCTATCAGGCCCAGCCAGGTGTCCCATCGTGAGACATGCTCAGCGGCCCCCAGCCCATGGAGCCCAGGACTCAATCCATACACTGGCCTGTAATTCTTTTCTTTTTGAAGACCTTACATTAGAAGAAGCAACACGTGTTCCCATTTCTTGAAATTGGCAGATATTCGGATTTCGTCATGTTTGCTGCTACCTTTTTCTAATTAAAAACAAAAAAAATGAAACCTTACAGACGAAGATGGAATCCAATCTGAGCCCCCCATTCCTGGTCACATCTAGGTCCTCTCCCCAGACTACTTACTCCTGACTTTCTCCCTCCTGTCTTTTATTTTTACCATTCGAATCACTTTCAAGTGTACAGTTCAGTAGTGTTAAGTATATTCCCATTGTTGTGTAACAGATCTCCAAAACCTTTTTTTTTTTTTCCGAGATGGAGTCTCACTGTGCTGCCCAGGCTGGAGTGTGGTGGCATGATCTCAGTTCACTGCAACCTCTGTTTCCTAGGTCAAGTGATTCTCCTGCCTCAACCTCCCGAGTAGCTGGGACTATAGGTACGCGCCACCATCCCTGGCTAATTTTTGTATTTTTAGTAGAGACAGAGTTTCACCATATTGGCCAGGCTGGTGTCGAACTCCTAACCTCAAGTGATCCACCCGCCTTGGCCTCCCAAAATGCTGGGATTACAGGCATGAGCCACCACACCCAGCCTCTAAAACTTTTTAACCGTTTAAAACTGAAACTCCATACCCAGACAGCCTCCCCATACCCCTTCCAGCAGCCCCTGGCAACCACCATTCTATTTTTACCTCTATGAATTCGATCAGTTTGTGTATCTCATATAAGTTATTATTATTTGTCCTTTCGTGATGGGCCTGGTTCACTTAGCATGATGTCCTCAGGGCTCATTCATGTTGTAGCATGCGTCAGAATTTCCTTCCTTTTCGAGGCTGAATAGTATTCATGGTAAGTATGTTCCACATTTTGTTCATCCATTCTCCCATTGATAGATATTTGAGTTGCTTCCACCTCCTGGCTATTGTGAATGATGCTGATATGAACCTGGGAAAGCAGATATTTATTTTAGTCCCAGCTTTCAGTCTGGATATATATCCAGAAGTGGCATTGCTGGATCATATGGTAGTTCTGTTTTTAACCCTTTTTTTTTTTTTTTTTTTTTTGAGATGGAGTCTCTCTCTGTCGCCCAGGCTGGAGTGTAGTGGCTCGATCTCAGCTTACTGCAAGCTCCGCCTCCTGGGTTCACGCTGTTCTCCTGCCTCAGCCTTCCGAGTAGCTGGGACTACAGGCGGGGCCCACCACCACACCCGGCAAATTTTTTGTATTTTTAGTAGAGACGGAGTTTCACCGTGTTGGCCAGGATGATCTAGATCTCCTGACCTCATGATCCGCCCACCTCGGCCTCCCAAAGTGCTGGGATTACAGGTGTGAGTATTTTTAACTTTTTAAGGAACTTCCGTACTGTTTTCCTTAGGGCCTGCACCAGTTCATATTCTCATCAGCAGTGTACAGGTTCCAGTTTCTCCACACCCTCACCAACACCTATTATTTATTTTTTGTTTTGTTTTTTTTTCCCTCCTTTTTTTTTTTTTTTTGAGATGGAATCTCACTCTGTCACACAGGCTGGAGTGCAATGGCACAATCTTGGCTCACTGCAACCTCCACCTCCCGGGTTCAAGCGATTCTCCTGTCTCAGCCTCCCAAGTAGCTGGGATTACAGGCATACGCCACCACGCCCAGCTAATTTTTGTATTTTTAGTAAAGATGAGGTTTCACCATGTTGGCCAGGCTGGTCTCGAACTCCTGACCTCAGGTGATCTGCCCACCTCAGCCTCCCAAAGTGCTGGGATTACAGGCGTGAGACACTGTGCCCGGCCTTCCTGCTACCTATTTTTATTCATAGATATAGTTCTTGAACACTTTCAGAATGTTATGTAATTCCTGCATAAGTGGTGTCACTTTACATACAACATTCTACAGGTTGTGTTTTTCCACTCCGTGTTTGTTGTTTGCCATCAGACCACATTGATCTGTATCTCTCATTGCGTGAGTAGCCCTGGGTTTTTGTGGTTTTCCCTGCTGGTAGGCATTTTGGTTGTCTCTGCTGTGCGGTCACCGCTCTTTGTGGAATGCAGTTCTGGTTTTGTCAGATTGTCCATCAGCCAGGTACTCGGTGATCAGTCATGGAGAGACGGGTCAGATCTGTCACTGGTAATCCCCTAGGTTTGCAGTATACAGCCAAGATCAGCAACCTAAAAACAGCAGTTCTTACGTAAGGCGGTGTGGGCAGCTCTTCTCAGGACACTTGTGATCTACAGGGGCAAGTGGAACGGGACTCGAGGGCCCAGCATCTTCTCTTGTGCAATGCATCCAGCCGTCACACTGGGGCCCCACTGTGGCTTTCTACTGGTGGCCAGGCTCAGAACTGCAGCTCAGTGACCCAGAAACACTATGGGTGTGATCAGCTCAGCCCCAGGCGTGCCGTGTGTGCCTGAACGCATGTGTGCACGTGGTGGTGGTGGGGCCAGCTCTCACCTCTTCCTCTGTAGAAGTAAGAGCTGAGTCATGCATGGTGGGCCTTGGGACCTGCTTGGAACCGTGCCAAGCTACTTATGAAGCACCTAGTATGTGCTTGGCATGGCTCCGAGAACTGTGGACACAACAGGAAGAGGCTCGTGTTCTCACGGAGCTAAGAATTGAGTAGGGGAAGCAGAAAACACACAAGCAATGACTAGACGAGAAAACAGCAGGTCCTGTTAAATCCCGCAAAGAAAAAACAAAATAGGATTGAATCCCAGAGAAGGGGCCAGCAGACCCTTTCTACAAAGGGCCAGGTGGTAAATATTTTAGGCTTTGTCACCATGTAGTCCCTGTCACCAACACTCAACTCTCCCATTGCAGTGTGGAAGCCACCAGAGACAATAATAAATGAACGTTATCTGGCTGTGTCCCAATAAATCTTTACAAAAGCAGGCTGAGGGCCGGATTTGACTCAGACCATGCATTACCAATGCCTGTCCTGGGTATGGGGAGAGACTGCCTGAGCTGGGGTTGTCAGGGAGAACCCTTTTGAAAAGGAGACAGACGGGAACTGAGAACCTGTTGCAGGAAGGAGCCGACCCTGGGACAGCCTGTCTCAGGTGGGACGCAATGGCACCTTGCCGCCGATATGGTGGTGGAGTCGTGTGCTGAGAAGTGGGCGGGCTAGATTTGAGAGGAGGAAAAGATGATGAGATTTGCTCATGGCTTGAATGCTGGAGGTACAGGAAGAGGGAGATTCAAGGATGCATCCTAGATCTGGGTTTGAACTCTTGGGTGAATGGCGGTGTCACTGAAGGAGAGGAAGAGGCGCAGGTCTATGGGGACTGGGTTTAGCATTGGATGTGTTGCGTTTGAGGAGCTTGTTAGACAAGCAGGTGAATATCTATGCTGAGAGCCCTCTTAGAGCTTGGAGAGGCCAAGACCGGAGGCTTGGACTGGGAAATCTGTGGCATTTAGGGGGTCTTCAAGGTCGTGAGTCTGGTGGGCTGGTGCATGTGTGGACTGAGCAAGGGCGCCCAGCATGAGCTCTGAGTTAGTGCTTAGTGCTTAGGGCACCAGCAGAGGGGCCTGTGTGGCCTCCCACTCCACTCAGGAGGACAGCATAGTGCGAGCTCCAGGGCCCCTGCCTCCTAGCATCGCCTCAGTTCCCCTCCTGTAAAGTGGGGATTCTGCCTCCTGGGGTCAGGTGGGAACTAAATGAGATAGTCAGGCTTGGTTGAGAAGAAGCACTCAGCGCCTGTGCTTGTGATGGTGGTGGTGACTGCTGCACTCACTGGGTGGGTGCATGGGTTGCAGGGCCTGTGATGGCTTGGTTTGGTGAATGGCAGAGTCAGGGATGGGTTGGGGGTGGGGACACCCAGGTCTCCTGGCAAGGACCGTTCTGATGTCCCGTTGAGGCCTATTCCACCCTGTTTTTCAAGGCTCCCCAGCGCGGCTGGACCTCTGCTGCCCACAGTGGTAGCCCGTTTAGTAGAACATTTTTTTTTTTTTTTAGGAGATAGAATCCACTCAGTCACCTAGCTAGAGTGCAGTGGCGTGATCATAGCTCACTGTAGCCTCAAACTCCTGGGTTCAAGCTTCCTCCTGCCTCAGCCTTCCAAAGCGCTAGAACCACAGGCATGAATCGCTGCACCTGGCCTAAGTAGCACACTTTATCACTGCTTTCCCAGCCCTGTCTGGCCACCACCTCCCCTTTACTGGGGAATCTCCCTTCCCTCCCCGTAGTTCCCTATACTCCCGTGGAAGGGTCAGCTTCTGGGGTGATGCCGCTCAGTGCTGGCAGGCCTATGGGGTACTGTGGGTAGTCAGTGGGCTGCCTGGTGTGGTGGGTTAGTGAGTCGGGGATGGGCAGCCTGGTTCTGACACTCCCATGCCTGAGCCTGGACTTACTCCCCGTCTGTCTCCTCCTGCAGCCGGTGGCTGGAGACGATGGTGGACCACTTGGCCAACACGGAGATCAACAGCCAGCGCATCGCGGCCGTGGAGAGCTGCTTCGGGGCCTCGGGGCAGCCGCTGGCGCTGCCAGGCCGAGTGCTGCTTGGCGAGGGCGTGCTGACCAAGGAGTGCCGCAAGAAGGCCAAGCCGCGCATCTTCTTCCTCTTCAACGACATCCTGGTGTATGGCAGCATCGTGCTCAACAAGCGCAAGTACCGCAGCCAGCACATCATTCCCCTGGAGGAGGTCACGCTGGAGCTGCTGCCGGAGACGCTGCAGGCCAAGAACCGCTGGATGATCAAGACAGCCAAGAAGTCCTTCGTGGTGTCGGCCGCCTCCGCCACGGAGCGCCAGGAGTGGATCAGCCACATCGAGGAGTGTGTGCGGCGGCAACTGCGGGCCACGGGCCGCCCGCCCAGCACTGAGCACGCGGCGCCCTGGATCCCCGACAAGGCCACGGACATCTGCATGCGCTGCACGCAGACGCGCTTCTCCGCCCTCACGAGGCGCCACCACTGCCGCAAGTGCGGCTTCGTGGTCTGCGCTGAGTGCTCGCGCCAGCGCTTCTTGCTCCCGCGCCTGTCCCCCAAGCCTGTGCGCGTCTGCAGCCTCTGCTACCGCGAGCTGGCTGCCCAGCAGCGGCAGGAGGAGGCGGAGGAGCAGGGCGCGGGGTCCCCAAGGCAGCCGGCCCACCTGACCCGGCCCATCTGCGGAGCGTCCAGTGGAGATGATGATGACTCCGACGAGGACAAGGAGGGCAGCAGGGACGGCGATTGGCCCAGCCGCGTGGAGTTCTACGGCTCGGGCGTGGCCTGGTCTGCCTTTCACAGCTGACCCCCGGCCTGCAGAACATCTGTCCCCAAGCCAGCTCCACTGCCCACGCCCCCAAGAGGGCAGCTCCAGAAGCTGCCCAGGGCTCCGGGAGCCCACCCCATGGTGGCAGGGGCAACGGTGGGGAGTGGCTCTTTCTGGACTCCCAGTGCCTTTTTGCTGGACACTGTGTCCTTCTGACTTCACTGCAGGTAATGCCTTTCCCTTCAGGAAGCCCCAGAACACCCAGACCTCTTGGGAACCAATGCCAACTCCCGCTCTGCAGGCTGCTGCAGCAGCTCCAGATGGCCTCCTGAGCTGGACCACCCCACGTCTCCAGACACCTAGGGACCAGAGGGGGTTTTGGAACATAGACGGAAGACAGCAGGGGAATGTAGCTGAAAGCCACAGAACCCACCATCCCCCCGACAAGCACACCCCACTGAAGAGCCTGAATCCCAGGAGGCCTCCTGGAAGCTCAGGCCTGCCCACCCACCACGCTGGTGCCCACTGCCTGGCCGGCAAAGCCCTGCCAATCAGACATACGGGCTCCCTGAAGCCCAGCCAGAGATTGCCATGCTGTGGATGCCACCAGGCCCAGGGACTGCAGCCGCAACGCCCAGGGCAGGCGGGTGAGGACTCTGTCCTGTGTCACCTCTCTCCAGGTGTCCAGCTGTCTCGTGCCTTTTTGTCCTGTGAAACCAGTGTTTTCTGTTAGGACTAAGTTGTAAGAACAGAAACCCTGCCCACACTTAATAATAAAAAAGGAAGTTTATTGATGGATGGTTGCAAAGCCCAGGAGTGTCCTTGCTTCAGACATGGCTCTGTCCATGGTTGAAAATGTGCTAGGTGGCCAAAATCTACCACTGTCCCCCACACTGGGCGTTCTTGGGTATTTCAGCTGCCCGACGGAGACAGATGCTCATGCCGTGCCTTGGCCAGGCCTCCCCAGGACACAGGTCAGTCTGGGTGCCATGACTGTGGCCTGATGCCTGCTGCCCTATTCACTTTGGTGTGGGGGATCTCAGTGGATGGAACTGAGGAAACAAATAGCCATTTGTGTGGTTCTGCCAGGCCTCGCAGGCTGAGAGCTCCCCCGTGCCGTCCTGCCTGGCCCTGGGGCTCGTGTGTGGAGAGGAAAACTGGGCCCCAGGTGCACCAGCCCTGCTCAGAGTGAGTGTGCATTGGGCCTGGGGCCAGCCTCCTGACACTTGGCCACGGAGCTGGGGATCCTTTCACAGTGTCCCACGAGTGTTTCTGCACTGCTCTTTCCCAGCGCCTTGGCCTTGGCCAGACTGGGGCATGGACTGGTGTTGCTGTCAGCTAGAAGTGATGACCGTGGGGCTGGGAGTCTCCTGCCCGTGCAGCACAGCATCTGAAACCCCACTGACAGGGCGTCTCCCCGGCCTAGCGCCATCCTCCTGGGGCCAGTTATCGGAGGGTCACATGCAGACAGAACCCTGGAGGGTGCAGTTTGAGTGCAGATTCTGATTCAGCAGGTTGAGGCCCAGCTCCCAGGGCCTGCTGCCACCACCGCCCACGGACCACCCTTGAGGTGACAAGGCCTGCTGGTGGCCTGTGGGCACCCTGCAAGGGAGGCAGGAGGGGTCAGTATTTTTTTTTTTTTTTTTTTTGAGACAGAGTCTCGCTCTGTTGCCCAGGCTGGAATGCAGTAACGCGACCTTGGCTCGCTGCAACCTTGGCCTCCCAAGTTCAAGTGATTCTCCTGCCTCACCCTCCCAAGTAGCTAGGATTACAGGCGTTTGCCACCACACCTGGCTAATTTTTGTATTTTTAGTAGAGATGAGGTTTCACCATGTTGGCCAGGCTGGTCTTGAACTCCTGACCTCAGGTGATTTACCCACCTCGGCCTCCCAAAGTGCTGGGATGACAGGCATGAGCCACCACGCCTGGCTGAGGGGTCGGTATTGAAGCACCTTCGACCTGCTTCAATACCGAAAGTATTTGGCAGAGTAACCAGTGTGGGAGGCCCAGTGGCCTTCCAGGAAGGACCTATTTGTTTACAGTCCCTTTCTGTCCCTTGGCCTGTCTGAACCACGCAAACTGGTTCAGGCTGGTTCTGCCTGGGCAGAGGGCACAGAGTGAGACAGGTCACGGGGCTGGGGATGACTTCCTGGACAGATCTAGTGCCCTCTCCAAAACCTAGGCCGGGCGGCCACGTCCCTGCACCCTGGCACTGAAGCCAGACCAGGGTGTGCTGGCTGCTGCCGCTGGCCTCCCTTCACAGACCACTCCCCTGCCCGGAAACCCTCTGAGCCTAAAAGGCAGCATTCACTAGGATGGGAGAGGGGACCACGTGCAGCTGAGCCTGGCTACCACCAGCCTCCTCTACAGCTTCCTGCCAAAGGGGTCTGTGCACAGGACCCCAGGCTGACTGAGTGCAGTGTCGTCCTCTCCAGGGCATGGCGGGCAGCGCCCTGGGGTCTGGGGCTGACTAGGTGATTCTCAGCCCTCAGCCCAGGACTCAGGTCTGTGTCCCTCTCCCCTGCAGGGCTGGGACAGAGCTGCTACTGCCCTGAGTCCCAAGGTGTTAGGGCCTATAAGGACCCAAGGCTTGGGGTGGCCCAGGACCTTCGCAGAGCTCTCACACATGCAGCCTTGCTCCTGCAAGGCTGGGGACACAGCTGGGAGTGAGACGAACAAGGCCCGCACAGCATGGTGGGGAGACACAGGCGCAGAAGCCGGGTTGGAAGGTGCTGTGATGGGGGCATACTGAGAATAAGTGAGTGACACCTGCCGGGTGGGGAGAGGACATTGCAGAAGAGGTTAATAGGCAGTACAAAGGCAGGAAAGGAACCCCTGTGACCTGAGCAGCGTGGCTGGAGCTGAGCCCCCAGAGGCGCAGGGCAGCCACCCCGGGTGCCCCGGAGCTACGGGAACCTTCAGCACGCAGCAAGGCTGCTCTCGGCTTTTGAGAGCTTGCCCTGACTGCTGTGTGTGGGTGGCTGGTATGGGGAGAGGGGGTCGGGCAGCCATGGAGGCTGGCAGCTGTCCGCTTCCCTGGGATCCCCAAGGGCGGACCTGGGCTTCACTAAGGTCACATCTGCCTCTGATTCTGCCTCTGGCTGTGGACTGGAAGCCTTAGCTGCCCTCCTTCCCATCCTCAGCTCCTTCCAAGGGGCAGGCCCCTCCCCTGTTCTGCTGGGATGTTTTGTTTGTTTTTTTGAGACAGAGTCTTGTTCTGTTGCCCAGGCTTGGAGTACAGTGACACAATCACAGCTCACTGCAGCCTCGACCTCCCAGGCTCAAGCCATCCTCCCACCTCAGCCTCCCAAGTAGCTGGGACCACAGGCACACACCATGGCACCCAGCTAATTTCTTATTTATTTATTTATTTAAAGAGACAGGATTTCCCTATGTTGCCCAGGCTAGTCTCGAACTTTTGGGCTCAAGCAATCCTCCCACTTCAGCCTCCCAAAGTGCTGGGATTATAGGCGGCAATCACCGCACCCAGCTTATGCTGAGACGTTCTACAGGCACTGAGTCTCAGCTTCCAAGCTGACAGCAGGAAGCAGAACGCCCCCCCCCCAGACTGCATGGTGCTTGGGGCCGGTGTGAGTTTGAATGAATCAGGGCCCCTGGCCACTGAGGCACAGAGGGCAGTATGCTAGGAGACAGCAGAGTCACCCAAAATGGAAGATGCGGGCCTGGCCCGTGGGCCCACGAAGGGAAGGCGCTGCCCTGGAGGCCCTGTCTCCAACTCCTAACAGGTTTATTTTCCACCAGAGATGGCTCAGGTCGACAGGTGAAGCTAGGCTGGCTGCCTAGGCCGTTCCCAGAGAGGGCCCTGCCTTAAGGAGCAGGCACGGAAGGCCGGCCTGTAGAGCTCATGACCATCTCCCCTGCTTTGCCACGGTGCTGTTGCCAGTCCCCTTCTTGGGTGGGGAAGCTCCTTGGAGGCTCTGGGAGTTGTCCTCAGTCCCAGCCATGCAGCTGAGCTTTGCTCATGGCCTGCACTCCGCCCCCATGCCTGGGAAGGTCAGGAGGCCTCTGGCCAGGGCCTCTGCTGTTTGCAGATGCTCCCTTTCCCCAGAGCTGAGCCTGAGGTCTGGCAGGAGTATGGGGCTGCTGGGCCAGGGTCCAGCCTCACGCTCCTGCCTGGGGCTTTGCTTGCAAGGCCTGGCAAGGACACGGGAACCAACTGTTCTGCCAGCCGAGTGTTGCTGTCCACCTCTCAAATCTTCCTCCCAGCTGTGCCTGGACTCCATGTCCCTGCCAGAAGCCGGTCCTTCACACAGGCAGCATGGGATTCCTGGGAGGCGCCTGCCTCGTCCCCTGCCTCTTCCTAGGAGATGCAGAGGGGTGAGGAGAAGGGCATCAGAACCCCACCACCCCACCCACAGGGGCAGGACCAGAACTGCTCTTGCAGGAATCAGCCCAGAGCAGAGCAGCTCGAGATGGCAAGTACAGTCACAGCTGTGACCCCAGGGCTCTTTGGCACTGATGACAGCTCCTTTATTTATTTATTTACTTATTTATTTATTTATTTATTTTTGAGACAGAGTCTTGCTCTTGTCGCCAGGCTGGAGTACAGTGGCATGATCTTGGCTCACTGCAACCTCTGCCTCCCAGGTTCTAAGCGATTCTTCTGCCTCAGGCTCCCAAGTAGCTGGGATTACAGGCGCGCGCCACCACGCCCGGCTAATTTTTTTGTATTTTTGGTAGAGACGGGGTTTCACCATGTTGGCCAGGCTGGTTTCGAACTCCTGACCTCAGGTGATCCACCCACCTCAGCCTCCCAAAGTGCTGGGATGACAGGCGTGAACCACTGCACCCAGCCAGCTCTCCCTTTGGCTGCAGACACTAAGGCAACTTTCACAAAGGTCAAGTAGACCCTCCCTGTGAGCTTTGGTGGTTGGGATTTTTCGATGCCAAGTTTTCTCAAAGACGGGCCCACCAGCATGTATGCTGGCAACATTGGAGAACACTCCAATGTCTGCCAGAGGCCAGGGAGCCAGGCAAGGGGTTCACAGGACCCCCAGAATTTTGTCCCTCCTTGATGATGGTGGGGTGCAGGTGCTGATGGTGACAGCAACTACCACTTACTGAGGCCCATCTGTGTGCTGGTTCCAAGGAGACAGAGACAGGTCACATGAGGCCATCCTAAGGCTAAAGGAGATGTGTCATGAGCCCTGAGAGAGAGATAGACAAAGCCAGAGAAAGGAACTCCCAGGACAGCTAGGTGGGCTTCCTGGAGGAGGCTGTGTTTCGTTGAGCCTCAGAGGATGGTAGGACTTTATCAGAGGATTGTAGTCTCCACGAGGACTGGGACTCTGGGCCTTTTTGGTAACTGTCTTTTCCTGTCCTTGGCACGAAACATTTGTTGAATGAATGAGTCAGGTAGAAAATGGGCCTGGGGGTGTCGGGATAGAGAGGATGATAATGAAAGGAACTGAGCTTCACCCTGGAGCCTCCAGGCCAGGCTGTGGAGAGGAACCGGTGTTCCTGGTGTATTTCTACAGGAGCAGGGCCAGCAGGAGGGCTCAGCCTGGCCCAGGGTTTGGGGAACAGTCCCCCTCCCAAATGCTAAATGTGAGTGGCCTTCTCAGGTGGGGACAGGAATGCCCACCCCACCCCACCCAAGTAGTGCTTTCTGGAGCCAGGTCTGACTTGATCACAGGCCGGGCTCCAGGCTTCCGAGGGGCTCTCGTCCGGACTGGCACCAGACGGTTTCCGTCGGCCTGGCCACTTCCCTGCCCAGCCTGTTCTTTGAACAAGGCCAGAAAGAGGCCTAGGGGAAGGCAGAGCCGCTCTTGGGCTCAGCCCCTGGGATGGGGCCTGGAGGTACCTCGAAGGTTAACCCAGTTCCCAGCCAGGATCTGCTGCCACCCGGGCCACACGCGCAAACCAAGGCAACCACTTCCGCTGGGGCCGTCTCTGAGACATACAGGAAGTGAGCCTCCTGGGGCTGGGGGCAGGGGAGAGGCCGCCTTCTAACACCTCACGCCCACAGGCCCAGGGCTGCCCCTCAGCCCTTGCTGGCTGGGAGAAGAGGGGTCCTCTGCCTCTGTCTGCATCTAGGCTCTTCACCTGGGAGGCGCCCACGCCATCCATGCCCGTGCTCTGCCCCTGCCCTCAGCAGACTTGATGGAACCGGTGCCCAGGAGCAGAACCTCGGGCCATGCAGGGGCCCAGAGTGGGCAGGGGAGGGGTCTGCCTCGCTGGCCCAGCAGATCTGGGCTCTGGCCTGTCCTGGGCTGCTTGCTGACCCCACACCCATTTTCCCAGCTCTGCCTGTGAACTTTGGCCCGACCCTCCCTGTGAACCTGGCACAGATGCCACCTCCTCTCTGAAGCCTTCCTGGCTTGTCCCAGGTAGTGTGGATCGCCCATCTGTGCCCCCAGAGGCCCGGTGGCCCCTGCTCCAGCTCTCCCACCTCCACTTTTCACAAGGAGCCTCAGGCAGTGCATGCCTCCCAAACCTAGTCTTGGCATCTGAGCTCCTTGAAAGCGCAGGTGTTTCTCATTTGTTTTTGGCCTCCGTGGCCCCCAGCCCATGGTCCTGCACCCCTGGACATCACACAGATGCTTCCCTTGCAAGGAGAAATTATCACCTCCCCTAGCTCCTGGAGGACACTGGGAAGATGTCACAGGGGTCTCAAAGCCCATGTGTCCCAAACTGACACCATTGGCTTTGCCCAACCTGCTTGTCCTACCTCTGCCAACACCTACACCCGGGCATCCCAGCCAGACCCTAAGGTGTCTCTAGACCATTACTTGCCTCTTCCACCTCCTCCCGCATGCCTTCCAGGGCCCCAGGCCCAGAATGGAGGCATCTGTGGTACATTCAGGCACCCGAAGGAGTAGACCTGCAGGAGTAGCTCAGGTGAGGCCACAGAGGCAGGTGTGGGCCAGTGTAGAAGGGAGGAACAGGGAGTGACCCCAGGGAGACTCCAGCCTCCTCCCCATCATCCCCTTTGGCATCAGGGCTGGAAACTGGGCCCAGAGGGAGGGTGCGCCCTGCACTTGTGTATCAGGGTCGGGGCAGGAGCAGAGCTGCGGCCAGCTGTGTGGCCTCTGGCCTCCCAAGCCCCCTCTTCTGCTGGCTTCCGTCACCACCACCAAGTCCAGCTCCGACTGGAATGTTCCAGCGCTCAGAGCAGAGCAGCAGGCAGGGCAGGAATGGGGGTGTGGGCAGGCAGAGCCAGACATTTCTGGGCAACAACAAGGGGAAATTTCAATCCTTGGAACATCAGCTGAGGGTTCCTGCCAGACATTCTGACCCTGAAACACAGGCTTTCTGAAGAGGGCCTGCCTACTGTGGTCCTGGGCTGGGAGGGAGAGAGCCTGGGGCCTGGGGCTGGTCATCTGGGCTACCCAGAAGCGCCCCGAGGCGGTCCCCATCTCCCGCAGCAGCATGGCTATGCCCATTGTGCTTCCTCTAGCTGCCCATGGCAGCATACAGGCTATGGGGACCTGGAGTCCAGGATGCTGGAGCAGCACACTGGGATACTTCGTGCAGTTTGCAAATTACCAACACCCTTAAAATACCAAAATACCTTTGGATTTCAGCAGCCACCAGACCTCCTGGGGGCCCCCTCCAGGAAGCAGAGGCCTTTGAACCTTGCCTGCCCTGGCCATAGCCACTTGCTGGCACAACCCAACGCCTGAGGGTTCCTTTCCCCCACGCCAGAGCTGGAGTTGGTTCAGAGAGAGAGCGAGAGTCAAAGCGGAGCTGCTCAGCAAGTTGTTGGGGTGGGGGAAGGGTTGGGCTTCTGACAAGACCATTTTGTGGGGGCCGGGGGGTGCTGGTCATACACCCTGGGGCAGGCCACAGGCTCCCCAAGCCCCCTCTATTCTGCGTTCATGCTGTTTCTGCACCTTGAAACCTGGCACACTCACAGCTCCGTGCCCACGTGTGGCTGGGAGCGAGCTCCCAGGTTGGTGGCTGCCAGTGGCACAGCACTTCTCCACCCGGAGCCTCCTCTTCCTCACCTCCCGCTGCACAGCCTGATACAGCTGACCACCACCCCCACCACCCACATCCTGGCTCTAGAGATGGGCACAGGACAGTGGTCTAGGCAGCCAGCACACCCATCCCCCGACGATGGTCTTTGAGGGTCAAAAGCCTCTACTCCCACGGTGCAGAGGGAGGAATGTTCCCTGGGGCCACACCAGCAGGTGAGTCACGGTGCGGGGCGCTCAGGAAAGTCCAGGGAAAGGGATGGCGGTGAGGATCTTGGGGTCTAGATTCACTCCCAGAATGAGCCTGTCCACAGGCAGGTGTAGTTGGGGAGCACTGTGGGGTTTTAAATCAGTTACGGAGAAATCCACCCAGCAATGAGCAACTCCAAGATGTGAAGGCGAGCATTCAGTAGCACAATGGACACAGTGACTGGCGCCTTTGTGCAAACCCAAAACAATGGACTCTCACTCAGCAGGTCTCCTCCGCGTGGCTGAGGCTGATGATCACATGAGTCAAAGCTGGAGGAGGCAACAGAATTCAGAGGCAAACCTCAACTCAGGGGACACTGACGTGGAAGGACCCAGCGACTTCCAGTGCTTACTCTGTTAAAGCGCCCGTGTCCCTACTACTAGGTCCAAGGTATTTCTGCATATTGGTGTCCTCTCCAAAGGTCAAGGAGCAAGCAGTTAGGGAAATCAGTAAGTCCTCAAAGAGGTACTGGGAGAAATTAGCATGGGGGCTGGACAAACAGTTCAGAGCCGGGGGGACAGCCAGCCATGTGGCGATGGGTCATCGCTGCCTTGGGACTTTTGTTTTCTTTTCTTTTTGTTTTGTTTTGAGACAGAGTCTCGCTCTGTCACCCAGGCTGGAGTGCAGTGGTATGATCACAGCTCACTGCAGCCTCGACCTCCTGGGCTCAGGTGATCCTCCCAAGTAGCTGGGACTACAGGTGTGCGCCACTGTGCCTGGCTAACTTTTTAATTTTTGGAAAGCTGGGGTCTTGCTCTTGCCCAGACTGGCTTCAAACCATCCTCCCACCTCAGCCTCCCAACATGTTGGCATTACAGCCTTTTCTTTCTTTTTTAAATTGAGGTAAAACCTATATCCAGTAAAGTGCACAGATCTTAAGTGTGCACCTCAGTGAGATTTTGCACAAACACGTAAGTGTGTAAGGCACCATCTAGATCTCCAGCAGCCCCAGAAGGCTCCCTCTAGCCCCTCCCCATGGTACCTGCCTCCAAGGGTTACTTGGTGTTCTGATTTGTATCAGGAGTTTTTCCTGGTGTTTTGTTTTGTTTTGTTTAGAGACAAGGTCTTATCACCCAGGCTGGAGTGCAGTGGTGCAGTCTTGGCTCACTGTAGCCTCCCAGGCTCAAGGGATCCTCCCTACTCCCCCTAGAGTAGCTGGGACTACAGGCATGTGCTACTATGCCTGGCTAACTTTTTTTCTAAAGATGAGATTTCAATTTGTTGTTCAGGCTAGTCTCAAATTTCTGGCCTCAAGTGATCCTCCTGCCTTGGCCTCCCAAAGTGCTAGGATTACAGGTGTGAACCACCATGCCTGGCCCTGTTTTTTTGTTTACTTGTCTGGTTGGTTGTTGTTGTTTGTTTTGTTTTGTTGTTTTGTTTTTGAAATGAAGTTTCACTCTTGTTGCTGAGGCTGGAGTGCAATGGCGCTATCTTGGCTCATTACAACCTCCGCCTCCCAGGTTCAAGCAATTCTCCTGCCTCAGCCTCCTGAGTTCATGCCCGGCTAATTTTGTATTTTCAGTAGAGACCGGGTTTCTGTTGATCAGGCTGGTCTCAAACTTCCAACCTTAGGTGATCCACCTGCTTTGGCCTCCCAAAGTGCTGGGATTACAGGCATGAGCCACCACGACCAGCAACCTGGCCCTGTGTTTTAAAAACATCATATAAATAGAATCACACTGTGTGCATTGTGCTGTCTTCTTCTTCTTCTTTTTTTTTTTTTTTTTTTTTGAGGTGGGGTTTCGCTTTTGTCGCCCAGGTTGGAGTGCAATCTCGGCTCACTGCAACCTCTGCCTCCCGGGTTCAAGCGATTCTCCTGCCTTAGCCTCCCAAGTAGCTGGGACTACAGGCGCGTGCCACCACACCTGGCTAATTTTTGTATTTTTAGTAGAGACGGGGTTTCCCCATGTTGGCCAGGCTGGTCTCGAACTCCTGACCTCATGTGATCCACCGGCCTTGGCCTCCCAAAGTGCTGGGATTACAGGCGTGAGCCACTGTGCCCAGCTATGCTGACTTCTTTTACTCAAACTTATGCCTGTGAGATTCCTCCAAATTGTTGTGGGCGTCTGTCGTCCGTTCTTTTTTATCATGGTAAAGTATCCCGTTTTATGAACCTTCCACAGTTTCTTATCCACGCACTGTTGATGGACATCCAGGTGGTTTCCAGTTTGGGGTTGTCAAGAATAAAGCTGCTACAGGCATTTCTGTAGATGTCTTTTGGTGGGCAGAAACACTAGGTACATTAACTAGAAGTGGAACTGGCCAACGGGGTATTTGCGTGTTTGATTGAGTAGACGCTGCCAGTTTTCTGCGGTTGTTACAGGAATCCACACTCCACCGGTGTGTATGAGGGTTCCAGTTGCTCCACACCCTCAACAGCACTTGGTGCTATCCGTCCTTCCACTGTGGTCATTCTGGTGGCTTACTTGGAATACAGGTCTCAGACACTGTCCTGGAATCAGAGCTCGCCTCACCAGTTTCGTGAGGTCGGTCTGGGGATGGGGGAGGCAGATGTTCCTCCAGCACTCAGGCAGAGCGGGTGCCTGAGACTGACATCGTGTGGGTGTTAGGCCCAGGTCCAAACCAAAGAGGTAGTCAGCATATTTACGGCATGCACAGGTTAGCATTGATGCAAAAAATGAGAGAGGAGAAAACTGCCTGCCAGCTTTTAAATATTTTATTTATTCATTCAACAAATATTTGAGTACCTGCAAGCACTGGGGCTACAACTGTGAATAAGACAAAAATCTCTCCCCTCTGGGAGTCCACTCCAGTGAAGGGAGACAGACAGTAACTACAACTGAAAGTGTGTTAGAGTGGCCGGGCGCGGTGGCTCACGCCTGTAATCCCAGCACTTTGGGAGGCTGAGGTGGGTGGATCACAAGGTCAGGAGTTTGAGACCAGCCTGACCAACATGGTGAAACTGTCTCTACTAAAAATACAAAAATTAGTTGGGTGTGGTGGTGCATGTCTGTGAGCCACCACACCGGGCAGGAACTTTGTTTTTTAATGACAGGGTGGAGATTCCTACTAGATATGGAGACGCTGAGTGGGCCAGAGAAAAGTCCAGGCTGCCAAACACATTTGGGAGTTACCAGTGAGTAGGCAAATCAGGGGCTGGGTGAGTGTGGATAGGAAGAGAAGGCTCCAAGAAATGAGCCCTGGGACACCCCAGGGTCTGAAGGTCAGGCATCGGAGGTGGGAGCAGCAGAGGAGACGGAGAAGGAGCAGCCAGTCCTGCTGCAAGGGGAAGGCCGGGAGAGCCTGGGGCCAGAGGCGCAGCCAGGAGGGAGGGGCCAAGGAAGGGAAGGACTGGAAACTGACCTCGGGCTTAGGAACATGCAGGTCAGTGGTGCCCTTGAAGGATCTTGGTCGGGTGGTCGGAGCAGATGCCTGTGGGAAAGGAACGAGAGGACGGAAGAAACAGATTAGCAGCAGCGAGCACAGAAACTCACTGGAGGAATTCCGATGCAAACGGAGAGGGAAGTGGTGCCAAAGCGAGTTTGGGGTTTTTAAAAAATGGCATTTTTGAGATATTGTTCACATCCCATAAAATCCGCCCCCTCTTTGGAATATCCAACTCAGTGGTTTTTAGTAGTCACAAGATTGTGCAGCCATCACCACTATCCAATTTCAGAACATTTTCATCACCCCACAGAGAAACCCTACACCTATGACGAGTCACTCCCTGTTCCTCCCACCTCCCAGCCCCTGGCAACCGCGAACCTACTCTCCACCTCTGTGGATTTGCCTTTTCCACACATTTCACGTAAATGGAATTATATAATACATGGTCTTTTGTGACTAGTCTCTTTCACTCTCTGTGTGTGTGTGTGTGTGTGTATATAGTTTTTTTTTTAACGGAGTCTCACTCTGTCACCCAGGCTGGAGTACAGTGGCATGATCTCGGCTCACTGCAACCTCCACCTCCTGGGTTCAAGTGATTCTTCTGCCTCAGCCTCCCGAGGAGCTGGGATTACAGGCATGTGTCACCATACCCAGCTAATTTTTGTATTTTTAGTAGAGACAGAGTTTCACCATGTTGTCCAGGCTGGTCTTGAACTCCTGACCTCAAATGATTCACCCACCTTGGCCTCCCAAAGTGCTGGGGTAACAGGCGTGAGCCACCGCGCCTTGCCTCAGTATAATATTCAGGATTCATCCATGTTTAGTGTGGATCAGTATGTAATTCCTTTTTATGGCTGAGTAATAACCCATCGTATGTTATACACATTTTGTTATTATTCATCAGATGATGGACATTTAGGTTGTAACGCTTTTTGGCTGTTGTGAGTAATGTTGCTGGTGAACACTTGTGTGTGTTTTTGTCTGGACATATGTTTTTCACTCTCTTGGGTATATGCCTAGGAGTGGAATTGCTGGGTCACGTGGTCACTTTGTTTAACGTTTTGAGGAGTTGCCAAACTGTTTTCCAAAGCAGCTACATCATTTTACGTTCCCACCAGTAACATACAAAGGTTCTGATTTCTTCCCAACTTCATCAATACTTGTTATTCTCTTTATTTTAACCATCCTACTAGGGAAGAAGTGGTATATTGTTGTGGTTTTGATGGCTGATGGTGTTGAGCCTCTTCTCATGTGCTTAGTGTCCACTTTTAAATTAGGACATTTGCCTCTTTTTTGTAGTGATGGGGTGTCATTATGTTGCCCAGTCTGGTCTCAAACTCCTGGGCTCAAGCAATCTTCCTCCCTCTGCCACCCAAAATACTGGGATTATAGACATGAGCCACCAAGCCCCGCCACATTTGTCTTTTTATTGCTGAGTTGTGAGCATTCTTTACATGTTCTAGATACTAGTTCCTCATCAGATACATGATTTGCGGTTATTTTCTCCCATACCATGGTTTGTTTTTTTCACTTTCTTGATAGTGCCTGATGCACATAAGTTTTCAATTTTTGATGAAATCCCATTAACCTATTTTTTAGTTTGCCACTTGTGTTTTTATGTCATATCTAAGAAGCCATTGCCTAATCCAAGGTCATAAAGAGTTATTCCTAAGTTTTCATCTGAGAGTTTTATAGTTCTTACATTTAGGTCTGTTTAGACTTAATGTTGTTGTTTTGTTTTGTTTTTCTAACGGAAAAAAAAAAAGGAGGATTGCTGGATTCAAACAATCCTCTCGCCTCAGCCACTCAGGTTGCTGGGACTACAGATGCATGCCACCACACCTGGCTAATTTTTCTATTTTTTTGTAGAATCAGGGTCTCACTATGTTGCCCAGGCTGGTCTTGAACTCTTGGCCTCAAGTGATCCTCCCAACTTGGGGTCCCAAAATGCTGGGATTACAGGTGTCAGCCACTGCAACTGGCTTTGACATAGGTTTTTTTACATAGTATAAGGTAGGCGGTAGACTTCATTATTTTGCATGCAGTCACGCAGTAGTCCTAGCAGTACTGGTTGAAAAAACAATTATTCCCCAACAAAATTGTCCTAACACTCGTTGACATTTTGGTTTTTTTAATATTGGAGAACGAATGTGCATGTTCATGCTGTTGAACCTGTGGAGCCTGTGGAGAGGAGGAATCGGTGACACAGAGAGAAAGAGCAGAATGGCTGGAGTGGCGTCCCCTGGTGGTGGGAGAGGGGTGGACCCTGTGTCCAGTGGAGGAGGTGGCCTTAGACCAAGGTCAGTTCACAGTAACAGAAGAAAGATGGTTGCCTGCGAGCAGATGGAGGTGGTAGGCATTCTCTTCTGGCGGCTTCATTTTTCTTAGTGAAACGGGAAGCAAGTTCACCACCGGAGAGAAAGGACAGAAGAGGAAGCGTTGGGAGCCCAAGAGGGAAGAGGTTAGAGGGAGAGGAAATGAGCTCAGAGGGGGGCTGCCGTGTTGCTGGCAATTATCCTGTATTTTCTCAGGATAATTGCCAGCAACATGGCAGCCCCCCTCTGAGCTTAGTGATGAAGAACTGAAAGTGAGAGAAGGCCGGGCGCGGTGGCTCACACATGTAATCTCAGCACTTTGGGAGGCCGAGGCAGGCGGATCACCCGAGATCAGGAGTTCAAGACCAGCCTGGCAAACATGGTGAAACCCTGTCTCTACTAAAAATACAAAAATTAGTTGGGCGTGGTGGTGGGCACCTGTAATCCCAGCTAGCAGGGAAGCTGAGGCGGGAGAATCGCTTGAACCCGGGAGGCAGAGGTTGCAGTGAGCCGAGATCTTGCCACTACATTCCAGCCTGGGCAACAGAGAGAGACTCTGCTTCAAAAAAAAAAAAAAAATCCAGATGCAGTGGCTCATGCCTGTAATCTCAGGACTTTCGGAGGCTGAGGCGGGGGGATCACATGAGGTCAGGAGTTCAAGACCAGCCTGGCCAACATGATGAAACCCCGTTTCTACTAAAAATACAAAAATAAAAACCAAAAAATTAGTTGGGCATGGTGGCAGATACCTGTAATCCCAGATACTTGGGAGGCTAAGGCAGGAGAATCGCTTGAACCTGGGAGGTGGAGGTTACAGTGAGCTGAGATCACTCCACTGAAATCCAGCCTGGGTGACAGAGCGAGACGCTGTCTCAAAAAAAAAAAAAAAAGTGAGAGCAGTCAATGTGGTCAGGTGTTTTTCTTCAGCCATAATTGGCCAGGCAGTTGGAGGGAGAGGGGATAGGGACCTGGGGATGCCATCATCCAAGGCCTCCACAGCAGGGCTGTCTGTTCCTGGGGCAGGACAAGGCTGGTGCCCAGTGGCTGCAGTAGGTGACCCTCTCACTGGTGAGGCTTGGGGTCACTCAGGTAGGTGGTCTTCACCCACACACCAGGTCTATTTGACATCTCAAGGGAGGGGAAAATGCTCCTGTCTTAGGTCTGGTTAGAGACCACAGATTAGGGAAGCCACCAGTAAGCCCTCAACTCTCCCAACTCCCAACCTGTCAGCTTGGGCTGCCATGACAAAATGTCATAGACTGGGCAGCTTAAATTTATTTTCTCACAGTTCAGGAGGCTGGAAGTCCAAGATCTGGGAGCCAGCATGGTTGGGTTCTGGGGAGGGCTCTCTTCCTGGCTTACAGATGGCCACCTTCTTGCTGAGTCATCACATGAAGGAGAGAGCAACAGAGCCGTCTAGGACACTAATCCCAGGATGAAGGCCCCACCCTCATGGCTGTATCTGAACCCCCTTACCTCCTGTATCAAGTCCACTTTCACGCTGTTAATAAAGACACACCTGAGACTGGGCAATTTACAAAAGTAAGAGGTTTAATGCGCTTACAGTGTCACATGGCTAGGGACAATCATGGGGCAAAACAATCATGGGGCAAAACAAAGAAGAGCAAGTCACATCTTACTGGATGGCAGCAGGTACATAAAGAGACCCTGTGCAGGGAATTTCCCATTTTTAAAACCATCAGATAGGCCGGGCACGGTGGCTCATGCCTGTAATCCCACCAATTTTGGAGGCCGAGACGGGCGGATCACCCGAGGCCAGGAGTTCGAGACCAGCCTCGCCAACATGGTGAAACCCCCCTCTCTCCTAAAAATACAAAAAAGAAAAATTAGCCGGGCATGGTGGTGGGCACCTGTAATTGCAGCTACTTAGGAGGCTGAGGCAGGAGAATCATTTGAACCCAGAAGGCAGAGGTAGCAGTGAGCCAAGATCAGACCATTGCACTCCAGCCTGGGCAACAACAGTGAAATTCCATTAAAAAAAAAAAAAAATCTGATCTCGTGAGACTTATTCACTATCACGAAAACAGCACAGAGAAGATCACCCCACCCATGATTCAATTATTTCCCACCAGGTCCCTCCCGTAACACATGGGAATTATGGGAGCTACAAGATGAAATTTGGGTGGGGACGCAGAGCCAAACCGTATCACCTCCTAAGATCCCATCTCCAAACACAGTCACTCTGGGGGCTGGGGCTTCAACACAGGAATTCTAAGGGGGACACGATTCAGTCTATAGCACCTCCCAACCTGCTCTTGACCTCTAACAAGGATCTCAAACAAGCCCAGATGCCAAATTTCAGAACAGAGGAGAGACAGAAAAAAAAAAAAAAAAGTGTTTCCTGGTTCTTAGAGTGTCTGTATCACTGGCAACCTGAGTGGAAAAGAAAAAAGAAATCTTTCATTTTTATACTTTCTGCTGTGTATCTTATAGAGTTGTGATTCCCAATATGCTAGCCACTGGCCACATGTGACTAGTCAGAATTGAGATGTGCCAGCAAGTGTAAAATAGACACCAGGTTTCGAAGGCTTAATATGAAAAAAAAAATGGAAATCATCTCAATCATCTTTTATATTAATTACATGTTGAAATGATAATATGTTAGATATCAGGTTAAATAAATCATATTATTAAATTAATTTCTTCTATTTGTTCCTACTTTTTAAAAGTGTGGGTTACTAGAAAATCTCAAATTACACGTGTGACTCACTGTGGAGGCCAAAGCAGCTCCGTCTTGGATACTAATCTGCCAAGTTGGCTTCTGATGAACCCCCATTCCAGGAAAGCTTCTAAGATCCCCATTTCTCGATCGTTTCTTGTGTAATTGCAGATACTTACCATATATCCTTAAGTCAAACAACCTTGATGTTATCCTACTTCAACTGTCTACACATCCATTCTGAACCACCCTCCCCTCTGGTATACAAGTCCTGGGTCTTGGGAGTGATGGTGCGGGGTCCACCCTCTTGTCTTGCCACTGCCAAGACACAGACATGGCTTCTGTCCGTAAGTCCCTATTGAATGTTTGTTTCTAAGGAACTAGATATGCCAGCCTCTTTCTTTGGCCTCTTAGCTTCCTCAGATGTTGGAGCAGGTTTCTATACATCTGCCCATGGTAAGACACTCACGTTCGGCTTGTATTCTATTCATGTTGGATAGCGCTGACATAGAAGAATCTGAAACAGCCCGCAGCACAGCCGGCCCTCCTGCCCTGGTCAGTGGGCACAAGCACATCAGATCAAGCTTTCATGGGTCTCAGGATCTGGGATGGTGCTTTGGAACTGAATGTTGTGGTGGGACCACTCCTCTAAGGAGGGCAGGATCCAAGGTGGGCTGTGAGCCCTCTTCCTAAGTGACAGCCTTCAGTGGTCCCCAGAGGCAGCCCCAGGGAGATGAGGACCTGGCTGGCTCTCCAAAAATCTGAGCAGGCTGGCTCATGTTTGGTTTAGGGATACATAAATCACTCACATTTTAAACACTAGAACCCCTCAGGCACGAGATGCCCATGCCCTGAGATTCATGCCTGCCCGTCTGTTCCCTCTGAGTCATGCCTTCATTGGGTGGAAGACCACTAGGATCACAGCACGGTCTGCAGTCCCCCTTTTTTTTTGAGATGGAGTCTTGCTCTGTCTCCCAGGGTGGAGTGAAGTGGTGTGACCTTGGCTTACTGCAACCTCCGCCTCCCGGGTTCAAGCAATTCTCCTGCGTCAGCCTCCCAAGTAGCTGGGATTACAGGCACCCACCACCACGCCTGGCTAAGTTTTGTATTTTTAGTAGAGATGGGGTTTCACCATGTTGGCCAGGCTGGTCTCGAACTCCTGACCTCAGGTGATCCACCCGCCTCGGCCTACCAAAGTGGTGGCATTACAGATGTGAACCACGGCACCCAGCCTGCAATCCCTCTTTCTTTTTTATTCCCTCCAAGCACTGAAGCATGAATTTGTGGTAAGGTAAATAAACATGTGTGTGTTGGGGTGGGGGGGGTATATCCACAGAATGTCACGTGCCCAGCCCTGTTCTCTATTTGTTACAGTTGGCTATTAGGATTCCAGCCTCTTGCTCACACACATAGTCTAACTATTTCCCTTTTGTTCAGAATTGGAATTCTTTCCCTTTTTTTTTCCTGCTATTATAAACAGCAGTGCTATGAATATCTTTATTTTTTTCCACTTGAATTATTCTACTGGAATGTTTTCCCTGAAGTGAAATTGGTTGGCTGGAAGGTATATATAATTTTATAGTTCCTGTGATTTTTCACCAAATCATTGTCCTAAAAGACTGCATTGCTATGTATCGCCTTCTGCGTGTACGTGTGTGTGTATGCATGTGCGTGTGTGGACATACGTGTACACCGTTTTCCCTCAGCCCTGCCAGCTGTGGGTTTGATCCCTTGTATTTATTTTTACTAATTAACTGGTACATAACAGATATCTCCTGGATATTATACTTGCATTTGCTTACTTGCTAACAAGAATGAGTAAAGTCCTTCTCTTAACACCCAGAAGAATAAAATAAACAGCCACCACATCCATGGCTTAGAGAAACACCTCTCAGCTCCCTCCTTTGCCAGGACTCGGGGGCACCCACAGCTGACGCCGAGGCTGTGACGCGGCTGGCCAGGCTCGATCTCGGCCTGCTGACCTGTGGCTGTCATCGTGGTCCTAGAGGTCTCCTCCAGCTAATAAAGCCATTTCTCTCCTCCAGCCAACTGAAGGCACATGAGGCAATGCCCTCTTCTGCACGGTTTAGATGAGTCCTGCATTTTTTTTTTTTTTTTTTGAGACGGAGTCTCACTCTGTCGCCCAGGCTGGAGTGCAGTGGCGCGATCTCGGCTCACTGCAAGCTCCGCCTCCCGGGCCGACACCATTCTCCTGCCTCAGCCTCCTGAGTAGCTGGGACCACAGGCGCCCGCCTCCGCGCCCAGCTAATTTTTTGTATTTTTAATAGAGACGGGGTTTCACCGTGTTAGCCAGGATGGTCTCGATCTCCTGACCTTGTGATCCACCTGCCTCAGCCTCCCAAAGTGCTGGGATTACAGGCGTGAGCCACCGCGAGTCCTGCATTTCTTAATTCCCATATGTTCGTTGTTGGGATTGAGAGACATTCTGTTTTACATGCAAAAAAGGTTGCCGGAGATGCGGCTGATGTCCTGTCCACAGCTTATGAAAACCTCAGGGCAGTCTCCGCACCCTCCCCCTGGGGAAGTTACAAAACACTATCCTCTGATTGCCACTGTCTGGGCCTGGCCTGGCCCAGACCTGGGGAGAGGAGGAGGAAGGCCTTGACTCGCTGGCCCGCCAGAGGGCGCCTCCCACCGCAGATGCTAGGCCGTGTCCCCAGCCCTGCAGCCTCCTAGCTCTGCGCACCACAGCCAAGCCTGCATCCCTCCAGCCAGACATCTCAGCCCAGAGACACAAAGCAGTCATCCAGCTAAAATGTACCATCTGCCTGGGAATGGCAATGCTGAAGCAGGTTAATAGCTGGCCCTGAGCAGATGGTTTATTCCAATGATGACTGTGTCCCTGCACCCAGTCCTCTTCCTTAGCGCTGCCTCACCCATCGGCAGCCTACAGCTCTCCTTGGGCCAGGCCCCACTGGAAGGGCCAGCCCTGCTGCCCAGAAATCCTGCCACCCTGCCACCCAGGCACCAAACACCCAGACACCCAGACATCTAGCATGCAGTCACCTGACACCCAGACACCCGGACACCTGGACACTCAGTCACCCAGACACCTGATACCCAGATACCCGGACACCCAGACACCTGACACTCAGACACCGAGACACCTGACACCCAGACACCCAAACACCCAGACACCTGACACCTGGACACCTGACACCCAGACACCCAAACACCCAGACACCTGACACCCAGACACCTGACACCCGGACACTTGGACACCCAGACACCTGACACCTGGATACCTGACACCCAGACACCCAAACACCCAGATATCTGACACCCAGACACCTGACACCCAGATACCTGACACCCAGATACCCAAACACCCAGACACCTGACACCCAGACACCTGGACACCCAGACACCTGACACCCGGACACCAAGACACCTGACACTCAGACACCCAGACACCTAACACCCAGAAACCTGACACCCAGACATCTGACACCCAGACATCGAGACACCTGACACCTGGACACCCAACACCCAGAAACCTGATACCCAGACACCTGACACCCGGACACCTGACATATGGACACCTGACACCCAGACACACGGACACCTGGACAGGCAGACACCCAGACTCCTGGACACTCAGACACCTGACAGTGAGACATCCATACACCCAGACACCTGGAAACTCAAACACCAGACACCCAGACACCCAGATGCCCAGACACTGAGACACCTGACACCTGACACCCAGACAACTGACACCCTGACACCTGGACACCCAGACACCTGACACCCGACATCCAAACACTCGACACCCAGATACCCGACACCCAGACACTTGGATACCTGGACACCAAGATGCCTGACACCCAGACACCTTACACTCAGGCACCTGGACACCCAGACACCCAGACACCTGATACCTGGACACCCAGACAACCTGACATCCAGACACCTGGACACCCAGATACCCAGACATGCAGACACCTGACACCTAACACCCAGACACCCAGACACCCAGACACCCGGACACCCAGACACCTGACACCTGGACACTTGGACACCCAGACACCTGACAGCCAGACATCTGGACACCCAGACACCCAGACACCCAAACACTAGATACCCAGACACCCAGCCACTTGAGATCCAGACACTCAGACACCTGACACCCAGACACCCACACACCTGGTGGGGTGTCCGGGTGTCTTGGTATCAAGTGTCTGGGTGTCTGGGTGTCGGGTGTCTGGGTGTCCAGGTGTCAGGTTTCTGAGTGTCTGGGTGATAAGGTGTCTGAGTGGCTGGGTGTCTGGTTGTCCAGGTGTCCAGGTGGTGGGGTGTCTGGGTGGTGGAGGGCCTGGGTGTTTGGGTGCTCAGGTGTCCAGGTGGTGGGGTGTCCAGGTAGTGGAGTGTCTGGGTGTCTGGGGGTTGGGGTGTCTGGATATTCGAGTGGCAGGGTGTCTGGATGGTGGGGTGACTGAGTATCCAGGTGTCCAAGTGACCCTCAGACACCCAGACACCCGACACCCAGACACCTGACACCCAAACACCCAGACATCTGACACCTGGACACTCAGACACCCAGACACCAGACACCCAACACCCAGACACCCAGACGCCCAGAAACCTGACACTCAGACACCCAGAAACCCAGACACCCAGACACCTGACACCCAGACACCTGACACCCAGACACCTGACAGCCAGACACCTGACACCCAGACATCCGGACACCCAGACACTCGGACACCCAGACATCCAGACACCTGACACCCCACCACCTGGACACCCAGATACCCTGCCACCTGAACACGCTGCCACTCAGTCACTTGGACACCTGGATACTCAACCACCCCACCATCCAGACACCCTGCCACTCCAATACCCAGACACCCCAATCCCCAGACACCCAGACACTCCACTACCTGGACACCTGGACATTCAAACACCCAGACCCTCTGCCACCTAGACACCCTGCCACTCAGACACCGAGACACCCCACCACCTGGACACCTGGACACCCAGACACTCAGACACCTCACCACACAGATACCCAGAAACCTGACACCCAGAAACCTGGACACCCAGACACCCAGACACCTGACACCGAGACACCCAGACACTTGACACCAAGATACCTGGACACCCCACCACCCCACCACCTAGACACCCTGCCACTCAGATACCCAGATACCCTGTCCCCCAGACACCAAGACACCCAGATACCCCACCACCTGGAAAATGCTCCACCCAGACACCCTGCCACCTGGACACCTGGAGACCCCTCCACCCACAGACCCCACCACGAGGATACCCTATCACCCAGACACACAGACACTCAAATACCCTGCCACCCCACCACCCAGACACTCTGTCGCCTGGACACGCAGACACCCTGCTGTCCCACAACCCAGACACCCTGCCACCCTGCCACCTTGCCACCTGAACATGCCACCACCTGGACACACAGACATCCTGTGACTCAGCCACCTGGACACCATGCCACCCAGCCACCCGGACACCAAGCCACCCAGCTGCCCCGCCGGCCACATGTGGCTGACTCCCTGCTCACCCTCCCACTGCGTCAGCCACAGGGAACTGGGGTGGGGTCCCAGCACCCCTAGGCAGGCAGTTCCATAGGGGATTACCGCCAGCTGTCTTTCACAGAGAGACAGCCAAGCTACAGATCGATCAACCCCATTCATAATCAAACGAAAATGAACCAAACCAGATGTCAGTAGTCACCCATGAAATTAATCAAGGCGTAAGACAGTAGCACTCTGCTCCTTAGTAGGGATGTAATGAGATGTGTGCCCCCTTGTTGGGAGAGTAAGTTAATGATAACACCTCTCCAGAAAGGATTCTGACCTAATAAAACAACTCACCTTAAAAAATGTCGCATACGGCCGGGCGCGGTGGCTCACGCCTGTAATCCCAGCACTTTGGGAGGCCGAGGCGGGCGGATCACAAGGTCAGGAGATCGAGACCACGGTGAAACCCCGTCTCTACTAAAAATACAAAATAAAATTAGCCGGGCGCGGTTGTGGGCGCCTGTAGTCCCAGCTACTCGGGAGGCTGAGGCAGGAGAATGGCGTGAACCCGGGAGGCGGAGCTTGCAGTGAGCCAGAGATCGCGCCACTGCACTCCAGCCTGGGCGACAGAGCAAGACTCCGTCTCAAAAAAAAAAAAAAAAAATGTCGCATACTTGGCGGGGCATGGTGGCTCACGCCTGTAATCCCAACACTTTGGGAGGCCAAGGTGGGAGGATCACTTGAGGACAGGAGTTCGAGGCTAGTCTGGCCAACATGGCGAAACCTGGTCTCTACTAAAAAATACACAAATTAGCCAGGCGTGGTGGCAGGCACCTGTAATCTCGGGTACTTGGAAGGTTGAGGCAAGAGAATCATTTGAACCCAGGAGGCAGAGGTTGCAGTGGGCTGAGATCACACCACTGCACTCCAGACTGGGCGACACAGCAAGAATCCGTCTCAAAAAAAAAAAAAAAAAAAAAAGCTGCATACTTTTAAATCCAGCAATTTGACTTTGAGGAATGAATCCTAAAGACTAGAATGCAATAAAGAAAATATTAACACAGGAGTACTGTAATACTTCAGCATTACAGTAGTAAAAACCCACAAATGGAAATCACACCAGGCACATGGTTAGGCACAGTGGAATATTATGCAGCTATTACAAATATTTACAAGGAATTTAAAATTACATCAAAAATATTATTTAACATTCATTGATAAAGGTGTTCAAAGAGGTATACAGGAGAAGAAGACAAGTACGTTAGAAACATACATACATAGGCTGGGTGCGGTGGCTTACGCCTATAATCCCAGCACTTTGGGAGGCTGAGATGGGCAGATCATGAGGTCAGGAGATTGAGACCATCCTGGCTAACACAGTGAAACCCCATCTCTACTAAAAATACCAAAAAAAAAAAAAAAAAAAAAAAAATTAGCCGAGCATGGTGGTGGGCGCCCGCAGTCCCAGCTACTCGGGAGGCTGAGGCAGGAGAACGGCTTGAATCCAGGAGGCAGAGCTTGCAGTAAACCGAGATTGTGCCACTGCACTCCAGCCTGGGCGACAGTGCGAGACTCCATCTCAAAAAAAAAAAAAAAAAAGAAATATACATACATAGCATTAGAACAATTGCAGGAACGACACCAAATCTGTTACCAGCAGTTTTCTGGGCGGTGAATCTGTGGTTTTTATTTCATTATACTTTTCCGGGTTTTTCTAGGTTTTCAGCAAGAAATACTGACAAAAGGAAATGAACACTTTTCAGAGACTTAATTCAAAACAGAATTAAAGGAATACACATGAAATTGGTAATAGTGGCTGCCTCTGGGGTTGGTGTGGGAGAAGGCCTTCCTTTATAGCTTGCACCCTCCTGTACCTTTTAAATTTTGTACCAGGCAGGTATTACTTATTCAAAAATAAATACATTTCTACAAAGAAGATACAGATATATAAATACTAAAACCACAGGAGCCGAGAAGTAGCAGCTTGATTTCCTGAGGGAAATCAAGAAAAGTGTTTTCGGCTCCTGGGGGAGATGAGACTCCAGGTTCAGGCTGCCCTTTTAGGCCCAAAGCCTCCAAGTCACCCCAGGACCCAGCTAGTCCCAGTGTCTTCACTCAGCAAGGCCTGCTCCATCAGACACAAAACTGGTCAGGAGTTGAACCATCTCCTCCCTGGGCATTTTCCCCTGCAGTAGGGGTGGGCAGGCTGTGGGAGGGGCTGCAGAGGACACTGGGCCTCTGAGCTGGGACCATCTGTGTCCCCTAGGCCTGACACAGATCAGGACGTCATGCACGAGTACGAATGAGTGGGGCCCAATCGCCTAACAAAGGGAACTCGATTCCAGCCCTGATTGTTCCAGGAGGATTTGCTGTAAGCAACTGGAGAAGTTGGCATTTGTTCAACGTGGAAAAAGTGTCCCCCAACTTTGAAGCACTGAACCAAACATCTTTGTTGACGTTTCATTCTCGTGCTATCTGCAAATCAATGTCTTTTCCTTTACACTAAAAACAGGGCAACTTTAGAGCCCACTAAAGCTACACAAAATTGGGAGGGGCCATGCTCTGATTTCCCACTTTCAGTTCCAGGGACCGTATGAAGGACTTATTTGCGGGAAGAGCAGGAATGATCAGTTCAACAAGAAAGGCCACACTCAGTTTTCATAGACAGACAACCCCTCCTTCCCAATCCTACCCTGTGCCCCATCAACTTAAGTGGTACAAAAATGATTAAAGTGGCTTCATTAACTCCAGGAGTGTGGCTTGTGCTAGGGCACCTGATTTGTGCTAGACAAGGCCAGCGGAAGAGCAATCGCTCTGCAAGAGAAAGGCTTGGCCCTTCCTTAATCACCATGGGTTATAATTCACCCTGAAGTCCTTACACACATGGAGGTGCCAAGATACCGAGCTTTCCTCTAAGCGGGGCCTCAGAAGTGCCTCCCTCTGAGCCTCCAGGGGCTGAGAGCCCCAAGTCCCTGCCCTGCCCCAGGACCTGGGGACCAAGAAATAACATTTTTTTGTAGAGATGGAGGTCTCACTATATTGCCCAGGGTAGTTTCAAACTCTTGGCCTCCAGTGATCCTCCCACTGTGGCCCCCAAAAGCGCTGGGATTACAAGCATGAGCCACCTCTCCTGACCTACTCTTGCATTCTTTAAAGCCACAAATGTGGTACCTTCCCTCCCGTTCCATTTGTAAGACTTTGAATGTTAGAGATACCTTACACATAATATGTGGGAAAATGACTTTTTAGAAAAACATTTATTGTAATC